>NC_083340.1:45006021-45606021 GCF_019175385.1 Lycium barbarum
GTATATCACGAAAATCATCACAATCAAGTCATAATGCAATGCAATGCAATAATGTATGAAATGTGAATGCAATGCAATGCAATACTGTGTACACATGTACTCCAGACGGAAGTATCGACGTCTTGGTAGCACAACCCATGGGGAACCCGCAAATTCTATGTACATCACAGTCCGACGACAACATGGATATCACTAACTCACGATCCCGGCATAAAACTCGAAAATCGGTAACACACAACCACGATTCCGGGACAACCATCGGATATCGATCCTCACGTCACTCTCATCCAACTGAGCCCAGCTCATCACTGTGTTTCCTCAAGTATCATTAATGTATCAACAGTCTCTCCTGAAGGGTGAGAATGTGTGCAATGTATGAGTTCATCAATGTCAATAATCAGATCAATATCACAATTACCAAGGAAGGGTATGCCAACATATCATGAAAAGGCTACATAAGCCATATAGAATATTATCCTCGTATCAAACATCAACAAGTAAGGTTCCACAAAATCATGAACAAGATATATCAATAGTCAGGACGCCCGACCAATAATAACACCAACAATCACTCCTTAGCCTTTCTGTAATGACCCGTTTGGTCGTTATAGTTCTTTCGGCGTTTCTCCCGCTCCCGAGCATTGATTAGCTATCTTTTGACCTGAGGGAACCATTGATACACTTCCTCAGGTATCTAGACCAGATTCGGGTAACTTTGGTAAAAATATGGTCTTTAAGTGAAAAGGGTTGACCCGAAGTTGACTTTTGGGCAAACTGACCTTATTCAGAGTTTCGTCAATTCTGAGAGGTCCGAATGGTTGTTTAGAACCTGTATGTGTATTTGGTCCGATTCCCAATGCATTCGGATGCATTTTGGGACATAACATGGGAGATTGGAATTAGGCATCGAGGGTTGACTTGGTCAACAAGGCCTCCGTTGGAAATTTTGAGACCACGAGCGCGTTCACAGTGTATTGTTTTATGGGTTTAGGTGGTTGGGTTATGAGGAGATGGCCTCGGGAATAACCCAGTATTTCAATTGGAGACTTAGGAATTTTGGGAATTTCTGGTATCTGGTGCTCGCAACGGCAGCACCAGAGCCGCCGTAGCGGCACCTCTGTGGCGGTGTGATGACCGCTGGGGCTGCCATATGTGATGTTGGCCGAACCGCTCTGGCGGTAACTTAGCCGCCTTAGTGGCGCCGCCGTAGCGGCATTCCAACCGTTGTGGTGGTGACGGACAGTTATATTTCATTAAATGTGTCTTAAATAAGTCTTAGACCCTCATTATTTCATATCTCGATATTGGATCTTAGAGAAACTATTCCTGCAGATAAATTGAAGAAATTCTTGGAGGTAAACTTTGTCTAATCCTTTACTCTTCCTTAATCACAATCATTCTAGATTCTTCCCTTCCCTTTAACATTTCCCTAGAGATGGAATTCGGAGTAGGGTTTTGGGAAACTTTTCCTTAGGGTCATGTATGATAAATTGATGATGGTAATGCTATAATTTGATGAATCTAAGCTTATTGATCATATATCTCCCACTTATAACATTGAATTTCGGATTTGGAGACTTAGGGTTTATACCCAATTTTTGGGATTTTACTTAAAATTAGATTTAGACCAATTCTTGAGTTAAATCAACAAGTAATGGTTGGGTTATGATTCCCTAGTACTTAATTTGGTATTTTGCTCGCGAATTTCCCGTTTTACCCTTATGGGCCAATTTCCCCAATTTCTAGGGTTAAAATGGACCTAATTGATATCATAGCAATATTAGTATCATTCTCCATGATTTCTAATTTAGAATTCGATTATGCTTAGACTACTTTGGTTTTGAGCTTCAGAGGAAGGGCAAGGCAATAGAGTGACTTGTTGGTGTTGCGATTCAGCAGTCTAGGTAGGTTATGGTTTACTTTTGATGAGACTTCGTATAGTTTATCACATATTGAGATTATGAGGTTGGAGACAGCATGTGAACCTTTGGGTATGAAGTTGGGATGGATATTGCCTTAGGTTGGGCCTTGATGTGTGTTGGGACTAGCCAATCTATTATGTGTGTTTGATTGATTAATGATGTTGGCTTGATGCCATGTGTAGTTAATTGATATCGAATCCTACTTGTCGTCCTGGTTTGGGTAGAATGGACATACCTTTGTTAGTATTTGTGATCGATATATGTTGGCATACCCACTGTTGGTACTCGAGTTATTGATATGTGTTGGCATACCCACTTTTGGTACTTGAGCTACTGATATGTGTTGGCGTACCCACTGTTGGTACTTGACTTGATATATTTTGGCATACCCACTGTCGTGTTATAAGTCAATACATTGTTGGCATACCTCGTTGTGGAATTTGTGATAGTAAACTTGATTGTTGATGATTGACATATGTATTGCACGCATTCTCTCATATTCATGCATGGCCGATACCCGGTGATGATCTGGTATCGTTGATTAAGCAAAACTGATATTTGATAAACTCTTTTACTTGAGTGATTATGAAAAGGCTGATGTCCGAAGATCCATTCTGGAGTCGTTGATTATATGAAACTAATATTTGATGAACATCTTTTACTTAAGTGATCATGATAAGGCCGATGTCCGAGGTTCAATTCCGGAATCGTTGATTGTGTGAAACTGATATTTGACAGACTCTTTTATTTGAGTGACTGTGAGGAAGCCGATGTTCGATGAGCTATTTCAGGTATTGTTGTTGCATGGTCGATTCTGATGTTATCCCGGAATCATTGTTAGTGCATGGACTCCACACGTCCCCCAGGGTGGTGCCAGTGAGACTCCCCTTGTGAGCAATTAGCCAGGGTCCTGTCTGTTTGTTAAGCAAAGAACCAGGACTGGTAGCACTTAGACTTCGCGAGTCACACTAGGTTGTGCTACCGAGACGTCGATATCTTCATCCGCAGTACATATGTATACCTCATTTGCATTGCACGGCATCACATTCATACCATTATTGCACTGCATTGCATTATTACTTGATTGAGGTGTGGTGATGATTAGATTGTGATGTTTTTGTTGTGATGATTGGATTGTGTCGATTTTATTGTGGTGATTGGATTGGAACGGATATACTCAGACTTATCATATTGGGGTTTAGATGCTTAGGTCGGTGATGACGGATACTCGGTAGTGAATATATTGTCTCATGCTTGGTTGGTTTATTTGCTTAACTGCTTTATATTCTGAATTGTGTTAACTATGCTTAGTCAACCGATGATGCCTACCAGTATTGTGGTTTGTATTGACCTGCACTTGCTGCATTCTTTTATGAATACAAATTACCAGGTCGGATCTAGTTCTCTGACCCGTAGCTGATCGACTCTTCAGATTCTATTCGAGTTTCCCAGGGTGAGCATGGCGTCCGCTGATCGACTCTTCAGCTTCCATGCTGCCTTGCCTCAGATTCAAGAACTTATCGGCTCTAACTCGCCAAACCTCTGGAGGCAGGTAGTGTCGGAGGAAAGCATCTACAAATTCTTGCCATACTGGGGGAGGCGCATTGGCTCCCCGTGAAGCCATCCAGACCGTGCACCAATATACCACAACATCCCTCAATCTATAGGATGCTAACTCCACCGATTCGGTGTCCGAAACATGTATCAACCGAAGTGTCCTCAACATTCCGTCAATAAAATTCTGAGGTCCTCATCCGGCTTTGATCTAAAGAATTCCAGAGGGTTCAAGCTAATAAAATCACTGGCCCTTGCACTAACAGCCCTATCACCTTGTCCTGTACTTTGCCGCTGAGTCTGGGCGGCAACCAATTGAGTAAGCAAATGAATGGCCACTTTTACATCATAGCCTGAAGCATCCGGTGGAGGAACTGAAGGTGCTGGAGCTGGGGCTGAGGCTCCCTCACGCTCCTCAGAAATAGGCACTGAATGAGAGGATTGAGATTGAGCCACATTTTGGGACTCACTTTCCTCTACAACCGTTAGTGGTGCTCTTTCAGCCCGTTTTTCTGCCACTGTCTTGCCCTTTTGGGCTGCCGTAGCCTTTCTCTTTACAGGCATTTCTGAAATACATAGCACACGATTAAGGAAAAATAAGTTCTTATATCATAGCTCTATCACACGATCTTATGAAGAAAGAAAGTCATTCATTCCTAAAATGCCCGCAGCCTCTTGTTTATAAGTGTGGTGTGCAACACACCCATAACCAAGACTCTACTGGACATGGCTCGTAGACACACTCTAGGACAGAACTGCTCTGATACCACTTTTGTCACGACCCAACCGGGGGGCCATGACGGGTACCCGGTGTTAGCCCACCCGGGCACCTCTTATTATGCATTCACATTTACATCTAGGTGGGCCACATAGCTAAATCATACTTCCTATCCATCATTCATACTATTTCTGTTGGGCAACAATACGTCTATATCTCCATAAATAACTATGCCCATATCAATGTACATAAGCCGACGAGGCTAACAAAATGATATACAAAAGATAAGCCGACCAGGCTAAATACATCTAACCATATACACATGTCTACGAGCCTCTAAGAAGAGTATGTCATATCATATAGGCGGAACAGGACCCCGCCATGCCCATAAGTATGTACACAAATGAATAAATACATAAAGTTGTAGCTCCGACTGAAATGGAGCTCCGCAATGTAGTCCCTGAGTAACAAAGCTATGGATCAAGCCTGTCTCCCTGGCCACCTGCAGGCATGACGCAACGTCCACCAACAAAGGGACGTCAGTACGAAGAATGTACTGAGTATGTAAAGCAAGAGCAATATCATTATGAAAGCATAATAGACAACATAAAAAATATCATAGGACGGGAGATAGTAGTATCATCATCATAAACCCTTTCTTGATTTTCATAGGGACCTTCCATTTCTAATGCGTAACTGATACGCTCAAATTACACCTATTAATGGCGTAAAGCAGACGTTGTCAAATATAGTAACCCAACCAAGGTTGGGGTCGAATCCCACAGGGAATATGGAGAGAAAAGGGTACTAATTGTATGCGATACTAGTCTTTAAAGGCTTTAATCCTATTACGAACAGTTTGAAATAATTGTTGAGTAATGTAATTGAATACTTAGACTTGAATTGTACTTAATGCGAGAGAGAGACTAAGGTTGTGTTCCCCATTTTGATTAGATATTATGCTTCAGGTTTCAATGTGATATATTTCTAATGGTTGTTCTAAGAGTATGCACTTGATCTCTTAAGGACTTCCGAATGTTTCCCAACAGTTAGGACGTATTTCCTCTTTATGATTTTTTAAAATGTAAAAGAATTGAAATCGAAGAGCGACCAATAATGCCAATTTAGACTTGTTCTTATCCCTAAGTTAGTCTATTAAACGAGGGTTAACGCTCCGACTCATTGTTATTCAATCCTACCAATACTGACTCTCTTTCCTAAGAAAAGTTAGTATAATGGCTTAGGCTAATGCTTGCAATCATTACCCAACGCTAACACACAAAGATAGAATAAACACTACAACAACAACCTACCCAGTTGGATCCCACAACGTGAGGTCTGGGGAGGGTAAAGTGTACGCAGACCTTACCCCCACCTTGGAAGGTAGGGAGGCTGTTTCCGAAAGACCATCGGCTCAAAAGAAAAGATAGAATAAACACTAACAACCATTATGCATATATCAATAGTAGAAACCTATTCACATAATACCCATCATGGGATCCACAACCTTAGAATTAAAATTAGCTACTCATCATTTTGGTTAACAAAGAAAGCTTAAAAGTTAACATAATATACTTACGATGCTAATACAATATGGAATGGAAGTGAAGTTGGTGCTTTAAATGCTCCAACCACTTCAAATATTCAAGACTTAAGTTAATGCTCCAAAGAAAATCAGAATAATGAATTAAAACCCTAACTTTAAGTATTTATAGGGCCAAAAATCGCACCAAGTTTCTGGACAAAAACACCCTTACGCGGCATCGTTACAGACCGTAACACAAGTTACGGCCCGTCCTTTGGTTTCGTACTTTGTCAGCTTGATTTGGTCAACCGTCACGACTTCTTGCGACGGACCGTAACACAGGTTACGGTCCGTATCTTCCAGTGGATCATGGCCTCAGTGTTTAGTGGCCATACGTTACGCCATGACGTTACGCCCCGTAACCTGAGTTACGGGCCGTCCTTCTGGGCGTAACCTGTGACACGACTTAGGCTTCTCACCGGAAATTTTCCCCAGCTTACGGTACACGTTACGGCCCGTAACCTGAGTTACGGACCATCCTTTATAGCGGCACGTATCTGGATCTTCCTTTCTTGTACGGATCACGTTACGGTGCGTAACTCGAGTTACGGACCGTCCTTTTTGCTCCAAGTTGGCCGTTTTTCACCATTTGTTATCATTTCCGTTCCTTAGTCAACCAACCCTACAAAATAGCAAAATAACATCAAAAACGATGTAAAAACACTTAGAAACAAGAAACACTTCTAGTGACAAAGGCATAAAATGTGCCGAAATTCACGGCACATCAACACCCCCAACTTAAGCTTTTTCTTGTCCTCAAGCAACTACAACAAGACTCACTACTAACACACGAAATCTAGCAAAATAAGAATAACTACGGTGGTTTTTGCATGTGTTTCTAACACGGACTCTTCAATCCAAGAAAAATATTGGGCTCTTATCCACATCCTATTTGTGACACAAGACGCACATTTTAGAACAATTGCAATTCACTATGCAACCTCAATTAATGACACAATCATAGTATGGGAGTGTCTATGCACATGAATTTCAACTTCCGGAAACCCAGTTACTTTGCAATCTACAATCCTTACGCCCTCACATAGACCAAAGAATGTCCCAACACACATTTACAAAATAAATGGTACAGAAGACTAAAGAGACAGAAGGACACTCACACTCACAAAGAAATTTGCATACCATACTTGCACATACCATAGGCTTGCCTTTATTTTCCATGCCTTCAACTTTGAACAGTTCGACTGTGATCACATTAGGACTTTTGAGGCTTGTAACATTGGCTTAGGGACGGGTAGGATGAATATTTGGATAGTGGTGACTCACCCTCCTTGACACTTCATTTTGACTTCATTCACCTTTCTTCCTTTTATTTCTGACCCTACAGCTTCAGCGTGGATTTATTTAGAACTTATATATCTATATACATGTATATATACACACAAATTTTTTTATTTATATCCACACTGAATCATGCCCCACAATACTCACGATCACCCCCAACAGGCCTTTGGCCTTATTTTTCGAATCTTTCACTTATCACCCCCAACTTAGGCTTTTAGCCTCATTATCCGCATCTGCATCTTTCTCTTATCACCCTCAACTTAGGCTTTTAGCCTCATTTTTCATTCTTTAGTGTCAAGGAGGGACTTGGTGCCAAATGGATTTATTCACAGAAGGGAAGGAGGTTAGTTCGTGGCTAATCAAAGAAAAAGTCTATAGGCACAAAATGGGAGACTAGGGATCATTTTCTGTACGGGCTAGGCTCATTTAAGATAATCAGGCTTTGGAGTCAATACAGAGAAATCCTAAGATCACTTCACAATCAAACTCTTCTTAGAATTCACGCACGACCAACCGGCTAAGTTCTAGATTACAAGCATCATACACAAATAGAAACTAAGAACTCACAACACAATGGCATAGAGATTGTTTAAATACTCTGACTTCACTTCCGTTTGAAGATTTCACACACATGGACACCCTTTATTTGCAATGTCATTAAAAGAACCATCCATTTCACTATCAAAAACCCATTCTTGATGTACATCACAAATTATTTTTCAGAGGGATATCATTGACTTGTAAAAACACTTTTATATATGCTAGAAACACGGACCACCACCACTTCAGTCATCATTACTTTACTCTTAACTAAACATCTTAAACATGCCAGGTTCAACATAAAAATAACATTCTTCGGGAAAAGAACACATGGCAAAGAACAGCCGAAGAGGGTCCTAAACACATACTTAATATCACAATTCAGGATAAAAATAGTACCAACAAAAACAAAAAAAATAACAAACAATATCCGATATACCAAAACAATACCAACAATACCAGCAATTACCCACACCCCTAACTTAGAAACATGCATTGCCCTCAAGGCATCTATATAATCCATCAATAGAACGGAGGGCCTCCCTAGAGCGCACGAGGGGCTTGGATCTGCTGCAGCATCATGAGGTTGGGTAACCTCGGAGGTAGGAGCAATTGTGGTATCAGGCTGGCCAACACTAGAAGTCCCAGTCTCAGTGGGTGGAGTAGAAGTATGGTGAGCCGGCTGAATGGGATGGGCTGAGCTAGAAGTCGCTCCAGTGGTGTCACAACCTAGTTGGGACTCATGTCTGATCTTCTTCAATGCTCGCCGCTCCTCCTCCTCATTCTATGGGCGCAAAGTATCAAACAGATCAAGACTCTTGAGAATGGGATCGAGGTTTTCATCATCTGGCATGGCTCTCCTGCACTTCCCTTTAGCCAAAGAGTGGGTATCCTCTTACAACTCCTCGTCTTGCTCCTCATCAACCGTCTCCTCGATCTCATCATCCCCAAGTAGACTTTGAACCGGCTGGTATAAGCTCTGTACCAACTCTGTGTGTACTTTCGGAATCTGGTCCGTTACAACAGTCACTTCCTGTGCCTTCAATTTCTGCAAATCATCCTTTAGTGTCCGCAACTCACTCCGAACAGTGCCCAATTCCACAGCGGGGTGTGTCCTAGTCAGCTCCGTCATTCTGTTCTCAATACCATCTATTCGAGAGTTGATTTGTAGGTGGTCATCAGCCATCTGTTCTTTTATCGACCTTAACGCTGCATCAATAGCCCTTTTGGTGTACAATTTCAGCTCGTTCATGAGCTGCTTGACCTGCCGATCTATCCTATCTGCTTGCAGGACCACTGCCCCAAAATTCTCCCGATTGAAAATCATTTTTCTTGCAAGTTCGGGTAGGACTCCCTGTATGGCTGAGCCGGTGCTGGGCTCGCTCCAGTAGAAGAGGTAGGACCACCCGAAGTAGGTGGAGCTGGAGCTGGCATGGGCTGTGTAGCACAATCAGCCGGTGGAGCCTCAGAATCTGTGGGCTGACCCGCAGCAGTTGCCTCAGCACCCATGATAGCTAAGGGTAAAACATCTGATTCCGTTGGCCCCTCCGGCACATCAGAAGACGAGGCAGATGGCATTGTACCTTGGCCCAAGATATCATCTCTCCCCTTTGTGATGTCATAGATACTCCTGGAGATCACACTGTGGTCGATAAAGGGGAGGGGTTCTGGTTCCTCGCGCAGGCATAAGACCGTGAGCAAACATGGATGAATTAGGGAAGTGCCTGGTTGAGTGGCTCTCTCCCAGAGATCTGCTGCTACCAGTCTTCCGATGTTGATCTTATACCTCGACATAAGAGCAGCCACCAGAACAGCTCTATCTGGAGTCAAATAATTATCTGCCTATGTAGGACGGATGCGGAACAGAACAATCTGCCACCAAAACATTGCCTCAGGTGTGAGGGTGTTTTCCAAATCTGCATAGTGGCTGTCAACTTTGGCACTATTGCCCATTCGGGATCTGCCAACCGTGCAATCACTGAGGCCACCCATTTTCTAACTGAGATTGTATCTTTCTGTGCAATTCTGTGGACAAACTCTCCTTCTTCCGCCGCTATTGGCACAATATAATCCTCCCCGAATAGTAATATATTGATGGCCGTCGGAGAAACATCAATCTTCTTTTTGCGCACTACTACCTCATTCATGGCCGGAATTTGAGTTGCGCGCTGCCTTTTTTTCAGTGCTTTGAATACAGCAGCCCCATAAGAAGCATAGAATTCCCGAACAAGAGCCGAGATGTAGGACCCCATAGACTTCACCCGATTTTACCAAAGTTTTGTTTGACACCTTTTATCGAACAGTTGGTGGGCAAACCAATTTAATAGTTTCACGAATGAAAATTTCAATTGGGATGCCCTCCGACTTAGTGAGAGACAATGTCCTTGTGCCCACGAGTCTCTCTAATAGCAATCATACCAAACCCAACCCCTCACCATTGTTAAATCCCGCGCAATTATTCAATGGGGATTCAAAATCATTCAAACTCACAACAACATGGCATTGTATTACGAATTGAATCATGGAAGATCATACCAATCCTATAGATAGATGAGAGACAAGAGAGAGTCAACACATTGTCATACCTGATCGTTAGCGATGCTTGGATGAAACTCGAGATTAAAGAAAAACAGCGATGGATTTTGAAGAGAAAAACAACAACTATTGTAAAATAATTATGGAGAGATAGTGAGGAGGAGAGGGGAGAGGATGAGGGCAGTTATGGGGGAGAAGGGGGGTTAAAAATAGGTTAAGCGCCGGTTGAATTTGAAAGTGTAACCGTCGAGTGATGTATTTAAACATGCCCGACCGTTACGCTTGGTGTTACGGACCGTAACATGAGATACGAGACGTAACTCGTGTTACGGCCAACCAAAAGACCCCGTTTTCAGTTTTCATTAATGACATGGCACTACAGCCGACGGATCGTAACTTGTGTTACGGTGCGTATTACTTGGCGTAATGGGTGCAATTGTTCCAGTGATTGCCCATATTTTCGTCAAGGTTACGCTCATGTGTTACGGTCCGTAACGCGATCGACGGTCCATAACTCAGACCGTAACACTTTTCCCTCATCCTTCAGTGATTTCTGCATTTTCTTTTCTCTTGTTACGCTCCATTATACGAACCGTAACATGAGTTACGGGCCGTAACGTGGAGCGTCCTTTCCTTGCAAACTTAGTATTAACTTTCTTTTGGCCTCTTCAGTCCTCAGATTCCTACCACATCAACAAACATAAAAAACATAAAAGAAAACAAAGGAAATACAAAATTTAAAGTACTTATAAAGCAGTAAATGTGGGTTGTTTCCCACACAACGCTTGGTTTAACGTCACGGCTCGACGTGATACCTCAATTTCTAGTTCAGGAACTGTATTTCAAACTCTACCTATCAACCACCTTACCATCATCAATGCACCAATGGTAGTGCTTTACTCTTTGTGCATTCACTTTAAAAGTTCGAGTGCCATCCTCGGTTTTCACTTCAATGACACTTCCATTTGGGGAAACACTTGCGATTTCAAACGGACCTAACCATCGATACTTTAGCTTGCCCAGAAAGAACTTTAGGCGCGAATTGTACAACAAGACCAAGTCCTTCGGCTGAAAATCCCTTTTGAGGATCTTCGAGTCATGATAGTATTTCATCTTTTCCTTGTACAGTGTTGCACTCTCATAGGCATTTTACCTAAATTCATCCATCTCGTTGATTTGAAACAACCTTAGCTTTGTTGCTTCATGCTAATCCATGTTCATCTTTTTCAATGCCCAAAGGGCCTTATGCTCAAGCTCAATAGGCAAATGACATGCCTTCCCAAATACCAACTTATAAGGTGAAGTCCCAATAGGCGTTTTGAACGCTATGCGATATGCCCATAGAGCATCATCCAACTTTTTAGACTAGTCAGAGCGATTCACATTGACGGTCTTTGCCAAGATGCTTTTTATCTCTCTATTGGAGACTTCAACCTGACCACTCGTCTGAGGATGATATGGAGTGGCAACCCTGTGATGCACGCCATATTTTTCAAGAAGATCAGCAAATGCTTTGTTGTAGAAATGAGAACCACCATCACTAATAATAGCTCTAGGAGTGCCAAATCTAGTAAAGATGTTCTTTTTTAGAAAGGCATTGACTCTCCTACCATCGTTGTTAGGAAAGGCCACCGCCTCCACCCACTTGGAGACATAATCCACCGCAACAAGAATATATTTCAGGCCATATGAGCTCACGAAGGGCCCCATAAAATCAAAGCCCCACACATCAAAGAGCTCCACCTCAAGCACAAAATTCATCGGTGTTTCATGCTTCCGACCTATTGTGCCCTTGTCATTGGCATTTATCACAAGAACGTGCCAACATATTCGCATCACGATAGATGGCTGACCAATAGTAGCCACACTCTAGCACCTTGGCTGCAGTTCTATTTCCACTGTGATGCCCACCAACCGGAGAATCATGACAAGCCTTCAAAATAGCCATCACCTCAGACTCAGCCACACATCTTCTAATCATATTATCTGCACAAGTTCTGAATAAGTAAAGCTCATCCCAATAATACTGTCGGCAATCTCTCAAGAATTTCTTCTTTTGATATGTCTTCAAATCTTCAGGAACAATGCCAGTTACCAAATAATTGGCAATATCGTCATACCATGGTGCCACATCATTGGAGATTGCCATGACTCTTTCATCCGGAAAAGTGTCATCAATATCCAGCACATCAATCGGTCTCCCTGGTGCTTCAAGTCTGGAGAGATGGTCAGCTACTTGATTTTCTGACCCTTTTCGGTCTTTGACTTCAAAGTCAAATTCTTGTAGCAACAACACCCATCTTATCAACTGAGGCTTAGCATCCTTTTTAGCCATTAAGTACCGCAGGGCAGCATGGTCAGTGTGAACCACTACCTTGGCACCCAATAAATAAGCCTGAAACTTTTCAAAGGCATAAACAATAGCAAGTAGTTCCTGCTCCGTTACTGTATAGTTCAGTTGAGCTCCATTTAGTGTTTTGTTGGCATAATAAATTGGGTGCAAGATTTTGTTGAGCCGCTGACCAAGCACAGCGTCAATTGCAAGACCACTGGCATCACACATTAATTCAAAGGGCAGCGACCAATCCAGGGACACAACAATAGGGGCTGAGGTCAATTGTAACTTCAACTCGTCGAAAGCCTTGATGCACTTCTCATCAAAATTGAATTTGGACTCTTTTTCCAAGAGTTTGCACATTGGGTTTGCAATTTTGGAGAACTCTTTGATAAATCTTCTATAGAATCCGGCGTGCCCCAAGAAACTTCGAACCCCTTTTACTGAGATGGGTGGAGGGAGTTTTGAAATCACATCGATTTTGGCTTGGTCAACCTCAATCCCTATTTCGGAAATCTTATGGCTAAGGACAATTCCCCCTTTTACCATAAAATGACATTTTTCCTAGTTGAGAACGAGGTTTGTCTCCTCACACCTTTATAGCACCCCATCAAGATGGTCTAAACATTCATCGAATGAATCTCCCAGAACAGAGAAGTCATCCATGAAGACTTCAAGATAGTTTTCAACCATGTCAGAGAATATGGACATCATGCATCGTTGGAAAGTGGCTGGGGCATTGCAAAGACCAAATGGCATCCGGCTGAAAGCGAATGTCCCATAGGAACAAGTGAAAGTAGTCTTTTCTTGGTCTTCCAAAGAAATGTTGATTTGATTGTAACCTGAGTACCCATCCAAAAAACAATAATAAGACCTTCCAGCTAACCGATCAAGCATTTGATCAATAAAAGGCATCAGGAATGATCCTTGCAACATGCAATGTTCAGCTTCCTGTAGTCCATACACACTCTCCAACCGGTGACAGTTCTTGTAGGAATCAACTCATTTTTAGAATTAGGGACAATAGTGATGCCCCCTTTCTTTGGCACACTGGACTGGACTTACCCATGGACTGTTGGCAATCGGGTAAACCACCCCAGCATCTAGCCACTTAATAATCTCTTTCTTTACTACCTCTTGCATCAGTGGATTCAATCTTCTCTGATGCTCAACACTTGGTGAACTTTCCTCCTCCAACTGAATTCGGTGCTCACAAATTCCGGAGGAAATCCCCCGGATGTCTGCAATAGTCCAACCCAAATATCTCAAATGTTTCCTCAAATCTGCGATGAGTCTATGAGTTTGGCCTTTATTCAGAAGTGATGATACAATAACTGGGAGGGTGGCATTTGCTCCAAGAAACTCATACCAAAGATGGGATGAAAGTTGCTTGAGCTCCAACTTCGGTGGCTCAATAATTGATGGTTTTGCCGGAGGAGTTGTTCGTTTCTCTAAATCAATAAATAATTTCTTGGGCTCATTGGAGTAAGACCCCAGACCGGTGAGTGAATTCACCGTCTCAATATATCCCTCCATTTCTTATGCATCAAAATTTACCAAAATGGCCGATAATGCTTCACCCAAGCATTCTTCCTCCCTCTTGAATTCTACCACTTCATCCGCCACATCAACAGAATTAATGACTGAAATACTTTGATAAAGACTAGGCAATTTCATACCCTTGCTGACGTGAAAAGTCACCTCCTCATCATTCACCCGGAATTTGATTTCATTCTTCTCTGAATCCATAAGAGCCCTCCATGTAGCAAGGAAAGGTCTCCACAGAATAATAGGAATTTCTTGATCAATAGCACAGTCAATAATCACGAAATCTTTCGGCAGTAGGAATTCCCCAATTTGAACAAGCACATCATCAACTACCCCAACTGGCATTTTTATCGATCTGTCAGTCATCTGCAACCTCATGGTAGTTGGCCTTGGTATCCCTAATCCTGATCTCTTGAAAATCTCAAGGGGCATGAGATTTATGCTAGCTCCGTTATCACACAACACCTTGGCAAAATCCTACTGCCCTATGGTGCATGGAATGGTGAATGCTCCAGGATCTTCCCTTTTTACACTGTGGTCTTGGAAATAATAGCACTAACGCGATGAGTGATACCCACAGTGTTGTGTTTCAATTGCTTCTTTTTCCTCGTTAAGAGATCCTTCAAATACTTAGCAAACCCAGGCATTTCTTGGACAGCATCCATGAAAGGAATGTTCATCGTCAATTGCTTGAGTTGATCATAAAATCGCAAAAAAATTTCATCTTCTATTTTCCTCACTAGCCTTTGAGGAAAAGACGGTGAAGATTTGACCATTTGGCTCAAAGGGCGCAGAGCACCAGAAAGTTTTGCCTTCCCCTTTTCATGTTTTTCTCCTTGTGCCTTGAGATTATCAAGATTTTGCTCCTCTTTAGCTATAATAGGGACTTCCTCCTCTGTTTCTACCTCCACAATAACATCAGATACATCAGGTTGTGCTTCTTCTTCAACAATGGGCTCTAGATCAATCATTTTTTTATCAGCGCCTTGAAGTATTTTTCCACTTCGGGTGCTAATAGCAGCTACATGCTCCACAAATTTTACCCCACTACCTTTCGGATTTGGAACTGTATCACTTGGTAGTTGTCCACGTTGAGGAGTATGCACTTCTCTGGAAAGGTCTCTAAATTGTGATTCAAGCCTCTGAATGGAAGCTGAATGAGATAGTTGAACCTGAGACATTCCCTTAATTGTGCTCTCAGTTCTGTCCTGATTCATTAGCATTTTTTGCATCATACTTTTCAGCTCCGCAGAATCATTAGCAACATTGCTGGCAGAGTTTCTAGCTGAATTGCCTCTCCACTTTTAGGAATTGGATGCTTGCCCCTTTGGTGGAATGTAGGGGTTCGAGCTCTTGTTGCCATAATTATTTTTATTGTAATTCCCTTGATTTGGATTTCCCTGATCATTTCTGCTATAATTGTTCCCTTGAAATTGGTGTTGAGGCTTTTGCCATAGGTGATGGCCCGGACCTTGATAATTTTGCCTTTGATAGCCCCCTTACGAGTTGTTGACATAATTAGCATCTTCATATTGTTGTTGCCCATCTTGGTACATCCCCTCAGGGACTTGATACATTCCCTGTGGATGAGGTGGTAACTCCTCAATAACATTTACCCCTTGTGCATCCACCATGGTTTGCAATTGAGCAAAGGCATGATCTCTCTCATGGTTTTCTTTTGCAACGGCAGCTAGTGATGGACTACCATAAGAGAGACTCTCACTATCAATTGAATGTCAAGCTTGATTGTGGGTGGTGAGTTTATCAAGCAAACAGGTGATGACGATAAATCACTTGTCCATGAAGCATCCTCCCGCGGCAGTATTGACAGCAATCTGATTCGTTGTATCTAAGCCCTTGTAGAATTTCTCCGTGAGAATAGCATCCGGAAACCCGTGAGTTGGAGATTGAGATAGATAGTACTTGAACCGCTCCTATACAGAATATAATTGTTGCCCGGAAGCTGTTTGAACTCAAAGATCTTATCTCGAAGTTCAGCCTTTTTGCTCGGTGGGAACCACTTCTTCAGAAATGTGTTGGCTAGCTCGCTCCAGGTATGAATAGAATTGCTGGGAAGCTTTTCATACCATTCCCTTGCTTGGCCAGCCAAGGAATATTTGAAGACCCGTAACCGCAGTGCATCAGCAGAAACAACACCTTGGGATTGTTGAGCACACAGGTGCAGGAAGTTCTTCAAATGTCGAAGTGGACAATCCTCCAAAGAATTTCAGAAATAACCTTCAAGTTTCAGCAACTGATAGATAGAACTATCAATTTTGAACGTAGCATTTCCAGTCTTAGGAGGGACCACAGCAGAAGCATAATCAGTTTCATTGATGAATTCCGCAAATATATTCTCATCTTCGTCCTCTTCTGTTGCAGGTGGATTCACTTGGAGTCCACCTTGGTTTCCTTGATTGCGATTCTGTCTTCCATCCATGTTCACCTGGTTCTCCATAATAGCAAACAAGGTGTGATGGAATAGAAAAAGATTTAAAGAAGAGTACGGACAATCAGTAATTTCAAAACCGTATTCCCCGGCAGCGGCGCCAAAATTTGATTCGCTCAAATTAGACCTATTAATAGCGTAAAATGGACGTTGTCAAATATAGTAACCCAAACAAGGTTGGGGTTGAATCCCACAGGGAATATGGAGAGAAAAGGGTACTAATTGTATGCGATACTAGTCTTTAAAGGCTTTAATCCTATTCCAAATAGTTTGAAATAATTGTTGAGTAATGTAATTGAATACTTAGACTTAAATTGTACTTAATGCGAGACATTGTGTTCCCCATTTTGATTAGATATTATGCTTCAGGTTTCAATGTGATATATTTCTAATGGTTGTTCTAAGAGTATGCACTTGATCTCTTAAGGACTTCCTAATGTTTCCCAACAGTTAGGTCGTATTTCCTCTTTATGATTTTTCCAAATGTAAAAGAGTTGAAATCGAAGAGCGACCAATAATGCCAATTTAGACTTGTTCTTATCCCTAAGTTAGTCTATTAAACGAGGGTTAATGCCCCGAGTCATTGTTATTCAATCTTACCAATACTAACTCTCTTTCCTAAGAAAAGTTAGTATAATGGCTTAGGCTAATGCTTGCAATCATTACCCAATGCTAACGCACAAAGATAGAATAAACACTAACAACCATTATGCATATAACAATAGTAGAAACCCATTCACATAATACCCATCATGGGATCCACAACCTTAGAGTTAAAATTAGCTACTCATCATTTTGGTTAACAAAGAAAGCTTAAAAGTTAACATAATATACTTACGATGCTAATACAATATGGAATGGAAGTGAAGTTGGTGCTTTAAAAGCTCCAACCACTTCAAATATTCAAGACTTAAGTTAATGCTCCAAAGAAAATCAGAATAATGAATTAAAATCGTAACTTTAAGTATTTATAGGGCCAAAAATCGCGCCAAGTTTCTGGACAAAAACACCCTTATGCGGCAACGTTACGGTCCGTCCTTTGGTTTCGTACTTTGTCAGCTTGATTAGGTCAACCGTCACGGCTTCTTGCGACAGACCGTAACACTGGTTACGGTCCGTATCTTCCAGCGGATCATGGCCTCAGTCTTCAGTGGCCATGTGTTACGCCATGACGTTACGCCCCGTAACCTGAGTTACGGGCCGTCCTTCTGGGCATAACCTGTGACACTACTTAGGCTTCTCACTGAAATTTTCCTCAGCTTACGGTACACGTTACGTCCCGTAACCTGAGTTACGGACCATCCTTTATAGCGGCATGTATCTGGATCTTCCTCTCTGGTACAGATCACGTTACGGTCCGTAACTCCAGGTACAGACCGTCCTTTTTGCTCAAAGTTGTCCGTTTTTCAGCATTTGTTATCATTTCCGTTCCTTAGTCAACCAACCCTACAAAACACCAAAATAACGTCAGAAACGATGTAAAAACACTTAAAAACAAGCAACACTTCTAGTGACAAAGGCATAAAATGTGCTGAAATTCATGGCACATCAGTAACTGTGTGCATACATCGTATACCTATCCCTATCATATACATAGCATACCCGACCATGAGGGTGCGGTATTTCACATACCCGGCCATGGCAAGGCTCGGTGAGTACACATACCTGGCCCTACCAAGGCTCAGGGTTGCCCATACCTGGCCCTACCAAGGCTCAAGGTTATCCATACCCGATTGCAGTGGTGTGCGCGCAATATATATATTCTACCCGACCATATAAGCTCGGGGTTTCATAATTGTCATACATACACACATATACATAAAAGCTCATAAGCATCTTTAGCATCATTACTATCGTCATTCATTACATCTATCCTTAAAGGATTACTTATCATATAAGGAATTTAGTACAATCGTAACATATCGAGAATCATGAGCTTAATAGCTTTTAGAGATAGAATCATTTGGAGGACATCATAGGCTCATAGAGGAATAGATATTTGGCCAAGGAACCATGCCTTATGAAAGAAGGGTTATCCTTACATACCTTTTCGTTCAAATATTCTATCACTTGAGCGTTCTCCTTCAATGCTCACGTTTCTACCTTCATTAGAGTATACACTAACATTAGAAAATCGATAGCTTAGCATACTTGACTAAAGCTAGAGAAAAATCGGGCAGCATCTCCTTTATTTATACGACTTCTTCCATATCATATATCAACTCCCAAACATCAATAATAACATTCACAACATCATAACAATAGTCTTTATTCACCTTCATCATCCATATTTCTCAATTCACTTCAAAACATCCATATCCATGGTCATAGCACACTATTATGTTCACTCATATAAAATGTCTATCCCATGTTCTTAATGTCATTTATAACATAATCATAATCACAAAATATCAAGAATCATGACTCAACCCAAGCCACTACTCATAAATATCACTATTCTCACATTCAAGACCCATTTTCTATTTCCTTCTATAATCCAAGTATTTCAACCTCTCAATACCTTAAACAACATAGAAATACCATAAACCTTACCTTAGATGGTGTAGGAATGAACCTTGAGTGGAAATACTTCACTTGAACCAAAACCCTAATTCACCTCCAATGGAATTTCTTGTAGTCCTCTAACCCTTGGAAGCTTTCTAACACATGAACACTTGATTCTAGTCTTTGATCTTTGTGTTCTCTTGGACTTGAATGGAATATGCTTAGAGAACGGTTTTGAGCTCTCAATACTTGTAGAGAATGAAAAATGAAGTAAACGAACCCAAGGCATCTATTTATACAAAAACTAAAAATTAGCCCGTCGGGATTTCCAGGGACACTTATACGGTCCGTATAACATTGTACGGCCCGTATAAGTGGTCATGGTTCACCATCAGGCAGACACCATCTCTGTTGGGTGTAATACGGACCGTATAATGTTATACGGACCATATAAGTCGGTCGTATAACCCCTTTTTCCTGAAATGATCTCCGTCGTTCATTTGATCTTAAATCCTCATGGAACCTTCTTAACACTTGTATATCACCTCATTAACAATCTAAGGGATGTTATAACTCTTCTCCAAAACATCATTAAGGCATCATTAACCTGTAACTCGTAAATCCTTTCCGATACACATCATATGCCTTGCCCTCTCTTGGCAAACTTTCTCCTCTTACTCCGAATGTCTTTGCAAATCTCAATTAGGGTCATCAAATGTCATTTCTCACTTATTACGATACTGTATACTGCGTGCCCTTCGTTAGTCTTTTCACTGTGCATTAACGAAAAAAAAATCGAGGTGTAACACTCCTCCCCCCTTAAGAACATTCGTCCTCGAATGTTAAGTTCTCGGGGATTCTATAAAAATTTCGCCAGAGTTTCCCCTGTAACATGGAACTACCATCCTGTCACAACAGCTCATAATAACAATGCCTGACAGGGCCACAACATAATAGCAATATAGTTTGGACACACACGACCCATATGCATAAAAGAAAACATACATACCTCATAATCTTGATGTTCCGTCTTGGATCTCTTTCGGGGGTTGAAATATGTGCGGGTACTTGGATTTCATACTTTCTTCCGCTTCCCATGTCATTTCTTCTCGGTTATTGTTTCTCCAAAAAACCTTAATGTCACGACCCAACCCCGTGGGCCATGACTAGTGCCCGAGATGGATACTCGTATACGTACCTGTTACATGAAAGCAACTAAAGATTCATAACGTCGCATAGAATAAACCTGCTTCCTGAGGAGTCACAACTAATCAAAACATAATAGGATACGCAAGCCGGCAAGGCTGCCACTACATGTATGTCATACGCAAGCCGACAAGGCTGCCACAACATATCAATACCATACGCAAGCCGACAAGGCTGCCATAACATATCAATACCATAGCAAACCATATAGACACAGCTGAACAAGAGTTATACACAACCCACACATATGTCTACAGACCTCTAAGAGTATCGATAGTGAAATATGACGGGACAAGGCCCCGCCGTACCCCTGGATAAACATATATATACATCAAAAGATCTGTACCAAAAGTCTAGGCTCCGAAACAATGGAGCTCTCCAAGACATCTGAGTAGAACTCCTAAGTTAGAGGATCACCAAATCGAGTAACTGTACCTGCGGGCATGAAACGCCGCCCCCCCCCCCCCCCCCCGAAGAAAGGGGGTCAGTACGAGATATGTAATGAGTATATAAAGCATGAAATACAATAAAGAGGATCATGACTGAAATAGAGATTACAGGAGACAAGTATGACTATCATAATACCAATACACTTACCTTATGAAATGTAAATCATGCATATCAATATCATATATCATACCCGGCCCATTATGGGACTCGGTGAATAAAGTCATTACATACCATCCTTGGCGCCATAATCACATCATCATATCATCACATCATCATATCATCATATCATCGTATATATATATATACCGTATCCCGGCCCTCTAGTGAGGGACTCGGTGAACAATGCAGTGAAACTGTGCACGAAAACGTACCCCGGCCCGGGACTTGGTGAAGCATATATTGAGGCATGCACGAGCAGAGTAGTGAGCAACCATATGCACACTAATCATATCTGAGACTCAATTGAATAATCAAAATGAACTATCATTTGAAAATCAAGACAATAGTCATATCAAGTACCCTTTGAATGTCACTATGGATTATATCAAAATAGGACACCTGAAATCATAGACACGTATCAAGACATAATAAAATAAGTTCTGGGAATCAAGAACATTAGCCATCCTAGTGTCTCTAAGAATAGGAGCTTCTTTGGAGTCATATACACGCCGTCTGTTTGTTTCATAAAAATCATGCCAAAAAGAAGGAAGAGTTAGCTTTACATACTTCACATCGTTCAAGAGCTCAGTCCAGCCAAGAAATTCCACAATTAATATGCTAAACCTATAATTGTAAGAATATGCACATGACTTAAGAAGGCTTTTGTATATCGTATATATCAATTCATAACTTAATTCTAAAACGAAACGGGCAGCATCTCTCCTATATCTTTAGTATCTCCCAATTTGGTATATCACCACAACTTCCCAAAAACAAATAAATCTCAACAACACAACCTGCATATCCATAATAACTTCATAATAATTTATAACGAGCGACAAGCTCGAATTAGAATCCGTATACTCCATAGCATCTTTTCGTATGTTTCCTTCTTAAACTTAAAAATATGCTCAACATGATAAGGGCATCATTTACCACAAATATCAGCTTTATATCATATAATTACAACAAGAAAAACAGCCCACAACTCCAACTCTATCACATGACCATTCTATTCGCAAGTTCGTATTTATTTCATCTAGCAATGTAGATACGACTTGGGTAACTCAAACACATATAGAAGAGAGGATTTCTTACCTTATATGCCAATATTTAATATTCTTCCACCTTACTTCACTTTGAAGAAAGCCCGGATTCGTCAGCACGACAAAGTGGAATAACGAGATCGAAGCGGTGAGCGAAACCCGCATGTTGTTCTTTAAAAAAATTATAATATACTTCCCCAAAATTGACACTTACGTTGCTACCAAAAATATATGTTTCTGCTATTGTGAACATTGGAATTTCGTATACTTATACCTAAATTGAATAAGCTAAAGTTTCGTGAGAATCTGCCTAAAACGTGTATATCTTAGTATATAGCAAATTGGAATTTAATCAATTCTCCATGTATGCATAACTCTTTTACCACAAAAGAAGAAATGATGAATATGTCTTCTCATTATTGACCCTGGAGTCCACCACCCTTTATTTGTTCCTTTAAAAGACTTTAACTATCACTCTACTTTTTAGTTCTTAATCTCAATCTTTAGAGTTGGCTATCAAGTAGCGCTAGAGTTCCCTCGTATTATAACTTTACATAGCTGCTCTGTGATCTGTCTATTATTAACTGGTATAATTCTGAAAGATTTTTTTGATTTGACATATAAATTCACTGTCTTCTAGTAACCAGCTCGTTTTGATCATCTCGCTTAAACCATTTCATAATTTGCCTTAACCCAACTTGTAAAACTTTAGGCATACTATCTCGTGTCGTTTCCTTATTTTTAATCAAACTCTTCTATTGCCTCTTTACTTAGATTTTGCCCTTAGTTTTTCTGTCACCCATTATGTTGCAATCTTTACAAGAATAGGCGAAGGCGCTCAAATCAGCCCGAGAAATATCTTAGCGTCATTTCACTAGTCTTTATGCAGACCTTACATTCTTCTCTGGTATCTTTCAGTCGGTATCGGGGCTCAACTATGGCTTTTGCCCTCAATACTAAATATATCTCCGTAGTTTTTCCTCAGACCATCTTATACTTTCCTTCGATGTATCTGAAATATCGCAATCACATTGTTGTTACTGAATTCTTTCTCTTCTTATCAAGTGTTCACTTGGCCTCGTTTTTAGTATACAAATATTCGTAGGTTGCATAACTATTCCTGTACAATTCGTACAAAGTGCATCCAATCTTAGTCATAGTCTTTCCTTCTCCTGGTGTATTCTGCTCTACATATCTTATTGTACTAAAACTCACTTGCTATCTATTTCGCCATCCTCTTTCCCCCTTTCTCTATTCACCATTTGACTTTCTCATATCCTACTATAGGAGATATTTCCTATTCTTTCTCCTTTGTTACTTATGTGTCGCAATATTATTAGCCAATAACTCCGTTGTCAACATCTTAATCTCTAATCCAGTATAGCCTTGCTAACTTTTATAATATCCATTTAAGTTACTTGTTACCATTCTCTCGTCATATTATTCCTTTTTATAAGCATCCACCTTCTGATGTCAGATTATCCAAGGCCTTTACTAATAATTCTCAGCACTGTCTCAAATACTATCTTGACTACTTGTTCGTTTTATCGCTAGCCTTCCGATCTTACCAACTTATTCCAGCATAAGGTTTCACTTGAGATTTGAGTATCCATATTAAACGTGTTGTAGTGCCAGATGATTTCATCTTACACTTGCATTTCTCTCATTCGCTTCCCCCCTTTTGGGTGTACTTGTACCATTATCTGTTTATATTCCACTCTATGTCGCTATTTCCAAACTCAAATTCATCCGATCCTTTTTCCAATTCACTTGGTATACTGCACCATACCCATGTCTTTCTTTATAATTTATAACTTTGATTATCCACGTACGAAACCTTAACAAAATCACGACACGACGAGAACCTTTCTGCATATATAGTATAAAATCTCATCTGACCATCTGTACTCGAGTAATGCAACCCATGTAGCAACTCATCCAAGGCCACATTCCACTTACTCCAATCAGTAATTAATTAGTACTTATAGTCGTTCCAAATTCTCAATTAGGTAGCACTTATATTTTGATGATAAATGTTCAAAGTTCTCTTGGAATATTATCTTTATCCCAACCTATATCATCTGTTTCTTTTACTAAATTTACAATACATTATTTGTTCCTCCGGCCTACAGTCCTTGTCCCTTAAGGATTCACTATTTCCGAGGTGAAGCCATATACACACAGTATTCCTTTATGCCTTATGCTCTTTCACCCTTGTCAACACTAACTTCTAACTTACTCAAAATCATATCAAGTTTGTCTTAATAATGGTCTTATCTTATCACCTTGTCGTCATACTACACCTTTAAGTTCGTAGCTATATATTTCCCTTTTATTTTACACTCGCACTCAATTAATTACGTCTATCTTGGGTGCTTTCTTTAGTATTCCTTTCCATTTCTCCAGTCTATGTCCATCCTTTATTCTGTGCACGAGAAGTCTTATGCTACCTCTGTATCCTTCGGAAAACACTACTTCTGCATAATCCCTTTCTCGTTTTCAAAACATATTATGTTCATCCCTATTTGTTCTTATCACACCAGTCATTTCTGGCATTCATTCTGTCTCGTTGCTGATCTTTCTTCATGTTGGTCTTTCACAGTTCTGTCACTTGTATTGCTCATTTTCCTAACTATACACGTCATAATACATCGCTACATTGTAATCCCACTCGCTTTCTTCTTGTCTTCCTCTTTCTATTAACTCCTTCTCTTCCTGTGCTCCCTTTCACTTTTGTTACCACTTGACTTTTGTTCTGAACTTTCCCTATTGAACTTTGGAGGTCCTTCTTGTTCGTTCTACATTTACTTTTCCATTTCACACTAATCACATCGTATTCTTTTCCTTGCTAGGCTTTACTCCTTTCTATAGCAATCCTTATAGTTTTCACATTACATCCTTTTCATAATCTATCCTATAACGTAATACTTTTTAACATTTTTAATGATTCTCGTTATGTCTTAATTACACTCTATGGACTAGGCGTACTTAACCCTTCACCCTTTCTGATCAATCTTATCTTTAATATCTCACAAGCTGTATTATCAATATCGTCATTACTTGTCATAATTCTTCCTCCTCCGTACTGTTTTCTCAATCATACTACCACTCCTTCTTAACTGTAAATTCGTCGTAATTTATCCCTTAAGAAGCTCCTATTCTTAGAGACACTAGGATGGCTAATGTTCTTGATTCCCAGAACTTATTTTATTATGTCTTGATACGTGTCTATGATTTCAGGCGTCCTATTTTGATATAATCCATAGTGACATTCGAAGGGTACTTGATATGACTATTGTCTTGATTTTCAAATGATAGTTCATTTTGATTATTCAATTGAGTCTCAGATATGATTAGTTTGCATATGGTTGCTCACTACTCTGCTCGTGCATGCCTTAATATATCCTTCACCGAGTCCCGGGCCGGGGTACGTTTTTGTGCACAGTTTCACTGCATTGTTCACCGAGTCCCTCACTAGTGGGCCGGGATACGGTATATATATATACGATGATATGATGATGTGATGATATTATGATATGATGATGTGATTATGGCGCCAAGGATGGTATGTAATGACTTTATTCACCAAGTCCCATAATGGGCCGGGTCTGATATATGCTATTGATATGCATGATTTACATTTCATAAGGCAAGTGTATTGGTATTATGATTGTCATACTTGTCTCCTGTAATCTCTACTTCAGCCATGATCCTCTTTATTGTATTTCATGGTTTATATACTCAGTACATATCTCGTACTGACCCCTTTCTTCGAAGGGGCTGCATTTCATGCTTGCAGGTACAGATACTCGATTTGGTGATCCTCTAACTTAGGAGTTCTACTCAGCTGTCTTGGAGAGCTCCATTGTTCCAGAGCCTAGACTTTTGGTACAGATCTTTTGATGTATATATATATGTTTATCCAGGGGTACGGCGAGGCCCTGTCCCGTCATATGCTATTGTTGTTACTCTTAGAGGTCTGTAGACATGTGTGTAGGTTATATGTATATATGTTGTCCAGCTGTGTTAGTAAGACTTATGTTTTGGGACGTTCCCACTCATAGTGGCAGCCTCGTCGGCTTGCGTATATATATATATATATATATATATGTTTTGGGATGTTGTGTGTAGTGGCAGCCTTGCCAACTTGCGTATATATATAGTTGGGACGTTCCCACATGCTATGATAGCCTTGTCGGCTTATATACTGTGTTATCTGTTGATAGTTGTGACTCCTCAGGAGACAGGTTGCTTGATATATATATATATATTTGTGCGACAGTTCTGAGACTATGTGTTGATCCTATGGTTCCATATTATGTTTGGTTTTGGATTGATCATATAACTAACAGGGGTGTATACGTGTGTCCAGCTCGGGCACTAGTCACGGCCTACGGGGTTGGGTCGTGACAGTTAACTAAGGCCACTTCTTTATTTCTAAGCCTCTGTACTTGCCTATCTAATATGGAAATGGGTACCTCTTCATAACTCAAATTTTCTGTCACTTAAACATCATTTACTGGCACGATCCTCGTAGGATCCCCAACACATTTACGAAGCATCGAGACATGGAAAACTGGGTGAACTGACTCCAAATCAGGAGGTAGATCTAGTTGATAAGTCACTTTGCCTACTCTGCGCACAATCTCATAAGGCCCAATGTATCGGGGACTAAGCTTCCCTTTTTTTCAAAATCTCATAACGCCCTTCATTGGCGACACTTTTAAGAATACCCAATCTTTCACTTGGAACTCTAAGTCCCTTCGACGATTATCCTCATAGGACTTTTGACGACTTTAGGCTGCTAATAGTTGACCTTGTATGAGCTTAACTGTCACGACCCAGCTAGGGGCCGCGACGGGTACCCGGGGCTAGCCACCGAGCACCGCTCGTTCTACTACTCGTCTTACTCACTTAAAGCTCTTTTATCAACTTTATACTCAAATTGTAGGAAAATCATATTTTATATGGAAACGTAAATACTTTTTAAATACATTTGCCTCTCGGCCATCAAAATAATATATACATACAATAGCATCTCATGAGACCATCTAACCCACACTACGCATCTACGAGCTTCTACTGGAGTGCTAAGCATAAGGACGGAACAAGACCCCGTCATGCCCAAAAATACATATACATGAATATACACAAAAGAATCGTCATAAGCACCTCCGAACAAATGAGTGCTTTCAATCGGCTGACAGCTACTGCTGGTCTGGGTCGAGCTCTCCTCCCTGTCTTCTTGTGGGCATGAACACAGCGTCCAAAGAAAACGGACGTCAGTACGAACATTGTACTGAGTATGAGAGGCATAAATAAAGAAATAGAACAATGACCTAAAGGAAATATCAATATGGAACATCTATATCTAACTATCATGTATAAAAGAATTAAGCCATACTGTCTTACTCATGCTCGTCATCATATCATGTATGCATAATGTATAAGTTGCCCGCCCATATAGGCGCGATGCAGTAATGTATAAGTTGCCCGTCCATATCGGATCAGTGTGATAATCATAACATTATCCTGCGTCCAGGCCTCCCGCGTTCGGGGTATCATCTCATGCCGCCCACTAGTGGTGTCTACCCATGCCATTTGGCCATGGTGTATCGTATAGCTGCCCGCCTTAGCGGTGACTGCCCGGCCAACTAAGCGCAGTGTTATATCATCATCATACATGCTCATTATAATATGCTTACCGTAACATACTTATCAAAATACATGCATAAGGCTTATGAACAGCTTTGCTTTATCGGGGTGACGTAAGGTCATGATCCCCCGATTTCATTATGGAGTACTTATCGGCATCCTGCCTCACCTTGAAGGAACTAACATATAAGGTGAGTGTGAGCAATAAATAACATCATGCCATTTTAAGATCATCGTATCATATCTCTTATCTTATATGACCATTCATGGATATAGGCTTTTAGCTTTCCGGAATATAGGGACTCATGAAGAGGAGGAAAATTATGCTATGAGATTCATCCCATTAGAAAGAAGGGACTAGCCTCACATACCTTTAACGTTTACTGAGCTATCGTTCGCTTGTTCTCATTCGATATCACGTTTCTACCTTCAAAGAGAATTCACATTTATGTTAGTTAATCGACTATAAGAACGCGCTACTATTTCTAGGGAAAATTGGGCGGCACTTCCTTTGGTTATACTACTTTTCCCATATTCTATATCAAATACCAAACATTCATAACCACACTCAAAATATCGTATCAACAATCGTCATTTACCTACATCTACCACATCCGGCCATTTTTCTCCAATTTCTCCACATTTATGGGTTTTAGCTCATCATCACATTTTCTTATATATCTCACCCATTTCATGGTCTACACGTCATTTATAACATCTTTACACTCACAACACATCAACATTCATAATTCAATCCAACTATCATTCAATTATGGCACTATTCACATTTTATGACCCATTTACTACACTCTTCCATAATCCAAGTGTTTCAACGTTTTAATACTTCAATCATCATGAGAAGGTCATCAAACTTACCTTAAATATTGTAGGAACGATCCTTGAGCAGCAATACTCTTCTATACCAAAAACCCTATTTCACTTCCTTTGCAATTTCTTGGTGTAGATGAACTTTGATGTGATCCTTACACTTAATTTCATGGATTTGATGTTATTGACCTTTATTTTCCTTTGGTTCTCTTGAATTCTTGTGAATGAAGTGTTTAGAGTGTTCTAGAGACTTCTTGAGTCGTGTAGATGAGAAATGAATAAATGAGCTTAGGGTCCCTTTTAATAACTCAAAACCTGATTTTTTTTATGAACAGTAGTCGGGTGCACAGTGGTCGTAAACCCAGTTTACGGGTCGTATTCTGGTTTACGGTCCGTCCTTCACGACCGTATTTAAGCATATCAGAAGCAGAAAGGTTTGCTAGAGTCATGGTGGTTTACGATTGTAGTTTACAGGCCGTATTTTGATTTACGGTTCATATTCTGGGTCGTATTTAACAATTTCGTCATTTAGCAGAAAGTTGAAGTTTTTGGAATGTTGAAGGACGATGGCAGTTTACGGTCCGTAAACCACTTTACGGGTCGTATTCTATTTTACGACCCACTGGGTCGAAGTGCAAATCTATAACTTTCTCATTTCCAAAATTCATAAATAGTCATTCCCTACTTAGTAAAACATCGCACACTCATACACTTCGTTGGTCTACTCGTTGTACGTTCACGGAGAAATTTCCAAGGTGTAACATTCTTCCCCCCTTTTGGAACATTCGTCCTCGAATGTTAAGTCATCGGGGATTCTAGAAATATTTTGCCAGAGTTTCCCCTGTAATTTGGCACTACCAACCTGTCACAACATCCCATTATCTCATCGCCTCACAGAGTTACATCACAACATCGACATATCAATGGCCACACGCGACCAAAAGCATGAAAATAGACATACATACCTTATATCGCTAGCGTTTCATCTTGAATCTCTCCTGGGGGTCGAAATAAATACGGATACATAGACTTCATACTCTCTTCCGTTTCCCAAGTCATTTCTTCCCGGT
Organism: Lycium barbarum; assembly: GCF_019175385.1. Classification (NCBI taxonomy): domain Eukaryota; kingdom Viridiplantae; phylum Streptophyta; class Magnoliopsida; order Solanales; family Solanaceae; genus Lycium; species Lycium barbarum. The sequence goes on from NC_083340.1 coordinate 45,035,429, forward strand.
TATTGTTTTGCCACAAGACTTTAACTGAAACCACCTCTTTGTTTCGGAGTTTTCGTACTTTCCTGTCGAGGATAGCAATAGGCACTTCTTCATAGGTTAACTTTTCTGTTACTTGCACATCATATATCGGAACAATATTTGTGGGATCTCCAATACACTTGCGGAGCATTCAAACGTGGAAGACTGGATGGACTGATTCAAGCTCCGAAGGCAACTCCAGTTCATAGGCTACATGACCCACCTTGCGGATAATTTTTGTCACGACCCAACCCCGTAGGCCGTGACTAGTGCCCGAGGTGGACACTCATACATACTTATTAGCCAAAATCTACTTGCGTTTAGCATATTAGGGACTTTCATTCATACAAGACAATATATCATTTAAATCGTCACTTATAATATCGCACATAAGCCGGTCAGGCTATCGTAGTGTAGGGGAATGTCAAACATAAACCACATAAACATCACCGAACAAATACGACCCACGACCCACATACATGTCTACAGGCCTCTAAGAATAACAACAACATCATATGGCGAGACAAGGCCCCGCCATACCCCGAAATAGTCATATGTATATATATGAACAACAAAAGGATTTGTACCAAAGGTGTAGGCTCCGAAACAACGGAGCACTTCAAGACAGCAGAGTGGATGTCCTATGCTGACGGGTCACCGCAACGAGCGTCTGTACCTGCGGGCATGAAACGCAGCCTCCGAAGAAAGGGGGTCAGTACGGAATATGCACTGAGCATGTAAGGCATGAAATGCAATTGAAAAGATCATAACTGAAATAGAGATTCCAGGAGACAAGTATGATAATAAAGAAACCGCTGTACCTGTGCAGTACGAAACAGAATCAAGCATACCAATACCACATACCGTACCCGGCCCATTATGGGACTCGGTGAATAAAATCATGTCATCACGTCATCATGAATATATGTATACGTATACCGTACCCGGCCCTCTAGTGAGGGACTCGGTGAATAAAGTCATGTCATCATGTCAGCATGCTATCATATCATCATGCATATACATATATACATACCGTACCCGGCCCTCTAGTGAGGGACTCGGTGAATAAAATCATCATATGCCCTCCTGGCCGCCATAACACATCGTCATCTCATCATGTCATCATATACATATACCGCACCCGGCCCTCTAATGAGGGACTCGGTGAACAATGCAGTGGGGTGCGCACGATAACATACCCGGCCCGGGACTCGATGAAAGATGTATTGAGGCGTGCACGAGCAGAGTAGTGAGAAACCATATACATATAAATAAATTTTCTTCCAAGACTCGAAAGATAAGTACACAAACCGACACTTGAGGATCGTAAACACGTTTCAAGTCAATCCGGTTTAGTATGAGAAAGTTATGGACACTTTTACCATAGAACCTCTACGAACGTTTCCAAAGCAATCCAAGACTGCATACAAAAGTTAGAGACATTAATACTTACAAAACCCTTTTAGGGACATGAACTCCTTATACTTTACTCGTTATTCAACCATACAATAAGCTCAACTATATCGAGCGTACTCATGTCAAGAAGTGAATAAGAATCATAGACAAACTCGGAAACATATCAAATAGAGCTTCGGAAATCATAGATACGTATCAAAACCATATGAAGTAGCTTATGAAAATCAAGAATATTAGCCATCCTAGTGGCTCTAAGAATAGGAGTTTCTTTGAAATCATACATATACTTGGTCTGTTCGTTTCACAAGGATCATGCCAAAAGAAAGAAAGGGTAAGCCTTACATACCTTGCCCGCTTCCTACGCTAATCCAACTTAAGTCTCGGCTTTCGCAAGATCTACAACAATATTAGTAGATACCAAACATTAGCTACGGATACTTAAGAGTTCAATTCTACACTAACACCTCATCTACAGAAATTTCGACAGCATTTCCCCTGTAATTACAACCAACCCCGAGAATTCAACTCGGCCAAATCATCAACAACAATCCCAACAATCATGCCAACAACATCAATAATCAATTCAAAACGCATTCTAACGTTAGTTACTCTTTTCTACATAATTCGACAACATCCCATTTATATGCAAATCGACCATATATAGTCAAGCTAACACCAATGATCTCACATTCAAGGGTTAATCCGAAATCATTCTAACATGATTCAAGAACACTTCAAACAATTCACACAATATTCAAAACAATCTAACCAATATGCCACTCCACCCGAAACCTCCAAAATGCAACAATAACAATAACCACACATTTCCTTCTTTCAAATTCATGAACTACACCTATAATTCACACACTAACAACATTATTTTCCATAAATACAAGAGACTACATTCAATCCACATTGGCTTCTAAAACAGCCCACAACAATTTCAACCTCAACTTGAATCATTAAACTCTCATTTTCATCATAGAATCCATTACAACAACAACCAAAGTACTAAGTAAAAATTGGTTCATCACTCCTACACAACACAACACAACACATACACGGCCAACACCAACACATAGGGTTTCATGGTTTTCATCCATTTCCACATACTACCACATGTACAAAACATTCATAACATACGAAAAAGAGGATTAAACCTTACCTTTCTTCACTACACTCCTCAACTTGGCTAGGGTGGTAATAGTGCACAAATAAGTGTTTTGCTTGCTCCAACAACTACTCCACGTTAAAGAGGGCCTTCCAATTGGTTGAATTGCTAGAAGAAAATATTTTTTTGACCAAGATTTGAGGGCTTCAATTTTTACTTGCTATGGCCGAATGGCCTTCTCTTTATTTCTTCAAGTTTCTTGAATTTTATAAAGTGTGGAACATGATAAATGTGCTCTATTAGTCATCTTTTATCTATTATATTAAGCTCCCATGTGGGCCTTGGCCCACATCACTTCGACGGCAACATGGCCTTTTATTTTCAAGACCATTCTTTTTTTTTTGTATTTTGTAATTCATGAAAAATTATTTTCCTAATTCCAAATTTCCCCTCAGCCTTCCTCAATATTACCATGAACCACCTTGTGAATTTTCCTTTTACCCCTAGCCTTTCTTAATATTTCCACATCAATAATTTTCACAAACAACTTGTGTGTTAAACAAGATCAACAATATAGCCTTGCCCTTAACTTCTCGCAATTATCTTGAAATATCCGAATGTACAAAATACGAGATATAATAATTTTATAGGGTCCAATGTATCTAGGACTTAGCTTCCCTTTCTTACCAAATCTCATCATCCCTTTTTCATTGGCGATACTTTCAAAAATACCCAATCACTAACTTGAAATTCCAAGTCTTGTCGGCGATTGTCTGCATAAGACTTTTGGCGACTTTGGGCTGTTAACAATCGATCTCGGATCACCTTAACGTTTTCCACCACTTGTTGAATTAATTCAGGGCCTACTAGTCGCGCTTCTCTTATTTCGAACCATCCGATTAGAGATCTACATTTCCTTCTATATAAGGCTTCATATGGGGCCATTTGAATGCTGGAATGATAACTATATTGTATGCAAATTCGAATAGCGGTAAATGATCGTCCCAACCTCCACCGAAATCCAACACACATGCTCGTATCATATCCTCCAAGGTCTAAATAGTACGCTCGGCTTGTCCATCGTTCTGCGGATGAAATGCCGTGCTGAGCTTCACTCGAGTGCCTAGACCTTCTTGGAAGGACTTCCAGAACTTAGCTGTAAACTGTGCTCCTCTGTCTGTGATAATAGATAATGGAATACCCTGAAGGCGCACAATTTCCTTGAGATACAACCTTGCATAATCTTCGACTGAATATGTAGTCTTAACTGGGAGAAAATGGATTGCTTTCGTCTATCTATCCACAATCACCCATATAGAATCATACCTGCCGCGAGAACGAGGTAATCCCACAATAAAATCCATGTTCATCACTTCCCACTTCCAAGTAGGGATTTCCATTGCTTGCAATAAGCCTCCTGGCGTTTGATGTTCAACTTTTACTTGTTGGCAATTTGGACACCGTGCTACAAATTCGGCTATGTCTCTCTTCATGCCATCCCACCAATACATCATCTTGAGATCATGATACATTTTAGTTGAACCTGGATGAATAGAATATCGAGAACAATGTGCTTCTTCAAGAATTCGTCTGCGCAATTCTGCTACATTTGGCACACATAATCTGCCTCGGTACCTAAGAATTCCGTCCGTGGAAACTTCAAATGGAGATTTTTCTTTTCCATGAGATGTGTCTCGGTAGCGACGCAATTGAGGATCTTCATATTGTCGTTCTTTCACTTCTACATCCAAGGATGAAGTTGTGGGATCATTGATGCTAATCCCTGCATTACCCGAATCAATCACCCGCACTCCAAGATTAGCTAATTGGCGGAGCTCATGAACCATCACTTTCTTTTTCGGAGGGACTTCACATAAACTGCCCATTGATCGGCGGCTAAGCGCATCGGCTACTACATTCGCTTTTCCGGGGTGATACAAAATGTTCACATCATAATCCTTCAATAATTCTAATCACCGCCTCTGCCGCTGGTTCAACTCCTTCTGCTTGAAAATGTACTGAAGGCTTTTGTGATCTGTATAGATATCAACATGCACACCATACAAATAATACCTCTATATTTTTAAGGCATAAATAACTGTAGCCAATTTGAGATCATGAGTCAGATAATTCCTTTCATGTTTCCGTAATTGTCTCGAAGCATATGCAATAACTTTTCCATGCTTTATCAATACGCATCCTAGTCCAACACCGGAAGCGTCACAATATACAACATAGCTATCTGGCCCTTCTGGAAGTGTTAAGATCGGAGCTGAGGTCAACCTATCTTTCAACTCTTGGAAGCTACGTTCACAAGCATCATTCCACTGAAAGTTTGCTGACTTCTGGGTTAGCTTCGTCAATGGAGCTGAAATAGACGAGAACCCCTCTATGAACCTTTTGTAATAACCTGCCAGCCCCAGAAAACTACGAACTTCTGTAGGCGTCGTAGGCCTTGGCCAAGTCTTCACAGCTTCAATTTTCTGAGTGTCGACTCGAATGCCATCATTTGAAATAACATGGCCCAGAAATGTCACAGAATTTAGCCAAAACTCGCACTTTGAAAATTTTGCATATAACTCCCAGGCTCGGAGAATGCCAAGAGCAATTCGCAAATGATCTGCATGTTCGGATTCCGTGCGAGAATACACCAGAATATCATCAATAAATACTATCACAAATAAGTCCAAGAGTGGCCTGAACACATTATTCATTAAATTCATGAACACGGCTGGAGCATTAGTTAATCCAAACGACATCACTCTGAACTCATAGTGGCCATATCTCATTCTGAAGGCTGTCTTGGGAATATCCGCTTCTCTAACTCTCACTTGATGGTAACCCGACCTCAAATCTATTTTTGAAAACCATTTGGCACCCTGTAGCTGATCAAATAAATCATCAATCCTCGGAAGAGGATATTTGTTTTTTATCGTAACCTTGTTCAACTGCCTATAATCGATGCACATTCGTAGAGATCCGTCTTTCTTCCTTACAAACAAGACTGGTGCTCCCCACGGTGATGAACTGGGTCTAATAAAACCCTTTTCAAGCAAATCTTTCAATTGTGCCTTTAACTCTTTCAACTCTGTCGGAGCCATCCGATAAGGAGGAATAGAAATAGGCTTGGTGTCCGGCAATACATCAATGGCGAAGTCAATCACTCTTTCTGGAGGAAGACCTGGAAGTTCGTCTGGAAACACATCTGGGAATTTATTCACTACCGGAACATATTGGAAAGTTGGCGGCTTTTGACTCGGTATCATGAACTCGAACTAAATGATAAATATAACCCTTGGCTATCGTCTTCCTTGCCTTAAGGTAGGAAATAAACCTACCCTTTGGAGATGCTGCATTACCCTTCCATTCTAGCACGGGATCTCTTAGAAATTAGAATCGAACCACTTTTAATCAACAATCAACATTAGCATAGCATGACGCCAGCCAATCCATGCCCATAATTACATCAAAATCTATCATTTCCAACTCAATCAAATCAGCTGTGGTCTGGCGATCACATATCACAACTACACAATTTTTATACACTTGTCTTGCTATCACGGGTTCAGCAACCGGAGTAGATACCTCGAAAGGTTTGATTGGCTCAGGTTTCACCCCAATACAACCAACAACATATGGAGTAATATAAGAGAATGTAGAACCCAGATCTATCAATGCATACACATCACGGGAAAATATAGACAATATACCTGTAACCACATTCGGAGAGGACTCAAGATCCTATCGTCCAGCTAAAGCATAAACACGGGGCTGAGTGGCACCTGAAGTAGATGCTTCCCCTCTACCTCTACCTCGGCCTGCTGACATCTGGGGAATCTGTCTAGTCGGGCGTGCTGAGGAAGAACCAGCTGCCGAACCTGTGGGCTGATCTCCAACTCTACCACTCATCGACGGGCAATCTCTCATCATGTGCCCAACTTGGCCGCAAGTATAGCAAGCGTCCGAACCCTGGCGACACTGTCCGGAATGTAATCTACCGCACTGGCTGCATCGCGGTACTGGGGGTATCCTCTGGCTATAATCTTCCCTGATTTGGGAATCTGGGGCCCTCGAATTCTGACCCTGTCCTGAATGGAAGGAGCGATCAAATCTCCTACCTGCAAATCGGGGAGGTGCACTGGTCACCGACTGGCCTGAGTAACCAGAATATGTCTGCCTTGATCCCCCTCTATAACCACTGCCTGCTCCCATAGATCTATCCCTCTTGCCTTGCCTTCTTTCGTTATCGCGGTCACTTCTTGGTGGTTGTTATCACCCCTCTAAATTTTGAGCATGGGCCTGTATTCGGGAAATATCCATCCCGTCTTACAAGGAAGTCGTCAAACAATCTCTCAATAAATATAGCCCTAGGCCACTTACAAATCTATGTACCCGATCTCCCATGTCGGCCACAATAGCCGAGGCATATCTAGCCAAAGAATTAAATTGTATGCTATACTCCCGGGCACTCATATTTCCTTGCCTCTGATTTAGAAATCTATCCGCTCTAGCTCGGTGGACCTAGGGTGGCAAATAGTGACGAATAAAAGCATCCATGAATTCTTACCAAACCGGAGGAGGCGCATTCTCTCCTCTTGAGAATACCCAGTTGTTGTACCATAAAACAGCCACGTCCCGAAGCCTATAAGATGCAACTCCACGGATTCAGTTTCAGAGGCATGGACAATCTTCAATGTCCTCAGCACCTCATCTATGAAACCTTGCGGGTATTCATCCGTCTTTGACCCGAAAAACTACGTAGGATTTAGACTCATAAATTCACGGGCATTGGTACTTGCTGCCCGACCACTTGAACTTGCATTTTTTCGTTGTGCCTGTGCGGCGACCAATTGTGTCAATAGATGTATGGCCTCGGTCATTTGTTGACCCGAAGTAACTGGAGGAGGGATTGGAGCTGGAGCTCCTCTTTGCTCTTCCTCATTAGGCGGGATAGTAGAAGTATTAGATAAGGCCTCATTGTGTGATTCGCCTTCTTCTATATTCATCGGAGGCTCGCTTTCTACCCGCCTCTTTGCCTTAGTCTTTCCCTTCTGGGCAGTTGTAGCCTTTCCCTTTGGCGGCATTCTGAAATCCTAACACACTATTAGGAAGGATTAAATCTTACACATGGCTCTATCGCACGATCTCATGAGAAGAAAGATGGTCATTTTTCCTAAATGCCCTGTAGCCTCTTGTTTATTGATGTGGCGCGCAACACACCATAAACAAGACTCTACTAGACACGGCTCGTAGACACTTCCTAGGACTGAACCGCTCTGATACCACTTTTGTCATGACCCGCGACGGGGCCGCGACGGGGACCCGGGGCTAGCCACCGAGCATCGCTCGTTCTACTACTCGTCTTACTCACTTAATTCTCTTTTATCAACTTTATACTCAAATTGTAGGAAAATCATATTTTATATGGAAATGTAAATACTTTTTAAATACGTTTTCCTCTCGGCCATAAAAATAATATATACATATAATAGCATCTCGTGAGACCATCTAACCCACACTGCGCATCTACGAGCCTCTATTGGAGTGCTAAGCATAAGGACGGAACAAGACCCCGTCATGCCCAAAAATACATATACATGAATATACACAAAAGAATCGTCATAAGCACCTCCGAACAAAGGAGTGCTTTCAATCGGTTGACAGCTACTGTTGGTCTGGGTCGAGCTCTCCTCCCTGTCTGCCTGTGGGCATGAACACAACGTCCAAAGAAAACGGACGTCAGTACGAACATTGTACTGAGTATGAGAGGCACAAACAAAGAAATAGTACAATGACATAAAGGAAATATCAATATGGAACATCTATATCTAACTATCATGTATAAAAGAATTAAGCCATGCTATCTTACTCATGTTCGTCATCATATCGTGTATGCATAGTATATAAGCTGCCCGCCCATATAGGCGCAGTGTAGTAATGTATAAGCTGCCCGAACATAGCGGATCAGTGTGATAATCAAAACATTAGCCTGCGTCCAGGCCTCCCGCGTCTGGGGTATCATCTCATGCCGCCCACTAGTGGTGTCTGCCCATGCCATTTGGCCATGGTGTATCGTATAGCTGCCCGCCAGCGGTGACTGCCCGGTCAACTAGGTGCGGTGTTATATCATCATCATGCATGCTCATCATAATATGCTTACCGTAACATACTTATCACAATACATGCATAAGGCTTATGAACAACTTTACTTTATCGGGGTGACGTAAGGTCGTGATCCCCCGATTTCATTATGGAGCAATTATTGACATCCTGCCATACCTTGAAGGAACTAACATATAAGGTGAGTGTGAGCAATAAATAACATCATGCCATTTTAAGATCATCGTATCATATCTCTTATCTTATATTACCATTCATGGATATAGGCTTTTAACTTTCCGGAATATAGGGACTCATAAAGAAGAGGAAAATTATGCTATGAGATTCATGCCATTAGAAAGAAGGGACTAGCCTCACATACCTTTGACGTTTACTGAGCTATCGTTCGTTTGTTCTCATTCGATATCACGTTTCTACCTTCAAAGAGAATTTGCATTTACGTTAGTTAATCGACTAGAAGAACGCGCTACTATTTCTAGGGAAAATTGGGCGGCACTTCCTTTGGTTATACTACTTTTCCCATATTCTATATCAAATACCAAACATTCATAACCACACTCACAATATCGTATCAACAATCGTCATTTACCTACATCTACCACATCCGGCCATTTTTCTCCAATTTCTCCACATTTATGGGTTTTAGCTCATCATCACATTTTCTTATATATCTCACCCATTTCATGGTCTACACGTCATTTATAACATCTTTACACTCACAACACATCAACATTCATAATTCAATCCAACTATCATTCAATTATGGCACTATTCACATTTTATGACCCATTTACTACACTCTTCCATAATCCAAGTGTTTCAACGTTTTAATACTTCAATCATCAGGAGAAGGTCATCAAACTTACCTTAAATATTGTAGGAACGATCCTTGAGCAGCAATACTCTTCTATACCAAAAACCCTATTTCACTTTCTTTGCAATTTCTTGGTGTAGATGAACTTTGATGTGATCCTTACACTTAATTTCATGGATTTGATGTTATTGACCTTTATTTTCCTTTGGTTCTCTTGAATTCTTGTGAATGAAGTGTTTAGAGTGTTCTAGAGACTTCTTGAGTCGTGTAGATGAGAAATGAATAAATGAGCTTAGGGTCCGTTTTAATAACTCAAAACCTGATTTTTTTTATGAACAGTAGTCGGGTGCACAGTGGCTGTAAACCCAGTTTACGGGCCGTATTCTGGTTTACGGTCCGTCCTTCACGACCGTATTTAAGCATATTAGAAACAGAAAGGTTTTCTAGAGTCATGGTGGTTTACGGTCGTAGTTTATGGGCCGTATTTCGATTTACGGTCCGTATTCTGGGTCGTATTTAACCATTTCGTCATTTGGCAGAAAGTTGAAGTTTTTGGAATGTTGAAGGACGATGGCAGTTTACGGTCCGTAAACAACTTTACGGGTTGTATTCTATTTTATGACCCACTAGGTCGAAGTGCAAATCTGTAACTTTTTCATTTCCAAAATTCATAAATAGTCATTCCCTACTTAGTAAAACATCGCACACTCATACACTTCGTTGGTCTACTCGTTGTACGTTCACGGAGAAATTTCCATGGTGTAACATTAACTTTCTCTATGGCTTGCTGGACCAAGTCTGGCCCTATCAATTTAGTCTCTCCTACCTCAAACCACCCAATTGGGGATCTACAATTTCGCCCATTTAAAGCCTCATACGGTGCCATTTGGATGCTAGATTGATAACTATTATCATAAGCAAATTCAATAAGCGTAAGTGATCATCCCAGTTACCTCCAAAATCTAACATACATGCCCGTAACATATCCTCGAGGGTATGAATGGTATGTTCGGCTTGTCCATCAGTCTGTGGGTGAAATGCCGTGCTAAGGCTCACTTGAGTCCCCAAACCCTCTTGGAAGGACTTCCAAAAATTAGCTATAAACTGAGTGCCTCTATCAGAGATGATAGATACTGGAACACCATGAAGTCGCACTGTCTCTTTAACATAAAACTTTGCATAATCTTCTGCCACATATGTAGTTCTGACTTGTAAGAAATGAGCTGACTTTGTGAGTCTATCCACAATCATCCACACATAGTCATACTTACGTCGAGAACGGGGTAAGCCTATAATGAAGTCCATGTTAATTACTTCCCACTTCCAAGTTGGGATTTCTATAGCTTGCAATAATCCGCCCGGCTTTTGGTGCTCGATTTTCACTTGTTGACAGTTGGGACATTGAGCTATGAATTTCGCTATATCCTTCTTCATCCCATTCCACCAATATACGGATTTAAGATCATGATACATTTTTGTTGCTCCGGGGTGAACAGAATAACGAGAACAATGAGCTTCCCTCAATATTCGGTGGCGTAAACCTGCCACATCAGGAACACATAATCTACCTTGGCATCGAAGAACTCCATCTCCTGAGATCTCAAATGATGACTTCTCCTTCTGAGGGAGGGTATCTCTATAATGCATTAGCATGGGATCTTCGTATTGTCGCTCTTTCACTTCCATTACTAGCAACGAGACTGCTGAATTCTGAATGGTATCTCCCCTGCTACCTGAGTCCACATTGGGAACAACGTGGCATGGGTGGCCTCGCCTGACCCGAATCGTCTCTAAACTGAGAACCGAAAAAACTCTGACTCGGCCCGGAATGAGTAGATCTATCAAATCTCTGGACTGAAAACTGTGGAGTTGCACTAGTCATAGAATGGCCTATGCCTAGAAAACTGTTGTCTATGCCCGCCTCTAAACTCGCTCATCGGACCCTAAGATCTAGCCCTCTTGCTATATCCCCTATCATGCTCACGCTCACTCCTTTGTTGTTGTAGGATTTCTTCTAAATTTTGAGCATAGGCTTGAATGCGTAAAATATCCATATTTTCCTGAAGGGACGCAGTTAAGCACCTATCTATCAAATGTGGCCCTAGGCCTCTCACAAATCGGTGCAGTCGGTCACACATATCCGCTACCATGGCCGAAGCATACCTGGCCAAAGAATTGAAGCTGAGACTATACTCCAAAGCACTCATGTTGCCTTGCCTCAGATTCAAGAACTTATCGGCTTTAGTTTGCTGAACCTCTAGAGGCAGGTAGTGTCGAAGGAAAGCATCTACAAATTCTTGCCATACCGGGGGAGGCGCATTGGCTCTCTATGAAGCCATCCAAACTGTGTACCAATATACCACAACATCCCTCAATCTGTAGGATGCTAACTCCACCGATTCGGTGTCCGAAGCATGTATCAACCGAAGTGTCCTCAACATTCCATCAATAAAATTCTGAGGGTCCTCATTCGGCTTTGATCCAAAGAATTCCAGAGGGTTCAAGCTAATAAAATCACGGGCCCTTACACTAACAGCCCTATCACCTTGCCTTGTACTTTGCCGCTGTGTCTGGGCGGCAACCAATTGTGTAAGCAAATGAATGACCTCTTTTACATCTTGGCCTGAAGCATCCGGTGGAGGAGCTGGAGGTGCTGGAGCTGGGGCTGAGGCTCCCTCACGCTCCTCAGAAATAGACACTGAATGAGAGGATTGAGATTGAGCCGCATTTTAGGACTCACTTTCCTCTACAACCATTGGCGGTGCTCTTTCAGCCCGCTTTTCTGCCACTGTCTTGCCCTTTTCGGCTGCCGTAGCCTTTCTCTTTACAGGCATTTCTGAAATACATAACACACGGTTAAGGAAAAAGAAGTTCTTATATCATATCTCTATCGCACGATCTTATGAAGAAAGAAGGTCATTCATTCCTAAAATGCCCGCAACCTCTTGTTTATAAGTGTGGCGCGCAACACACCCATAACCAAGACTCTACTAGACACGGCTCGTAGACACACCCTAGGACAGAACTGCTCTGGTACTACTTTTGTCACGACCCAACCGGGGGGCCATGACGGGTACCTGGTGCTAGCCCACCCGAGCACCTCTTATCATGCATTCACATTTAAATCTAGGTGGGCCACATAGCTAAATCATACTTTCTATCCATCATTCATACTATTTCAGTTGGGCAACAATACGTCTATATCTCCATAAATAACTATGCACATATCAATGTACATAAGCCGACGAGGCTAACAAAATGATATACAAGAGATAAGCTGACCAAGCTAAATACATCTAACCATATACACATGTCTACGAGCCTCTAAGGAGAGTATGTCATATCATATAGGCGGGACAGGACCCCGCCATGCCCATAAGTATGTACACAAAAGAATAAATACCAAAAGTTGTAGCTCCGAATGAAATGGAGCTCCGTAATGTAGTCCCTGAGTAATAAAGCTATGGATCAAGCCTGTCTCCCTGGCCACCTGCGGGCATGACGCCGCGTCCACAAACAAAAGGACGTCAGTACGAAGAATGTACTGAGTATGTAAAGCATGAGCAACATCATTACGAAAGCATAATAGACAACATAAAAAATATCATAGGACGGGAGATAGTAGTATCATCTTCATAAACACTTACTTGATTTTCATAGGGACTTTCCATTTCTAATGTGTAACCGTATACATACATCCATATCTGTATCCGTACTCATATCCATTTTCATATTCACAGCATATTCGTATTCATATTCATATTGTATACGTATCCATATCATAAACATAGCATACCCGACAATGAGGGCTCGGTGTTTCACATACCCGGCCATGGCAAGGCTCGGTGAGTATACATACCTGGCCATACCAAGGCTCAGGGTTGCCCATACCTGGCCCTACCAAGGCTCAGGGTTATCCATACCCGACTACAATGGTGCGCACACAATATATATATATACATATTCTACCCAACCATATAAGCTCGGGCTTTCATAATAGTCATACATAGACACATATACATAAAAGCTCATAAGAATATTTAGCATCATTACTATCGTCGTTCATTACATCTATCCTTAGAGGATTACTCATCATATAAGGAATTTAGTAGAATCGTAACATATCGAGAATCATGAGCTTAATAGATTTTAGAGATAGAATCATTTGGAAGACATCATAGGATCATAGAAGAATAGATATTTGGCCAAGGAACCATGCCTTATGAAAGAAGGGTTAGCCTTACATACCTTTTCGTTCAACTATTTTGTCACTTGAGCATTCTCCTTCAATGCTCACGTTTCTACCTTCATTAGAGTATACACTAACATTTGAAAATCAATAGCTTAGCATACTTGACTAAAGCTAGAGAAAAATTAGGCAGCATCTCCTTTATTTATACGACTTCTTCCATATCATATATCAACTCCCAAACATCAATAATAACATTCACAACATCATAACAATAGTCTTTATTCACCTACATCATCCATATTTCTCAATTCACTTCAAAACATCCATATCTATGGTCATAGAACACTATTACGTTCACTCATATACAATGTCTATCCCATGTTCTTAATGTCATTTATAACATAATCATAATCACAACATATCAAGAATCATGACTCAATCCAAGCCACTACTCATAAATATCACTATTCTCACATTCAAGACCCATTTTCTATTTCCTTCTGCAATCCAAGTCTTTCAACCTCTCGATACCTTGAACAACATAGAAATACCATAAAACTTAGCTTAGATGGTGTAGCAATGAACCTGGAGTGGAAATACTTCACTTGAACTAAAACCCTAGTTCACCTCCAATGGAATTTCTTGTAGTCCTCTAACCCTTAGAAGCTTTCTAACACATGAACACTTGATTCTAGTCTTTGACCTTTGTGTTCTCTTAGAATTGAATGGAATATGCTTATAGAACGGTTTTGAGCTCTCAATACCTGTAGAAGATGAAATAAAAGTACCCAAGGCATCTATTTATACAAAAACTAAAAATTAGCCCATCGGGACTTCCACGAACACTTATACGGTCCATATAACATTGTACGGCCCGTATAAGTGGTAGAGGTTCACCATCAAGCAGACACCATCTCTGTTAGGTGTTATACGGACCGTATAAGTCGGTCGTATAACCCCTTGTTCCTGAAATGATCTCCGTCGTTCATTTGATCTTCAATCCTCATGTAACCTTCTTAACACTTGTTTATCACCTCATTAACAATCTAAGGGACGTTCTAACTCTTCTCCAAAACATCATTAAGGCATCATTAACTTATTACTCATAAATCCTTTCGGATACACATCGTATGCCTTGCCCTCTCTTGGCAAACTTTATCCTCTTATTCCGAAAGTCTTTGCAAATCTCAATTAGGGTCATCAAATGTAATTTCTCACTTATTGCAATACCATATACTGCATGCCCTTTGTTAGTCTATTCACTGTGCATTAACGAAAAATTTTCCGAGGTGTAACATTCCATTGTCCTTAATCACCTTAGAATCCCTTTATCTTGATAGTTCATTAAGTGTTTGAAGATTTAAAAGAGGGTTCCATGAGTTCTTCTTTCCAAGCTTCTAAATCATGATTTGTTGGCTGAGTTAGCTCTATTAAGCATGGAATTGATGAGAAGAACCTATAATTGCATGATTTCTTCCTAATTAGTAGCTAAATTAGGGGATTGGAGGTTAGGGTTTATACCCACATTTGGGGGTTTTGCCTAGAACCCGAATTTGAGTAATTTGTTGGTTTTTTTAGCTTGCTATTGATGGGAATTGATCGCCTAAATCTTTAATTTCATGTTGGAACCTTTATATTCCTAATTTCACCCTTCTAGTTCATGAAACCCATTTCATAGGTTAGGGATTTAGGTCTTGAATAGAAGTAGAGTTTGATTGATGTTCTTCTTGTTTCTAATTTCACGATTCGAATATGCTTAGACTTTCTTGATCTCGAGGCTCAAAGCAAAGGAAAGGCTAAGGTGTGATTGTTGTCGGCTTTGTTGTTCGGCTTTCTAGGTAGGTTACGGTTTACCTTATGGTGAGACTTCGCTTAGTATGTGCCTGAGAGGTACTGCTGAGAGTTGTGATTCCATTGTGGCTTATTGTGTAGCCTTATCATTAATATTACTTGTGTACCTGAGAGGTACTGCTGAGAATTGTGATTCCATTGTGGCTTATTGTGTATCCTTACCATTGATTTTACTCGAGTGACATGTGGTACTGTTTCGGACAGAATTGGTTATTGATATCACATTTAATCATATTCATACGCATTTCCATGATATATTGACATATGCATGGTTGTGGTACTGATGATGATATGTGAGAGAGTGTAGCCTCTGAGGTTTTTGCCGAAGCACGTAAAAGAGAGATGAGTGTCTGATACCTGAGATCTTTGCCAGGATCGTGAGAGTGTCCGATACCCGAGGTCTTTGTCGGGATCGTAAGAGTGTAGCGATTGCCGAGGTTGTTGTTGGAATCGTGAGGTAACGGTTGCTGAGTGTTGCCGGTACCATAAGGTACATAGACTTCACGGGTCCCTCATGGGTCATGACCGTCGAGACATGATGTTTTGCTCAAGTAATGTGTGTATACTGTATTGACATATGGCCATTGCATTCGTGTCATCCACACCATTGCATTGCATTGCACTTGTTATCATCATTGTGTTTGGTTGTTATTGTGTTGTGGATACTTGATCGGATACTTGGTTAAATATTTTACCGGTTTTAATGAGTACTTGGAACACTTGAGATTAGATGCTTTAACAATAGGCTTGATCAGATGTGATATGACTGGGAACACTCGGGTGTAGATATTTCCCTATAGACTTGATCGGTTGTGGAACCTTGTTGGTAGACGATGGTTTGAATACGGACGTTAATTGTTGATCTTTGAGGACTTGTTAGGTATTGTTGAGGCTGTATTATACTTGTACCTGTTGGTTTATGTGTTTATCCTTCTTTGTTGTCTTTATATGCATTAGCTAATCTTAGTCGGCCTATGATACTTACCAGTACTTGTTATTTGTACTGAGCTACACTTGTTGCATTCTTTTATGAATGCAAAGCATCAGGAGGGATCGACTTCTACTCCTCGTGGTTGACTGATTCGAGGATTTTCTGATTCGAGTCTTATAAGGTGAGTATGTGGACGTTCGCTGCCTGAGGACTCCTCCATCTACTATGTCTTTATTTCCGTTCTAAGACATATTTTTGAGACTGTTGATGTATACTTATTATTTAGGCTTGTAGTATTTAGTTAGATGCTCTTGTATGACCAGACCAAATACTGTGGTGTATGTTTATTATTTCTGCTTTCTTATATTATATTTGTAAGGCTTTTGCTATTTTACTTCTTCTGCTATTTTATATTAACTGTGAATCTGGAGTTAAGGGTTCGCCTACCGAGGTGGGAAAGGTAGGTGCCCGCACGACTTAGTGAAATTGGGTCGTGACAGACATGGCCTATAAATGCAAGGAAATGAGGTGGCAAGTGGCTCCGCTTATGCGAGTAGTTCTTCGCGCAGGCGAGTCTTCATCTGCTGACAAGGTGTCCGAATGCGAGAATTGATGATCAGAAAAACTTATAATTCCCAATTTTGAACCATTTCTTCCCATTCACTAAATTGGAGACCTAAAGAGTCTTTGAGGGAGATTTTGAGGAGCTTTGAGAGGATTCTTCCTTTGAAGCTTTCCATCTTATTATCTCGTTTATGTATCATTAATAGTGGGGAAAATTTTATAGAAAACCATGTTAGGTTGGCGGTTGTGGGGTGATAAACCCTAGGTTGATTTGAACCATCTTTTCTTCCTAAATTTTGTTTTGTTGGGGAATTTAATTGGTTCTAATCATCTAATTTTGAGGTAACTTGTTACTCAGTTGAATCCCTCTTTAATTCAAGGTTTTGATTATGAAAATAGGGGGTTTTTTCTCTAAAATTTGGGGTTTTCAATTATTGATGCTAGTTTGGGAGTAGTTTGTGTTGATAATTAGTGTTTGGACTTTTTAAGCTTGGGGTTGACCTTTTCCAACTTGAATTTTAGTTTTTGCCCTTGTGGGCTCAAGTTTCTTCTTCTAAAGGGAGTTTTCGATTCGAATCGTATTATAGCAATATGGATATCTATAGTCTCGGATTCTAATGTAGTATTGTTGATTAGACTTCAGCAGTTCGGAAGCTCTTCGTAAAAGGAAGGCTCGTGCTGGATAGTTCGTGGCAGCTGCTATACACTGAGGTAGGTACGGCATACCTTGTGGTTAGACTTCGATTAGTGAAGCATATGAATAGTTTAACTATTGATGGGGAATGCATGATAGACCTTCAGGCATGACGTGGAGGTGAAATCCAATTAGGTTGTGTAGGCTTGTCACGATATTTTCTATATTTGTGAGTTAAGTTGTATTTATCTCTCTTGATATCTCACTTATCATCCATAAGGAAGGAACATGAAAATGATATGAATTGTAATGTGCACTTCATGGCAAGTGACTGACAAGATTTGATATAATTTACCGTTGATGTAGACATTATGCATGGCATGCGTTCTTATTATGTATTGATGATCCGAGTAGTTGATTTAGGCTTGTCCAATCTTGTATGTATCTTCCAATCATATGCATCAGTGGTTACCATGGAAACAAGGGTACTCTGAGTCGGCCCAATTGGCAAAGGTAACAAAGGAAATTCTGTGTTAACCCTAGCGGCGGGTTCTATGTGAGCCCTAGTGGACATTGGAATTCTGTGTGAAATCTAGTGGCGGCATTCTATGTGATCCCTAGCAGATATTTCAGTGTGAGTACATGAACTTCGCAGGTCCCCCATGGCTCATGGCAATGAGGCATTGCCTTTAGCATGTGTGTACAGTTCAACGGTTGGCCAGTACGTTGCATTAGTTGGATCTCATATACATTCACTCATTCATCTTGACGGTGTTCATGGCATCTTATACATTTGGTTGATCACGTACATTGACTAATATTGTATACTTGACAGATACTATACTTGAGACTGTACTTGATTGCTTATCTGCCTACTTGTTAGTTTCTTTCCTTTATATATGTAAACTAACCGTTGACGGCCTATGATGCTTTCTAGTACTTGTGTTGTACTGATTCTACTCTTGTTGTACTCTTTTTCTGAGTGCAAAGTTTGTTACTATATCTACGTCCCAACCTCGCAAGTGATCCCGAGGCCTACCTACCAATGATCTCAGGGTGAGCCACTGCCAGATCCTGCAGCCCAGATTTCTTCCTCTTGCTTTCTGTTATTTGAGTCTACAGACAGCTTTTATTTGTATTAAGACTAGTATTCAGTTCCGGATATTGTTGTATTATTAGAGCTCTTATACGAGTCTAGACTAGGTCTTTAGGTATTTGTTATGTATTATTTCCTCCACACATTACTTTACTTAGTATTTATATATATGTCTAGAATACTTATTTAACTGTGTTCAGTTCCGCATAATTACTTAGAATGATGTGTAGTAAGGGAAGGTTCGCCCACCAGGGGAATAGTGTGGGTGCCCGCACGACCCACGAGTTAGGTCGTGACATAAAGTCCTTCATCAAAGGTCCTCTTTAAAAAATAGCTAAGAAATGCCTCTCACTTGCTAAATATATGTGTATTGCCCCTTCCATGCCATGTCAACAAGAAAAGTCTAATTTATACTCATTTTGGATAGTGTTGGTGTTCAACAAGAGCAAATCTTAAATAATGTGTCAAAATGGAATATGCGGACAACTTTAAAGGATCACGTATGACTTTAGTCATTAAAGTATTATACTTTTTCCAATTATCTTAGAATGTTTACTCGATATTAATATTTAAACTTAGTAATATGTAAAAAGTTGAAATGTATAAGATTTCTCGTTTTTGCTTTTGATGGATATAATTTTTGTTTTGATTCCCTTTATAAAGAAATATGACAATAAAAATGTATATACTTTAATTATAAAAGGATATTACGGTTTACTTTTTTAATAGATTTCAGTAATCAATCAACGAGTGAAATAAAATCTCACAATAGATTCAGTAACCCATTTATAATCGAGGTATAATCAAACTTCAGATTTGTTAAGTATTAAGTTGTTACATTTTACATTATTTGAATTATAGGACATAATATTGTGCATTACGTTCTTAAAAAAGATTTTAGCTTCCATCGATAATTGAGATGGAATCGAACTTCGAACTTGTTGATCTCAACATTATTATTATATGCTTTGAAAATCTATCTTAAAATGTTTAGTCGATATTAATACTTAAATTCAATAGGATGTAAAAAGTTGAGTTGTATACAATTTCTCCTTTTTACCTTTGATGTATAAGATTTAATTTTCTTTTTTCGTTTCCCTTTCTAAAGTAGTCGAAGAAAGACATGAACCGCCTGAAATAAGATTGTATAATAAAAGTTAAGAAAAAGTCTTTTTTTTAGAAAATCTATAATTTTTAAAAGGAAAGAAAAAAGAGATAAAACAACCTTTCGAGGAAATGGCTATCTTTTTAGATTGTGTCATTTAATACTTATCATTGACTTAATTTTACATTTAAGTCAGGTATTATTAGCTCTGCACTTCTAGATACTAAGAAATTTTAGCCTTTGTTTTCATTTTGGACCAATCTCACCCTCATTGTTAACCAAGTGTAAAGCCCCAAATTTCATACTTAGTTTGGACTAATAACATGATTAAAATAGCATCGAAGTACAGGTGTGCCCCATAAGTAAGCGAAAAACAGTAAAAACACAATAACACGTGTATGATACAATTTGGAAGGGATTTGAAATGATGAAAGTGATTAAAGATGAAAAATTTGGCAAAGAATTAAAGTTGAAGGTTTAGGACTAGATGTCAAGGTGTAATGACCCATTAGGTTGTGGTGAGATTTTTTAACTCTTTATACCAAAATGACCCTTCTCCTAACTTATTTATGGTATATTTGACTTGTAGGGATGAGTGGCATGATTCCCGAGGCATTTGGGCGAGTTATGTGTAAGAAAAAGTATTTTTCGAAAATCCTTGAGGGATGGGTTGACCAAAGTCAACATCGGGGGTAAATGAGTCTTTTTTGAAGTTTAGTCAATTCTAATTAGGTTTGGAATGTTTTTTATGGCTTAGTTCAGTAGTTGGTTCGGTTCTCGAGGGACTTGGGGGCATTTTGGGGTGTTTTGGAGTCGATCACGGTCAATATCAGGTCAAGACGACCCCATGTGATTAATTCGAGTGAGTGAGCAAGTTCACTACATGTTTTAGGACTGGTGTGCATGTTTGGTTTGTGTCTGGGAGGTCTCAAGTGAGTTTCGGGTGTTGGATCGAAGTTTGAGCATGATTTGGGTTTGATTTCTAGTGTCTCGCCTCTGCGAGTTGTGGGCTGCAGGTGCGGGAATGGCTTAGGATTGTTCGGCCCGCTTCTACGAATGAGGGTCCACATGAGTCGAGCCGCTCCTACGCTTGTCGGTCTGTACCTACGGACCAAGTTATTTAAGTGAACCTCGCTGGTGCGAGGAACTGAGCGCAGAAGCGAGCCCACTGACTAGACTTTTCATCCCTATATTTGGAGGTTGAGACCTCGATTTAAGGAGATTTTTAGGGATTTTGCAAGATTCTTCGCGCGGGTAAGTTTCTAATCCTCATTTTATCATTCTACCTTGGATTATTATGAAATTTCATCTTGGAAATCATAATTTGATATAAGAAATTGGGATTTAGTAACCTTAAGTTGAATAAAAGAAATTTTTCATTTGATCATCGATTTGAAGTTGGGTTTGTTTTATTTTTGTATTTAGATTCCACAGATCATGGGTAGGCTAATTATGTGTCGAATTTCCAGTTTTACCCTTTGGGGCTTGGAACCCCGTTTTGGGTGACTTTTTGGGTCCGAAACTATGTTATAGCAATATAGGAGTCTACTGAGCCATGATCTAATGCAGAATACATACTTCAACATATTGGGATCACTCGAATGCTCTACGAAAGGACAAGGCTTCATTGAGATCATCACACTTCAAATCAAATATGTGGAGACCTTACTTGACTCTAATTAAAGCGTCGTGGTTGATTAAAAGGGAGTAATGGGGTACCTAGCGGGATCTCGATATTTGTATGATGATAAGCACTTTTGGGTACCGGTGCCATGTTATTATAACGACCCGCTTGGTCGTTATACCGATGCCATATTATTATAACGACCCGCTTGGTCATTATAGTCTTTTCGGCACTTTTGACCGTTTTCCGAGCTTGTTAACTCACTTTTGACCCAAGGGGACCGTTGACACGCTTCCTGAGGTGTTCAAATTTGGTTTGGGTGAATTTGGGGGAAAATTTGGGCTTTAAGCAAAAAAGAGTTGACTCAAAGTTAACTTTTGGGTAAACGGACCTTTTTCAGAAATTCATTCATTTTGAGAAGTCCGGACGGTCATTTAGAACTTGCGTGCATATATGGCTCGGTTCCCAATGCACTCGAGCGCATTTTGGGACTTGGGTGGCGAAGTTGGAATTGAGGTATCGGTGGTTGACTCGATCAACGAGACCTTCATTGGGAAACCCGAGGCCACGAGTCCATTCGTAGCGTGTTTTTATATGTATTGGTGTATGCTCTTTGTGAGAAGATGGCCTCAGGTATTAGTCAGGATTTAGAATTGAGATTGTAATTATTTTTGGGGGGAAATCTAGTGCTGGTGTCTACTTTGGCGGCACCCTTGCCGCCTCAGCGATACTGCCGTAGTGGTGGGATGGGTCGCCATAGATGCCAAATGCGTTTGAAGGCTAACTATCAGGATGGTCTGAGAGACCGTCGACGTGGGACCGTTGCCGCAGAAACGTTATCGAGCCTGGTTATTTCATTAATTGAGTATTAAAAGCCCTTAGTCCCTCATTTATTACTATTATGAAATCTGAGCTACTGGGAGCAATTCAAGGATATTCTTGGTGGTAAGTTCTTCTAGTCACTTTATATTCCATTGTCCTTAATCACCTTAGAATGTATTTGTCTTGATTGTTCATTAAGTGATTGAAGATTAAAAGTGGGTTCAATGAGTTATTCATTTTTTGGTTGGATTAGCTTATTTAAGCATTGAATTGATGATTAGAATCCTTTATTTCATAACTTCTTCCTAATTAGTGGCTAATTTATGGAATTGGAAACTAGGGTTTATACCCAAATTTGGGGGTTTTGCCTAGAATCCGTAATTGAGTGAATTGTTGATTATTCTAGCTTACTATTAATGGGAATTGATCACCTAGAGGTTAATTTCATGTCAGGACCTTTAGATTCCTAATTTCATCCTTCTAGTTCATAAACCCTATTCCATAGAGTGGGGATTTAGGTCTTGAATAGAAGTAGGGTTTGTTTGACATTCTTCTTGATTCTAATTCCATGATTCGAATATGCTTAGACTTTCTTAATCTAGAAGTTCCAAGGAAATGAAAGGCTAAGGTATGATTGTTGGTGATATTGTTGTTTGGCCTTCCAGGTAGGTTACGGTTTACCCTATGATAAGGCTTCATTTAGTGAAGCATATATTTAGACGATATTGTCGGAGAAAGCATGTAAACTTTCAGGTATGAAGTTCGGTTGGATATTGTCTTAAGTTGGGCCCTGTTGTGTGATTGGGGTTAGCCACCCGTTGTGTTGTGACTTATCTTGTTCTATTGTTGTTGCCTTGAAGCCACGTGGAAATGGTAGATATTAGAGACTATTGATATATCTTGACCATGATAATGTAGTATCTTACTTATTAACGTTTGATACAGGGATAGTGTTCTATTGTGACTTATTGTGTGGCCTTTTCATTATATTGTTGGTGTGCCCATGTGTGGTCCTTGTGATATTGACTTGATTAATGACATTGTACGCATTCTCATCCTTCATGATATACTGTTGATAAATTGATGATACTTGAGGAAACACTATTATGAGCTGGACTCAGTTGGATGAGAGTTACGTGAGGACCGATATCCGATGGTTGTCTCAGAATCGAGGTTATGAGCAGCGATTGCTGAGGTTTTTGCTGGAATCGTGAGGTAACGGTTGCTGAGGTTGTTGCCGGAGCGGTGAGGTACATAGACTTCACGGGTCCCCCCCATGGGTTGTGCTACCGAGATGTGATGTTCTATCATCAGAGTACATGTGAACACAACATTGCATTGCATTCACATTCCATACATTATAGCATAGCATTGCACCATGGTTTCTGTTGTGATATCTTTGTGATGTATTTGTGATATACAGATTCAGACTAAGTATTTGAGGCTTAAAACAATTGGTTTTAGATGTTATAACATAAGTGATGATGTGTACTTGGATTCTGGCTCGTGTTTGACTTATACCTTGTTGATTTACCTGTTGATCTTACTTTATTGACTTGATATCTGTTAGCTAAACTTAGTCGGAATATGATACCTACCAGTACTTGTTGTTTGCACTGACCTACCCTTGTTGCATTCTTTTATGAATGCAGAGTTCCAGGTAGGATCAAACTCTGATTCTCGTGACTGATTGCGGTGCGAGAGTTGCTACTGAAAGTTGTACAAGGTGAGCATGGAGATGTCTGCTGCCTTGGAGATTATTCCTTTATTATATGTCTTACTTGACATTCAGAGACATATTCAAACTTTCGATGTATTATTGATATTTCCAAACTCGTAGATGTTAGTTAGTTGCTCTTGTATGACTAGACATTTTTCTAGTGTGGTTCGATATATTTTCGCATATTCTATCTATTATTATATCAGACATACGTATTTCTATCTCTTTCGCTTATTTACTTATTGTTTCCTACTTTTGAGATTATTGGGATAAGGGTTCGCCTACCGCGGTGGAAAGATGGGTGCCCGCACGACTTAACTAAATTGGATCGTGACAAGTTAGTATCAGAGCCTTAGGTTATCCGGTCTATAATACAAGAGCGTGTCTAGTAGAGTCTCGTGGATCGGTACGATGAGCTCTGTACCTATCTACGAGAGGCTATAGGACTTTTAGAAAATTTCACTTTCTTTGCTTCTTTCGTGCTACTTTATTCTAATAGGTATCTGGAACAATAAAATTGGTATCTGACTCTTATCTCTGATCTCATAGATGGTGAGGACTCGAGCTACCAAAGCCCAAGACCAAGTGCCAGAGCCCGCAGCTACGGCTGGCACCAGAGACCGAGCGACAGCCAGAGGGCGCGGTAGAGCTAGAGGCCGCAGGGCTTCTGTGACAGGGCAGCGACGCGAGAGATCTCTATCTCCAGAGCCTAAGGTTAGAAGGTTCAAGAATAGGCCGCCGAAGATGATGTGGTCCCGGCACGGACACAGCCCGAGATCACTTCAGAGTAGACTATGCAGGATACTATGGCCCGTTTTCTACTCCATCTAGATGCCCAGCAGGCTGTCGCTGGTATTACTACTTCGAGCAAAGATTCGCAGACTAGAGTTGGAGCTCAGACCCTGGAGCAGAGAACTACTCATGTAGCACACCCCACTGTAGCTATGGCTCCCCATATTGATGCAGAGCCAGCCCCGAGGGATGATCTTGGACCCGTGGCGGGCCCGGTGATGACCTTGAGTAATCAAGATCTAGTTAGGAGGTTTAGAAAGTTTGAGCCGCCGAGGTTCTAGGATACTTCTGGAGAGGACGTGTATGAGTTCATCGTGAATATGTATAAGTTGTTATATAGAATGGGGATTGTAGAGTCTCATCGATTTGACTGCGTGTCCTGCTAGTTTCGTGGTGACGCGAAGAGTTGTTGGAGGTAATTTATTTCTTGCAGACCTGAGGGTTCTCCTCCCCTGACTTGGACTCAGTTCTATCGTGCCTTCCATGAGAAGTGTGTGCCCCGGGCTTTGAGAGAGGCGCGTATGGATGAGTTTCTACATCTTTAGTAGGGGGTATTGTCTGTGGAGGCCTATGTGACTCGTTATCTGTATCTGCCCCGTTATTCAGCTCCTTTGATTCCAACTGAGCCTGATAGGTGTCACGACCCAACCCCGTGGGCCGCGACCAGTGCCCTAGCTGGGCACCTATACGTACCCGATACCCAAATTAGCATATTATCAGAATAATAATATAGTAATAACATTAGTGGATGCTACAGAATTTAGCAGAAGAGCAGACTTGGCACACAGAAGCCGATAAGTCTATCATAAAACAAAACATCCCAAACATATGTACAGAACCCACACAGATGTATCCACAGACCTCTACAGAACATATCATAATCATAAGACGGGACAGGGCCCCGTCATACCCAGAACAAAGTACATATCCAGATAGCAGTGACAGACTGTACCAAAAAGTGGGCTCTGAAGAAGAGAGCGCCCCAAAATAGCAAAAATGGGATCCTAAACGTGTGGATCAGCAAACCTGTCGTCTGTACCTGCGCGGCATGAAAACGCAGCCCCCGAAGAAAGGGGGTCAGTACGAAATATGTACTGAATATGTAAAGCGGAATCACAGAAGTCAAATCATAATGGTTACAGAAAATGAGTACAGAATCCAGAGTGTCAAATGCATATTTCCAAAACAGACAGAATGCGTACAGAAACATATGTCATATCATATCATATCCGGTCCCTGCCACGGGACTCGGCAGACAGAATGTGGCCACCCTCCCGACGCTGGTGCCACTATACAGAGGAATCAGAAAAAGGGGCGTGGCCCCGTATCATATAATGTCATATCAAAATGGCCATAACAGATCAGATCAGAATAGGCGGACATGGCACATCATACTCCACAGACCCATGTACGCGTATACCTGCCCCCTCACATCGGGACGCGGCGAACAATGCAGAGAATTACGCTTGACAACATATCCTGGCCCGGGCTTAGTGTGGGAAACATTGGGACATCCACGAATGGAGTAGTGAGAGACTAATGCAATTTAAAAATATCATAAGTGTTTTCAAAGACTCGATGAAGCGTAGCAAAGACAAACAAATCAAATGGAGTCGGACGGAATGATAATAAATGTATTTCGGATATCATAATAAATTACAGAAGTATAACTTTCCCGAAGTCATTCCGAGTGTCAAAATAATTTATAATATTTAACAGAATATTTAAAATAATATTTGTTAAGCGATTAGTAGGGTAATTAAAACATTTCTTTCAAAAATCGCTTAAAAAGGAAGCTTTAGCATATTAGGGGCAAAACCGTAAATAGCGGGCCCGCCTTGGGACAAACAAGACGGCGGGCTCAAATTGTGCCCTCTAAGCATATAGTATCACCTAAAAAGGATATACAGACATTCTATGACTTTCTGAATCATTTAGAGCAAAATTGCATAATTTCAGAAAAAGCGTATCAAAATGGTTCAATTCTACTGAAGGAAAAACTGAAATTTTGTCTTGCGGATTCCGAGGGCCAAGAGGTCCTTCGAGGCCCGGATCCGACCCTAACACACTAGGGGCATGCCAAGGGAAGAATTGGGTTTGCTTTACATACCTTTCACGCTCCTTAAGCCTTTCCAAACTCACTTCCCGTTTCGTCGAAAAACTGCAATTGGTCAAGTTTACCAATTGTAAGCTATGAATACCAAAGTTCCAACTTAATGCATATTTGGCTACCGAAATTTCGGCAGCACTTCCCCTATACATATAGCACCCCGAGAATTCAACTCGGCTATAATTCATCAACAACAACCCAAACGACAACATCAATATCAACAATAAACATTAAAAACACAAATATCCTTCAACTAGTCATTTTTCTCACAAGTTGACATAATCTTCAATTCAACCCAAACTTTCGAACTAACATCATGATTTCACATCCATTATCACTCAAGATCATCACAATATAGATTTAGAGACATTTCATATCATTTTCCTTAAGATATACACTCGATATACATAATATACAACTTTCCGCCAAAATCATAACTTATGCAAAACACCAAATCTTTGGCATACAACTTCATAACAAGTTTCCAACTTCCAAATTCATCAATGATCATCTTAATTCACAACCAAACAACTTCATTTCCTTAATGTCGGAAAATCATACTAAAACGACATAAGTGTTTACATTCCAATTCAATACAAACTTATATCATTCTAACTTCATTTCCATGCCAAGCATTACAACAACACTCCAACACACTAAACAAACTTAATCCATTTCATTCCCAAGCCAAATATACCACACGGCCATATGCTTATTTTTCCATATCAACTAAATTCATCCAACTTTTAATTCCCATATGCATTTCATCACAATTACAACTAGAATATAACATAAATTCAACACAACTTGGCTATACAACATATATATACACACGGCTACAAGCCATATACCAAACCCACATTGCAAACTTCCATTTTTCCATACAATCAACACATTTCTATATACTACAACACAATCAAAACTTGATAACACAATAAAAAGGTAGAAATTCTTACCTTTTCTTCAAGTCTTCTTCACTTGAACTTGTGTTCACTTTGAGGAATCTAATGCTTCCCACTCCAAACCAACTATACCAAGATGCAAAGGAACCTTGACTTAGTAGGAAAACAACAAGAATTGAATTTTTAGAACAATATTTATGGTGGCTATTTTTGCACCTCAAACCCGAAATGGTCTTCTTTCTCTCCTTCTATTTTCTTTGTTGTTCTTATCTCTAATTTCTTAAGTCTTCTATGGTATATGTAGTTGAAGTGCTTGGTCACATGACCAAGCACATGACCAACTAAAATTGGGCTTGGATCATGGCCTAATGTGGCCGGCCATACACCCCTTTTTGGGCCTCACTTACAATTCAATTTTTGAGCCCAATAACTTATGGATCGTATTTTATAATTCCCGAAACTAATTTCCAAAATTCCAAAATTACCCTTAACCTTGTCCCACACTTTCATGACTCTATTCTTTCATGCATAACTCCTACGTTCAACAAAATATCAAATTTGACCTCGTATCTCAAGAATCCATTATTTATCGAATTTTTTAAAACGTGTGAAAACACGGGATATAACAATAGGATTAGGCGCTTCGTTGGTAGGCTCATGGATTCTCTTCAGATGGAGGCTATGGGGGTTTCATTTCAGTCCATCGTTGAGCTTGTTTCTTTAGTAGAGGCTGCTAAGGCCCGTGCATTTGGAGGGCATAGTGAGAAGAGACAACGATAAATTGAGAGTTATGTGGGTTCTAGCTCGAGGGGCACCGGTCAGTCTTCTAGGCCGTATCAGTCATATTTTGACCGCCCTGTACATTCAGCTTTGCAGGCTTTCTCCAGTGAGCCACCCAGGCAGAGAGCTCATGAGAGCTCATTTTCTCGACTAGTAGACAGGTTTGTTACAGCGGGTCCTCAGCTTCAATTTATGAATCTCCGCCCTCTAGGGGTTGTTCTGTGAATGGAGAGTTGGGTCATATTGCTAAGATATGTCCCCGATCCAAGCAGGATCATCAGTCCCAAAGGACTCCGATATCATCAGGTAGTCGAGGAGGTGCTTCTCAGAGGGGCGGTACTTAGTCAGGCCGTGGTGGTTCTTAGGTTTCTAGAGGTGGGTTCCAGAGTTCGAGAGGTGGATCTCAGTCTGGATGTGATAGGGCCCAGTGTTACTCATTCCCAGGTACACCCGAGGCAGAGGCCTCAGATGCTGTTATTTCAAGTACCGTTTATGTCTAACATAGAGCAACATCCGTGTTATTTGATCCTGGATCCACTTATTCGTATGTGTCTGCATATCATGTCGTTGATTGGGATTTGCCTTGTGATAGCATAACTATACCTGTACATGTGTCTACTCCGGTTGGAGATTCTGTTGTCGTTGATCAAGTTTATCGGTCGTGTCTGGTTACTTTTATGGGGTATGACGCTTGGGTAGATTTGATTATTCTTGATATGGTGGACTTTGACATTATCTTGGGTATGACCTGGCTTTCTCCTTATCATGTGATCTTAGTCTATCATGCCAAGACAGTCACTTTAGCTATGCCGGGCATTCCTAGACTTGAGTGGAGGAGTACTTCTAGCCCCGCTACGAAGAAGATTATTTCTTTCCTTCAGGCGAAGAAATTAGTTAACAAGAGGTGTTTAGCATATCTAGCTCACATGCGTGACACGACTGTTGCATCTCCACCCCTTGAGTCCATTCTTGTTGTGAGTGAGTTTGCGGAGGTATTCCTGTCCGATCTGCCAGGTTTGCCACCCGATCGCAATGTTGACTTCTTTATTGACTTGGATCCGGGCACTCACCCTATTTCTATTCCATCATATCAGATGACACCTGCCCAGTTAAGAGAGCTTAAGGTGCAATTGCAGATTTATTGAGCAAGGGTTTCATTAGACCGAGTGTCTCCCCTTGGGGTGCTCCTATGTTGTTTGTGAAGAAGAAAGATGGATCTATGAGGATGTGCATTGACTATGGCCAGCTAAAAAAGGTTACTATTCAAAACAAGTGACCTATGCCTCATATTGATGATTTATTTGACCAGCTTCACGGTGCTTCAGTGTTTTCGAAGAATGACTTGCATTCAGGCTACCACTAGCTGAGGATCGGGCCTAAGGATATTCTTCGAACGAGATATGAACATTATGAGTTTCTAGTGATGTCATTTAGGCTTACCAATGCCCCATCTGCATTCATGACTATGATGAATGGCATCTTCAGGCCATTCCTTTATTCCTTTGTGATTGTGTTTATTGATATTATCTTGGTGTACTCCATGAGTAGAGATGAGCATGAGAGTCATCTTCGCACTGTACATGGGTTGTTGAAGAAGAATAGCTTGTATGATAAGTTTTCGAAGTGCGAGTTTTGGTTGGAGTCGATGGCATTCTTGGGTCATGTTTTTTCTAAGGATGGGATTTTGGTTCATCCACAGAAGATTGAGGCTGTGAGGGGTTGGGTAAGGCCCACTACTCTGACTGAGATCCGTAGTTTTGTAGGTTTGGCTAGCTACTACCGCCGATTTGTGAAAGGTTTTGCTTCTATTTCTTTGTCTTTGGCCAGATTGGCTCAGAAAGATGTTCCCTTCCAGTGGTCCGATGATTGTGCGGAGAGCTTTCAAAAGCTTAAGATTCTTTTGATTTCAGCCCGATTCTAGCATTGCCAGTGGAGGGTAAGGATTTCGCGATCTATTGTAATGCATCCCGTATGGGTTTGGGTGTTATGTTGATGCAGGAGGGTAGAGATATAGCCTATGCTTCCCGTCAATTACAGATCCACGAGAATAATTACCCTACCCATGATATGGAGTTGTTTGTCGTGGTATTTGCTTTGAAGATTTGGAGGCATTACTTGTACGGTGTTCATTATGAGGTTTCCACCGATCACCGTAGCCTTCAGCATGTGTTTACCTAGAGAGATCTTAATTCTAGGTAGCGCCGATGGATGGAGCTCCTAAAGGACTATGACATCTCTATTCTTTATCATCCCGGGAAAGCCAATGTCGTTGTTGATGCCTTGAGTCGCAAGGCAATGTGTATAGGGAGTTTAGCTCGTATGATTATTTTCGAGCATCTGTTAGCTATGGAGGTTCGGACTCTGGCCAGAAGTTTTGTTTGTCTTGATATTTCAGCCCCAGGCAGAGTTTTGGCTTGTGTAGAGGCAAGATCATCTTTATTAGATCAGATCAGGACTCATCAGTTTGAGGATGCTCAGTACATCTTTATTAGATCAGATTAGGACTCATCAGTTTGAGAATGCTCAGTTGAGCAAGATTCGAGATAGGGTTCTGAGGGGTGAGGCCATGGAGGCCATGATTAATTCTGAGGGCACTTTAAGGATTAAGAGGCGTGTGTGCGTTCCTCGTGTTGGAGATTTGATTCAGTTGATCTTGACTGAGGCCCATAGCTCTCGATATTCCATTCATCCGGGGGAGACTAAGATGTATCGTGATTTAAGGCAGCACTATTGGCGGCGTTAGATGAAGAGGGATATAGCCGATTTCATGGCTAAGTGTGGTAATTGCCGGCAAGTTAAGTATGAGCACCAGCGATCAGGTGGTGTACTTCAGAGAATGCCCATTCCCGAGTGGAAGTGGGAAAGGATTGCCATAGATTTCACTGTGGGTCTTTCAAAGAACCTAGGCAAGTTTGATTCCATTTGGGTGATAGTTGATCGGTTGACTAAGCCCGCTCATTTCATTCCAGTTCTAATTTCCTATACCACGAAAAAGTTAGCCAAGTTCTACATTCGGGATATTATTATATTGCATGGGATCCCTATTTCTATCATATCTGATCAGGGGATTATCTTCACTTCCAATTTCTGGAGAGTTTTTCATGAGGAGTTGGGTACCTGATTGGATCTTAGTACAACTTTTCACCCCCAGACCGATAGACAATCTGAGTGGACCATTCAGGTGCTCGAGGATATGTTAAGATCTTGTGTTATTGATTTTGGTGGTTATTGGGATCAACATTTACCATTGGAAGAGTTTACGCACAACAACATTTATCACTTGAGTATCGACATGACGGCTTTTGAGGCTTTGTATGGTAGGAGATGTAGGTCTCCGGTTGGCTGGTTTGATGCATTTGAGGTTCGACCTTGGGATACGGACTGTTGAAAGAGTCTCTTGAGAGAGTGAGGGTTATTCAGGCAAAGCTGTTGGCAGCTCAGAGTCGACAAAAGATGTAAGCGGACCGGTAGGTCCGAGATTTAGAGTTCGCTATTGGTGACCAGACTCTATTGAAGATCTCGACATGAAGGGTGTTATGAGGTTTGGGAAGATAGGCAAGTTAAGTACGAGGTATATTGGGCCATTTGAGATTCTTGATCGTGCGGGCGATGTTGCTTATGAGTTGGCAAAACCGCCAGGCTTGGCGGGATTTCATCTAGTTTTCTATGTTTCAATGCTGAAGAAGTACCATGCCGATGGTACTTACATCATCCGTTAGGACTCGATATTGCTTGATGAGAACTTGACCTATAATATAAGGAGGAGCCTATTGCGATTTTGGATTTGCAGGTTCGAATGTTGAGGATGAAGGAGATTGCTTCTGTGAAGGTGTAATGGACGCATCGTCCGAATGGGGAGGCTACTTGGGAGACTGAGTCCGATATACGTAGCCGATACTCTCAGTTGTTCGCTGATTCGGGTACTTCTTTGTTCTTTTTCCATCTTCGCTCGAGGATGAGCGATGGTTCAATTGGTATCCGATGTAATGACCTGTTTGGTCGTTATAGTCTTTTTGGCACTTTTGACCTTTTCCCGAGCTTTTTAGCTCTCTTTTGACCCGAGGGGATGTTGACACGCTTCTTTAGGTGTTCGAATTTGATTTTGGTGACTTTTGGGAAACATTTAGGCTTTAAGTGAAAAAGAGTTGACTCAAAATTGACTTTTGGGTAAACGGACCTTGTTTGGAAATCCGTCGATTTTGAGAGGTCCAGACGGTCATTTAGAACTTGCGTACATATCTGGTTCGGCTCGCAATACACTCGGGTGCATTTTTGGACTTGGGTTGGGAAGTTGAAATTGAGGTATCAGAGATTGACTCGGTCAACGAGACCTCTGTTGGGAATTCCGAAGCTACGAGTGAATTCGTAGAGTATTTTTATGTGTCTGTGTATGTGGTTTGTGAGCAGATGGCCTCGGGTATTAGTTGGGACTTCGGATTGAGTTTGTAATTATTTTTGGGGGAAATCTGGTGTTGATATCTGCTTTGGCGGCACCCTTGCTGCCTCAGCGGTACCGCCATAGTGGTGGGATGGGCCGTCATAGAGGCCAAGTGCATTTGAAGGCCGACTGTTAGGATGGTCTGAGAGACCGTCGAGGTGGTCCCGCTGCCGTAAAAACAGTATCGGGCCTGGTTATTTCATTAATTGAGTATTAAAAGCCCTCAGTCCCTCATTTATTACTATTCCAAAATTTGAGCTATTGGGAGCAATTCTAGGATATTCCCGGAGAAAATTCTTGGTGGTAAGTTCTTCTAATCCCTTTACTATTCCCTTGTCCTTAATCACTTTAGAATCCATTTATCTTGATAGTTCATTAAGTGATTGAATATTAAAAGTGGGTTTAATGAGTTATTCTTTCTAGGCTTCTAAATCATGATTGTTGGTTGGGTTAGCGTCTTCAAGCATTGAATTGATGATTAGTATCCTTTATTTCATAACTTCTTCCCAATTAATGGCTAATTTATGGAATTGGAAGTTCGGGTTTATACCCAAATTTGGGGGTTTTGCCTAGAATCTGAAATTGAGTGAATTGTTGATTATTCTAGCTTGCTATTGATGGGAATTGATCACCTAGAGGTTAATTTTATGTCGGGACCTTTAGATTTCTAATTTCACCCTTCTAGTTCATAAACCCTATTCCATAGGGTGGGGATTCGGGGCTTGAATAGAAGTAGGGTTTGTTTGATGTTCTTCTTGATTCTAATTCCATGATTCGAATATGCTTGGACTTTCTTAAACTCGAGGCTCAAAGGAAAGGAAAGGCTAAGGTATGCTTGTTGGTGATATTGTTGTTCGGCCTTTCAAGTCAGTTACGGTTTACCCTATGGTGAGACATCGTTTAGCAAAGCATATATTTATATGATAATGTCGGAGAAAGCATGTAAACCTTTTGGAATGAAGTTGGGTTGCATATTGTCTTAGGTTGGCCCTGTTGTGTGATTGGGGTTAGCCACCCCGTTGTGTGTGACTTATCTTGTTCTATTATTGTTAGCTTGAAGCCACCTGGAAATGGTAGATGTTGGAGACTATTGATAGATCTTGACCATGATAATGTGGTATCTTACCTGTTGACGTTTGACATGAGGATAGTGTTTTATTATGGATTATTATATGGCCTTTTCATTATATTGTTGGTGTGCCCATGTGTGGTACTTGTGATATTGACATTGAACTCATACATTTCATGCATTCTCATCTGTCATGATATATTGTTCATACATTGATGATACTTTAGGAAACACTAGTATGAGCTGGGTTCAGTTGGCTAAGAGTGATGTGAAGACCGATATCCGATGGTTGTCTGTGTGTAGCGATTGTTGAGGTTTTTATTGGAATTATGAGGTAGCGGTTCCCGAGGTTATTTCCGTAGCTGTGAGGTACATGGACTTCGCGGGTCCCCCATGGGTTGTGCTACCGAGATGTGATGTTCCATCATCCGAGTACATATGTACACAGCATTGCATTGCATTCATATTCCATACATTATAGCATTTCATTGCACCATGGCTTCTAATGTGATATTCTTGAGATGTATTTGTGATATACGAATTCATACTGAGTATTTGAGACTTGACACAATTGGGTTTAGATGCTATGACATAGGTGATGACGTGTACTTGGATTCTAGCTCGTGTTTGACTTATACCTTGTTGATTTACCTACTGATCTTACTTTATTGACTTGATATGTGTTAGCTAAACTTAGTCGGCCTATGATTGGCCTATGATACCTACCAGTACTTGTTGTTTGTACTGGCCTGCACTTGTTGCATTCTTTTATGAATGCGGAGTTCCAGGTAGGATCCACCTCTGATTGTCGTGACTGATTGCGGTGCGAGAGTTGCTGCTGAAAGTCTTACAGGGAGAGCATGGGGATGTCTGCCGCCTTGGAGATTCTTCCTATATTATATGTCTTACTTGATATTTTGAGACATGTTCAGACTTTTGATGTATTATTGATATTTCTAGACTCATACGTGTTAGCTAGCTGCTCTTGTATGACTAAACAGATTTATGGGTGGTTCGATGTATTTCCGCATATTCTATCTATTATTATGTCAGACTTACGTATTTCTATCTCTTCCGCTTATTTATTTATTGTTTTCTGTTTTGAGATTGTTGGGATAAGGGTTCGCCTACCGAAGTGGGAAAGATGGGTGCCCGCGCGACTTAGCTAAATTGGGTCATGACAGTTATGGGTATTTGTGTATATTCAAGTTGTATTGTCTGGTCTGAATGTCACGTTTTGGCCATTAGCTGATAGTATATCTTGATTGTCTGATTCGTGATATGTGACATAAGATCCCTTATACATGATTGGGACATGAGATGCCTTATTTATTTGTTCTATGCTTCTTACCTGTCTTTTTTGTGATGACGTGTTGTCATCACTCTGTAATACTCATTTAAAAGTGGGAAAAAGCTAAAGATTGAGTCTTTATTTCTTAGCATGACTGTTTGTTGTTGTGCATGTCATATTAATGCTTTATATGGTATCTCATGCATATTTGAGGAAACATATATGAGGTTCAAAGGGAAATGGTTCCGGACGGAGTGATGCTGATAATATGAGCCGAACTGGATAGAGATAGATAATTTGAGTTTGTGGCCTGAGTATTATCATTTGAAGCCTAAAGTGACTAGGAACTTGAAGGGAAATGATTCCGGGTGGTGTATGGACCTCGTGTGTCCCCCATGGGTATCGATTCATAAAACTTGAACGTGTGTATACCGGTGATGGAAAGGCCTTACATTGCATAACATTTTCATATCATATCATCTCATTGTTTCTGTGTTTGGGTGACTTGCATATTTATTGATTGAATTTCATTTACTTGTTTATTTGGCTTCTTGAACAAACTTGTGGATTTAGAGTCTCCTTATATTTAGGATCGAAACTTATGATTATCATTATTATTATTATGAATGGACTAACGGTGATTAAGTGTGGAAGTAGTATTCGAATACCAATCCTCGTCACCATTTTAGTTTAGGGTCGGTCGACAATGCTGCTGAGTACACATTGATTTCTCGTACTTACTCTACACTTACTGCACATTTTTGTGTGTAGATTCGGTTCCTACCCGTTGAGGAGTTGCTTTTGGAGGATTAAGGGTGGCTACCAGCTGATCCGTGGCACCAGACTCTTCTTTTATGCTTATTTTGTCTTTCCTTATCCTAGACAGTATATTCAGATAATATTCCAGACTTGTATTTCTTTCTCGTAGTTCTTGTATTAGTGATACCACGTTTTGCGAATTGTAGTGTATATATATATATATATATATATATATGACACCCTATTTACGACTTTAACTTATTTGTTTGACTATTCCACGTGTTTTTACTTAATAATTCGTATAAAACGGTTGTGGATGGCTTACTTACTTGGTGGGAGTAAGTGCCTTCACGACCTTAAAAATTGGATCGTGACATAAGTTTGACATTATGCGTCCTCCATCGTGTCCACACGTCCAAAAGAATTGGGTTGGGTAGTGCATCTTTGCCTATAGATTCCAAGCAACATCCGGAAGAGAATTTGTGCTCAGGCATGGAGTCTTAAGTGAACACTTTGCGTCCACCTATTGTCTGAAGGATTTTCAGTCCAAGCATCACGCTAGGTCTCACACTTTGTGCATGTTCGCGACAGCCTACGAATCTCAGACCTCTAGGCCTATAAATACAAGGTAGGGAGAGAATATTTGTTGGGATTTTGAGAATAGGTCTTTCCCTTCAAGAGGCATTCGGTCCAATGCATCAAATGATCAAACGCACATGTAGGTGAGTTTTTATAGTGCAAGAATAGGGAAAAACACTCAATTTCTCTAAAGGTACTATTTTATTTCAAAAAGGTAATATCACTGCTGCAACTTTAAGATTTACGTTTAGAAATGTTTTTGGAGTACATTTGAGTATAATGAACATGATTAAAACATGTCAATGGAGAAAACCTAGAAAGTGAAATTTTTTAAGTTAGGATTCTTGAGATAGAAGATGGTGAATATTTAGGATAGATAAGGACTTAAGGGATGATTGCAATGACGCTAACAACTTGATAAACAAAATATATTTTATTTGTTATAAAGCATGAGTTAAGTGAGAGAACGAAAGCGAAAAAGAATTTGTAACCTACTTGTAAGCCCTAAATGGGTATTGTTGGGTTCCTATATTGACTTGCAATTGATGTGGTTCATTATATTCTTAAATGGATCGTGAACAAGTGGTGTAGTTGACACGAGCTGGAGAATACATTTCTTGAAAGAACTTGAAGTGAGTAACGATGTACCTTCACTTAAAAAATTTCTCCTTATTAACCATGCATGTTAAGTGTTTGATAAAATATTTTAGAAATAATAATATGTGTACGTAAAGACGAGGAACATACATTTTCATGATTATTTGATTT
Source organism: Lycium barbarum (assembly GCF_019175385.1). Taxonomy (NCBI): domain Eukaryota; kingdom Viridiplantae; phylum Streptophyta; class Magnoliopsida; order Solanales; family Solanaceae; genus Lycium; species Lycium barbarum. Next base: position 45,072,935 of record NC_083340.1, read on the forward strand.
ATTTCAACTTATGTTTTAAATGTTAAATTGAGATGATATAAGTATTTGTAAAAGTTCTCTAAGTTAAACATAACATGATTTCACTTGAATTCGAATTCATGAAGTTTATAAAGTTTTCATATGTATACCATAACATCCAAACACGTGTATTAGGTTTCAAGTTAAGAATGTTTTGTTAAACTATATATGCATGACAAGTTTGACACTAAAGCGGCCAAAGCAAGTTTAAATGAAGTGTTTTAGGAATTAATCTTAGATATGTATGTGAAGGTTATTTGTGATTATAGTTAGATTGAATTTGCTTAGAAACTATCCGTGCTAGAGTAGGGTAATAGTGAGATCATTGACTCGATCTCCACGAAAGTGTACTAGTAAGGCATAAATGTGTGCTAGAAAAGAATATCAAACCATCTGGCACCATGGGGAGATGATACAGTTAAATTGGCGAAGAACGACCACTATATCGATCATATGGTGACTAAATTAGAATAAATTAATGTCAGAGTCGAATGATACTTGAGAAAGCTAAGAGAAGTGCACAAACCACTCGTTCCAGATTCACTCCTTGGACCCGAGCACAAACCGCTGCTCTGGAACGAACCTCGATCGAGGGACATATCAGAGTACCTCTCATTTTTAGAACAATCCTCGGACCACAAGCCCATAATCTAGGTCATATGAGTGCCTAGTGTTTCTTATCTTTCCAATATCAACAATCAACTCATCATTTCATGTCACAATACCCTTGAGAAGATTATATTAGCTTCTCATCACAACACATCCACTGTAGATTCCATCACACAGGAATAATGGCACGGAGCCTACACAATCACTCAATCACATTCACGTTGGCATTTAGCCACACGATACCATGCATGAAAACTAGACATGCTTTCTCTTAAGGAGATCACAAAACATACAATCAACTAACAAAAGTCTAACTTAAGTAAACCGTAACCTACCTCAAAGTAGAGCTGGAACACGCAGGTTACTCTACTATAGCCTTTCCTTTCTTCAAAGCCTCAATACGTTCACAGTCTAAAAATAGAAGGCTCAATGAGTCACGTTGCTCAATTCACAAACACTAAAGCAGGAATACCCTTCCCTTCCCCCATTCTAAGGGTGGATGATTTTCTAGGTGATAAACAACCTATCAAGGCCCCTAGTATTCATTTACCATCAATTTATACAACATTCTATCAAATATTCCCATTACAAACAGTTTTCTATGGCAATGTCACGAATTTTTATAGAACCCTAGGTCTTAAATCACTTAGTTTATGATTCTAAATGTTCAATTTATGACAAATAGCAACTAATCAATCCATTTAAATGATAAATAAGCGATAATAACCACAACCCATCAAGTTTAGAAAGTTTATTGACATTTTGGGGTTTCTACTTCACTTTCACCATTAAAGACCCATGATGATGATTACAATAATGAAGAGTAAAGGAATGATAGAATGAAAAGAAATGGAACTTACCTCTCAAGGTTATCTTGCCCTCGCTTGAAAATTCTCTCTAGGTGCTTGCTAGGAAGTGTTTTGGGGTTTTGTGAAAACGGAAAATAAAACTGAGTATATATAAATTCAGGCTACTATTTTACGTCGACCGCTACAGCGGTCATCACGCTACAGCGGTACCGCTATAGCGGCCCACAAAAAAATTGTTGTGACCGTTATGGCGGTCCATCAACGATATAGCGGTACCGCCATAGCGGTACATTGCCCGCTACAACAGCCACCAAGGAAAATGAATGGCCGCTGGCAGCGGTTCAAGTACCGCCACAGCGGTTTGTTTTGGGCAGTGAGCTCGATTTGTCCAGTTTTTCCCCCTATCACCCCACATTTCATCCAAGGCCTCAAACTACAACACAAAACATGCACACATACAAAAAAACGCCCCACGAATCCACCCGCGGCCTTGAAATTCCCAACGGAGTCCTAATTTCCCGTAACGACCGGACGGGTTGTTACACAAGATACCAATTAAAACACTGTTTGTCCCCGAACGGACAAGGCTGAGAATCTAGGGAGGAGTTACCTGATTCGGCAAAAAACTGAGGGTATTTGCTATGCATATCAGATTCTGTTTCCCAAGTAGCTTCTTCCACTGGTCGATTGTTCCACTGAACTTTCACAGAAGTTATTTCCTTGGACCTCAACTTGCGAACATCCTTGTCTAAAGCCATGGGCTATTCCTCATACGACAAATTTTCATCTAACAAAACCGAATCCCAACGGATGATATAGGAACCATCGCCATGGTACCTCTTCAACATCGACACATGAAACACCGGATGAACGCCTGATAGACCCGGAGGCAAAGCCAATTTGTAAGCCACCTCTCCCACACATTTGAGAATCTCAAACGGACCAATGCACTTCGGGCTAAGCTTTCCCTTCTTCCCAAACCTCATCACACCTTTCATGGGTAAGACCTTGAACTGCACTTGCTCTCCTTCCTCAAACTCAAAATCTCGGACCTTGCAGTCCGCATACTCCTTCTGCCTACTCTGCGCTGCCAAAAGCTTGGCTTGAATCACCTTCACCTTCTCTAGGGACTCTCTCAGAAAGTCAGTACCCTACGGTCTCACCTCGAACGCATCAAACTATCCAATAGGAGACCTATACCTCCTTCCATATAATGCCTCAAATGGAGACATATCTATACTCGAGTGATAGCTATTATTGTAACCAAATTCGGCTAGGGGCAAGAACTGATCCCAATGCCCATGGAAATCTATCACACATGCACGAAGCATATCCTCAAAAGCCTGAATAGTCCGGTCAGACTGCCCGTCAGTCTGAGGATGGAAGGCTGTGCTAAGATCTAACTTCATACCCAACTCCTCATGCAAACACTCCCAAAACCTAGATGTGAACGTGGTGCCCCTGTCGGACAATATAGAGATAGGAACCTCGTGGAGTCTAAGTACCTCCCGAATGTAAACCTTAGCCAATTTTTCCGCATCATAAGTTATCTTCACCGAAATAAATTAGCAAACTTAGTTAACCTGTCAACAATAACCCAGATAGAGTCAAACTTCCCTAGCATCTTCGAAAGGCCCACAACGAAATCCATGGCTATTCTTTCCCACTTCCACTCAGGAATGGGCGTCCTCTGTAATGTACCCCCAGGTTTCTGATGTTCATACTTCACCTGTTGGTAATTCAGACACTGAGTAACGAACTCTACTATATCACGCTTCATCCAAGTCCGCCAGTAATGTTTTCTCAAATCACGATACATCTTAATAGTACCAGGATGGATAGAATACCTCGAACTATGAACCTCTGTCAGAATGTTCTTGATCAAATCGCCCACCCACGGTACACACACTCGCCCTTTGATTCGCAGCACGCCCTCCTCATCAATCACGGCCTCTTTGGCCTTACCGTGCAACACCTTATCACGTATTTTACATAGCTTAGCATCTTCAAACTACTTAGCTTTAATCTGCTCTAAAAATGATGACCGAGCCTCAACACAAGCCAACAACTTGCCTGTGTAAAGTCTCATAAAACTGTTAGCCAGAGTCCGAACCTCTCTAGCCAACGGACGCTCAGAAGAAATCAAACGAGCCAGACTTCCTATACTAGCCGACTTCCTGCTCAATGCATCAGCTACCATATTTTCCTTACCAGGGTGGTACAAAATGGTAATGTCATAGTCTTTTAGCGGTTCCATCCATCTCCGCTGTCTAGAGTTCAGATCCTTCTAAGTGAACATACGCTGCAAACTGCGATGGTCTGTGTACACCTCACAATGGATACCATACAAGTAGTGCCTCCAGATTTTCAACGCAAACACCACCGCTGCGAACTCTAGATCATGAATAGGATAGTTCTTCTTATACACCTTCAACTGCCGAGAAGCATAAGCAATCACCTTTTTTTCCTGCATCAATACAGCACCCAAACTAGAAGGTGAAGCATCACAGTAAATAACAAAATCCTTGCCCTTAACGGGCAATGCCAGAATCGGTGTTGTAGTCAATAATGTTTTTATCTTTTGAAAGCTCTCCTCACACTCGTCAGACCACTGAAATGGTACCTCTTTCTGAGTCAACGGGTTAAATGAGAAGCAATAGACGCAAACCCTTTCACAAGCCGAAGATAGTAAGAAACTATGGATCTCGGTCACTGATGTGAGCCTAGCCCATTTCTTGACAGCTTGAATTTTCTGAGGATCCACCATAATAACCTCTTTCGAAATAACATGTCCCAAGAACGACACAAAAGACACCCAAAATTCGCACTTGGAGAATTTAGCATACAACTCCTTCTCTCGCAATACCCCAAGAGCAATTCTCAAATATTTCTCGTGCTCTTCCTTACTCCTAGGGTACACCGGGATATCATCAATGAACACTAGTACGAATGAGTCTAAATAGGGCTTAAACACACTGTTCATCAAATCCATAAACACAGCTGGGGCGTTTGTAAGCCCAAAAGACATAACCAAGAACTCATAGTGCCCATACCTGGTTCGAAAAGCAGTTTTAGGAACATCCTCTGCCTGAATCTTCAACTGATGGTACCCTGATCTTAAATCTATTTTGGAGAACACAGAAGCTCCCTGTAACTGATCAAATAAGTCATCAATATGGGGAATGAGATACTTGTTTCGGACAGTTACCTTATTCAGCTGACGGTAATCAATACACATGCGCATAGACCTATCATTCTTCTTAACAAACAGTACAGGAGCACCCCACGGAGAGGCACTCGGGCGAATAAATCCCTTACTCAGAAGATCTTCCAACTGCTCTTTCAGTTCCTTGAGTTCTGTTGGTGCCATCCTATAAGGTGAGATGGAGATAGGATGGGTCCCTAGGTCTAAGTCGGGTCCCTGGGTCTAAGTCAATTCTGAAATCAATATCACTATCCGGTGGCATACCAGGCAAGTCCACGGGAAACACATCCACAAACTCGCGTACCACTGGAACCGAATCAAGGGATGGAGTATCTGTACTGGTATCACGGATATGTGCCAGATAATCTAAACAACCCTTCTCTACTAGCTTCCTAGCACGAACAAAGGATATTACTTTCTTAGGGGGGGGGGGGGGGGGGGGACTAAGGTTACCCTACCACTCAAGTCTAGGTGCCCCGGGCATGGCTAGTGTAACAGTCTTAGCATGGCAATCAAGAATAGCATAATGCGGGGACAACCAACAGATACCCAAAATAACATCGAAATCTACCATCTCTAAGATCATCAAATCTGTCCAAGTACTATACCCATAAAAGAAATCGCACACGAAGAGTAGACGCTATTTACCACCACAGAATCCCCAACATGAGTAGATACATAAATAGGGGTGTCACGGTAATCACACATCATATCCAGACCCACAGCAAAATAGGTAGATACATAGGAAAAAGTAGAGCCCGGATCAAACAAAACAGAAGCTATATGGTCATAAACGGAGATAGTACCTGTGATAACTGCATCGGGTCTACCTGGAAAAGCGTACAAATGACCGCGCCCCCCTGTCGCCTGTGAACCACCGCGATTACTATTACCAGTCTGAGCCCCGACCTGTCGGGCTGCTGTCAGCCTCTACTTGCCTGAGTACCACCTCGGTTAGGCTGGGCACCACCCATACCCGCAGTGTGGCTGCCCCGCCCTGCTGGTGCGCGATCTTTACCTCCACAATCTGGTACAAACGGAGCTCGGGAAGCCTGATACTGAGTACCCTGCCCACTCTGTCTAAGTCTGGGGCAATACCTCTTGATATGCCCTATCTCACCACACTCAAAGTAAGCACGGTCCAGCGTAGGCCGCTGAACAAAAGCTGATGAAGAGGTGCAGCCTCCATACTGACCGGAAGCATGATAATTTTCCCCTAATGGGCCCCCAGCTGACACCTGCATCGCAAACTGAACCAAACGCCCTGAATATACCTGCGAACTCTGACCCCTCGAGAAGGAGTTGCTGAACATCCCGCCCTTACGGGCCTTCTTCTCAACCTACCTTGTATAACTCTCATGCCTAATCCCCTCAACGATACGGACATGCTCCACTATCTCCTGAAATGAAGCACCAGTGTCTACAAGCTAAAGAGCCGACAACTGAAATCCAGTATTAAACCCCTTTATGAACCGCCCGCCGTATCCTCTCCCCCTCAGTAGGCAGCAACTGAAGAGCATAACGGGAAAAGGAGTGAAAACAGTACTCATACACAGCAACCGATGAGTCCCCCTGACCAATAGTAGAGAACTCATCCTTCCTTTGGTCCCTCAGAGTACGCGGAACGTACTTGTCCAGAAATACAGAGTAAAACTGAACCCAAGTCAACGGAGGAGACCCAGCTGGCCTACACTCCACATAAGCCCTCCACCAAAGCTTGGCATCACCCAAGAACTGGAAGGTCACAAACTCTACCCCGTACTTATCCACGGCCCCCATCTTATGGAGCCTCTCGTGACAGTCAATGATGAACTCATATGCATCCTCCGAATCAGTACCATAAGACACAGGAGGCTTCATTTTAGTGAACCTCCAAAACAGATCATGTTCTTCACCAGTCATCACTAGCCCTGCAACTGGCCTCGGGAAGGCCTCAAAACCCTGAACCTCATCCAAGCGAGGTGCCACTGCTGTTGCATGCTGAACCTCCGGAGCCTGTGCTCTGTCCGGGTCTGGAACCGTTACTCCTGCGCCCCTACTTGTTGGACCCGCTGGTATAGCTCCGGCCTGTCCTAACCCATGCAGCACCTGTGCCATAGCATCTGGTATACTCTGAGCAGCTGCAGCTCCTGGTGGAACTGGTACTGCTGCTGGCTGGGCTGGTGCGGCTGCATCTCCCGCTGCTTGATTAGGAACCACTGGAGGCACGGGTTCAACCACTGGGATATCGCCCCCAGTTGGGGCCGCACCTCTGCCAGCATCTCTACCTCTACCTCTACCTCTAGCTGCTGTCGCGCGTGTTCTCGCCATCTGCGAGAGAATGAAGGATAGTCAGATGCCAATTTGAATCAGCAGATAACAATTGGAATAAAGTAACACGAAAGAAGAAAGAAAAGGGAGTTTTCCTAGTGTCCGATAGCATCTCGAAGATAAGTACAAACGTCTTCGTACCAGACCCGCCATGACTGGCACCCATCTAAATCCTAGAGGGCGAACCAACATACAAGACACCTATCTATTCAATCTGGTTTTATATTAACCAAGCTAAACAATTATTACTCATTTAACATCAAAAGAACAAGTAAATCATACCATAAATGCAGAAATAATTGCAGAAGTTCTAACTATTACAATCCCCAAAATCCGAAAGTCATCGTACAGGACTCTAAGCTAAAACATGTCTAAGAATCTGAAGTCTAACAAATAAGTAATCCATAATGTCCAGAGTACGAAAAGACATCATAGTAAGAAGATCTTCGGGCAGCCTAGCATGGGAAGAAGCTCACCCTAAAATCTGTCAACAATTATCTTCCACGCTAAATGTGAGGACGAGCAACGGTCTCTATATCACAATCTGCACTTCAAAGAATGCAGGAAGGTAGTATCAGTACAAACACTATGTACCGATAGATACCATAGGCTGACTAAGATTAATATCATGCATATTTCGTAAAATCAATAAAATAAAACAAGGCAGTCAACAGACATGAATATCAATAAATCACAGCAAGTCAACCAAGGACAATCACAATCAAATCACCAAGAATGTCAAGCAATCACAATCACGTAAGCCACAACGAAAATAAATTTACCACAATAACCTCACTCGCTGTACATACATGCTAGCTGATGTCTTAGCTTAGTAGTCATGACTTGCAGGGGACCCATAGTGTCCATGTACTACTCATTCCCGATCCACTCCTCGGACCTGAGCACAAACTTCCGCTCCTGAACAAACCTCGGCCGCGGGACATATCAGAGTACCTCTCATTTCCGGAACGATCCTCAGACCGCGAGCCCATAATCTAGGTCACATGAGTGCCTTTCCAAACCTCTTACAGAACAGAGTTTCTTATCTTTGCAATATCAACAAGCAACTCAACATTTCATGTCACAATACCCTTGAGAATATTATATTAGCTTCTCTTCACAACATATCCACTGTAGATTCAATCACACAGGAATAATGGCACGGAGCCCACATAGTCACTCAATCATATTCACGTAGGAATTTAGCCACACAATACCATGCATGAAAACTAGACATGCTTTCTCCTAAGGAGATCACAAAACATACAATCAACTAACCAAAGTCTAACTTCAGTAAATCGTAACCTACCTCAAAGTAGAGCTGGAACACGCAGGTTACTCTACTATAGCCTTTCCTTTCTTCAAAGCCTCAATATGTTCACAGTCTAAAAATAGAATGCTCAATGAGTCACATTGCGCAATTCACAAACACCAAAGCAGGAAAACCCTACCCTTCCCCCATCCTAAGGGTGGATGATTTTCTAGGTGATAAACAACCTATCAAGGCCCCAAGTATTCATTTACCATCAATTTATACAACATTCTATCAAATATTCCCATTACAAACAGTTTTCTATGGCAAAGACACCATATTTATAGAACCCTAGGTCTTAAATCACTTAGTTTATTATTCTAAATGTTCAATTTATGACAAATAGCAACTAATCAATCCATTTAAATGATAAATAAGCGATAATAACCCCAACCCATCAAGTTTAGAAGGTTTATTGACATTCTAGGGTTTCTACCTCACTTTCACCATTAAAGACCCATGAAGATAATTACAATAATGAAGGGGAAGAGTATGATAGAATGAAAAGCAATGGAACTTACCTCTCAAGGTTATCTTGCCTTAGCTTGAAAATTCTTTCTAGGTGCTTGTTGGGAAGTGTGTTGGTGTTTTGTGAAAAGGGAAAATAAAACTGAGTATATAAAATTCGGGCTACTGTTTTACGTCGACTGCTACAACGGTCATCACGCCGTTGCAGCTGTCACGACCCAACCCCGTAAGCCGGGACTGGTGCCCGACATGTACACCCATATACATACTCTTTAGCTATATGTTCATTTCACATCAAACTCAATATGGATCTTATAACGACCAAACCATGGTCTCAGAACTGTCACATAAATATTCATATAAATGCAAGCCGACAAGGCTGCCATCATATAATAATATCATATGCAAGCCGACAAGGCCGCCATCATATACGAACATCATACCACAGCACATCGTATAGACACAGCTGAACAGAACCCATACACAACCCACACATATGTCCACAGACCTCTAAGAGTATCAACAGTAACGTAACATATGACGGGACAGGGCCCCGTCGTACCCTTAGTCAACATATGCACATATATATATATATATATATATATATATATATATATATATCCGAGAAGGATTTGTACCAAAATCTGGACTCCGGAACAACGGAGCTCTCCAAAATAGAAGAAGGGGAATCCTAAGCTGTCGGATCACCAAAACGAGTATCTGCACCTGCGGGCATGAAACGCAGCCCCCCCCCCCCCCCCCCCCGAAGAAAGGGGGTCAGTACGGAATATGTACCGAGCATGTAAAGCATGAAATACAGAAAACGGGATCATAATTGAAATATGAAGTACAGAAAATGAGTACAATAACCAGAATACCAAGTACTTGCTTTCGAAACATAAATCATGCATGTCAATATCATATATCATATCCGGCCCCATTATGGGACTCGGTGAACATGGTCGCCACCCCATCTCTGGCGCCATAACACAGCATAACTTCATAATATAATATATATCTCCGTAACACAACATATCTCCGTAACACAGCATAACTCCGTAACACAGCATAACTTCATATCACAGCATAACTTCATAACACAGCATAACTTCATAACACAGCATAACTTCATAATATACATATATATATATATATTGTACCCGGCCCTTTAATGAGGGACTCGGCGAACAATACAGTGAAAGTGTGCACGATAACATACCCGGCCCGGGACTCGGTGAAAGATATATTGAGATATGCACGAGCAGAGTAGTGAGAAACTATATGCAATTCAAAACATTTTTAAAGACTCAATAGAATAGTCAACACGAACCATCGTTCGCAATGTCAAATAATAGTCATCTCATATACCTTTCGGATGTCCCTGTGGATTATATCAAAATGAATCTTTGAAATCATGTGTACACATTAATATAGATGAATCAAAACATAAGTTATGGGAATCAAAAATCAATAGCCATCCTAGTGGCTCTAGGAATAGGAGTTTCTTTTGGAATCGTATATATATCGTATATTCATTTCACAACGATCATGCCAAAAAGAAAGAAGGGTTAGCTTCACATACCTTTAATGCTTATTCGTCACACAATATGTATACGCTGCCCAATAATACTTCAACCTATATTAAGATGCCAACAACTACGTTTAAGTTACGGGGAGATTCAAAACGTATTCTAACGTTAGTAACTCCTTTCTAGATGTTTAGGCGACGTTTCCTCTTGTATCCGAACCAAGTACATACAACCAGCCCAACATCAATAATTATATGTTCAATATCAATCCGGACAGCCCACACAATATTCCAAACAGCCCACATTCACAACATGCAATAACGATTCACATACGGCTACTACATTCTCAAGTTACTTCTAATAGTTTGTAGCCTTAACGTTTGCATGTAACAACTTATAACAGCCCATACAACATACAATATGATGTATACTCTTAACTTATAATTAGTCTTTCCAACTTAATGAAAACACAAGTCCAAAAGAGTCCCTAACCAACAACACATCCAAAACAGTCCCTAACCGATAACATAACAATGTTCGGAATTCTTGCAAACGTTTACGAACATACTAAGCCAACCACATACGATTTTTACACATCATTTCATGTCTTCTTTTCATATAATTTCAGTAAGTTATGACCAGCTATCCAAACGACAAGTACAACATCAATTCATACGCAACTACGCTATATCGTCATTTCTATAATCCTTACAACAATTCTCAAACGACTTTAGTTTCAACTACAATCATTAAACACCTTCATTTCCATCATAAATTTCATGATAATAAAAATCAAAATATCAAGTAATAACAGTTCACTAACTTCCTCACAAAACAGTCCACACACGGTTTCAACATGCTTCAACATCACTTCACATAAAATCATAGATTCACTTTATTTTCATACTAACACAACTTCACTTTTAACCTTCCAATTCTTTTCATTCTTTTTACCATGAGATCTATGATAGTAACATCCATATTTATTAAAGAAAATTAGTTCATTAATTCCACCAAAACAGTCCCCTCGGTCACAACAACATTCTAACACCAACGTTCATGATTTTATGCATGCGATTCATGTTCATCAAGTTACAACCATACTTCAACATCAACACCTATAACCTCATGGTTATTATCATGTTCCAACATCAACACACCTTATTTCATGCATACAACTTATATTCACACATCTACATCACCCTTAATATATGAAAAAGAAAGTTAGATCTTACCTTGACAACTTGACTTCTCTACTTGGCTAGAGTTTGTGACTTGAGATGAAAATGGTTCTTGTTGCTCCAGAGACTATCTTCACGTTCTAGGGACCTTCTAAAGGGTTGAAACACCTTGGAAAATAATTTTTGGATCAAGACTCAAAGGGCTCAAAAATCAGCCAAGGTGGCCGAATGCTTCTCTCTCTAGATTTAGGTTTTTCTTCCTTTGTGTTGTGTAGTTGAAATGAATGTATTTTCTGATTTCCTTAGTTATTATTTGGTTCACTATAATGCCTACAAGTTGGACACAACACATGCTCCATCATGACCATGATTCACTCCATTAACTTTACACCAAAACTCAATATTTTTCTCACAACTTTCGGCCATAGGCCTCTTGGCCGAACCCCTTTGTCTCTCCCTTCTTCTTTCTTTTCAATTTTTTTACAAGACAATCTCATGTGTGTTGAATGATTCATACACCACCCTTTGTCTATTGTAATCGTGCCAAGATGGATGAGCAATATTTAATGTGAAGTGATCCCTCCACCATGTTATGTCCTCCTAAAATAATGTATACTTTCATAAAGTAGTGGATGCCCAAATATTCAATTGTAGGCTTCAACTTTTTCCTCCTCAAAATTTTCAGCCCTTGGCCGAATTTCTCATGTTCATGAAGTGTATTTTAGTTGTCCACAATATAATGAAAATGTAGTGGATGAATCAACATTAAATGCATATGTGTATGCCTTCCATAATAGCCTTGTTTTAGATGACTTTGAGGCATCTTTTGGACCTTGCACGTTGCATCTTCACCTTGACTCATTGATGCCACAAATTTTTACTTAACACCACAATTAAGTAGTTCCTAATCTCCAATAACATTTTTATACTGAGTAAAATTTATAACCGATTAGTTCTAGTTTAGAAATTAAAAATTCGAGGTTTCTATCTCACGTCGATTCCTTCGCGAATAACTGGACGTATAAAATACGGGGTCTAACAGCAGCGGTACCGCTATAGCGGTCAAGTGACCGCTATAGCGGCCCACTACAAAATCGTTGTGACCACAATAGCGGTACATTGCCAGCTACAGCGGCCACCAAGGAAAATTGATAGCCGCTATAGCGGTTTGAGTACCACCGGCAGCGGTCCGATTACCGCCACAGCGGCTCATTTTGGGCAGTGAGCTCAATTTGTCCAGTTTTTCCCCCTATCCCCCTATATTTCATCCAAGGCCTCAAAACCATAACACAAAACATGCACACATATAAAAAGATGCCTTACGAATCCACCCGCGGCCTCAGAATTCCCAACGGAGTCATAATTTCCCATTACAACCGAAAGGGTTGTTACAGCCCCTCACTGCTTGCACACAAAAAGAAAACATGTTAAACGACAAAATTGTCATATATAGAGTTTTGCTAACCTACAACATGGAGGTTGTAGGATAACAATGTACCCATTTTGTCTTTTCCTTTAATGCCCTTGGTATATCTTGCCAACTCATTAAAACTGAGGGCCTTTTTGTCTTTTCCTCCCAAATGCATTTTCCTCCCATCTGATAGATAACAAGCATACTTGTGCAGCGAAAGAAAACAACCAAGATCAAATTCATACATGTAAACTAGACCAACATAACCAAACACGAGATTAGAACACTAACCTTTTGCAGTTGTAACACAAATCTTCAACAGCAGTCATGCTCTCCAGGTTTGCGATATTTTTCTTTGTAACCTGAATTTCTATGAATAGAATACTTGAGTGGAAAGTATTACAGCTAGAGACTGAATATCTTCAACAGTAGTCGTGCTCTCTAGGTCTGCGATCTTCTGTTGTGTAACCCAAATTTGTATGAACGAAACACTTGAGTGGCAAGTATTGCAGCTGGAGACTAAATATCACTTAGGGCTGAATGACCTTGTTTATATGTACACATTTTAGGTCAAAACCCCAGCCAAAAATGTGTGGCACTTTCCTTACCCACCAAAGATATTATTTTTCCTTTTATTTTCCTTATTCTAGAATATTCAGGCACAGCAGGGACCATAAATTTAATAACGAGGCTTCCTATTGCGGTATTAATTCGGAATATGAGTGAATTAATCCTACCACCATAAATTACAATGTATTCCACTAAAAAACTGTAATTGCACTCCTTAGTTTAATTTAGAAATCTTTCATTAAAAACTTATTAACTCCCCATGTTAAGATTACAGATACCAAACAAATAAATTAAATTACTGACAATTTAATTCATTGACTAATTTAATTCTGTATAATTCCGCTTAACTTATTTCATGTGATGGATACAAAATCCACCTACAGGGTTTTCATATGAAAACTTATAAACATCCATAAAGGGGTATCATCAATCTCAAGGTCGAGACGCGGATTATATCAACTAATTGTTATTTCACAAATGCATTTTGTCATTATACAATTTACCAGGAATACATTAACTCGCAATTGAGTCGTACCTTTTAATAAATCAAAATAATGAACAAAGCACATTGATCATAGCAATCATATCAAGATGAAGAGTATAAGTACATTTAATGAGCTAGAGAGGTTGTTTTATATATTCAGTACAAAAACACTTATCTCTAATTGTTCCGTTCAATACATACAAAATGTACTAGCATAAGAAGTTGGAATAAGGCCATTCCTATAATCAAGATAGATTATATTTTAATCTTATGCTGTAATCAGCAAGATACTTTGACTGGTTTCATTTGATTGTGAGCATCAACTTTATAACTTATAAGAACCGACAATTTAATGTTTTGTGCATAAGCTAAAACTCCATACACTAAATCGTCTACTATATAAGTAAAGGGCACACATATGAACAAATGATGTATTTAAAATAAGGCTTTATTGAATTGAATAAATAAATAAACAATTGTTCCATAAAGAATAAAACATAATACTATAATCAAACCGAATGGTTAATCATATATCCTAACAATCTCCCACTTAGACTCATAACCATGCATCTACAACTCTAACACCCATTTCTTCTACATGCCTATCAAAAGTCTTCTGCGGCAAGCTTTTGTAAACGGGTCCGCCAAATTGTCTGCTGACGCAATCTTCAAAACTTTCACCCCTCCCCTATGAACAATGTCACAAATTAAATGATATTTACGCTCAATATGTTTACTCCTCTTATGGCTTCGTGGTTTCTTCGAGTTTGCAATCGCACCACTATTATCACAATAAAGTGTAATTGGTGCTTGTATTGAAGAGACAACACCAAGCTCTTTTAGGAAGTTCTTGAGCCAAACGACCTCTTTAGCAACCTCAAAGGCAGCCACATATTCGGTTATCATGGTGGAATCAGCAACACAGGTTTGCTTAACACTCCTCCAACTTATGGCTCCTCCTCCTAAGGTAAACACATGTCTTAAGGTAGATTTTCTAGAATCTCTATCTGAATGGAAAGTTGAGTCTGTATACCCAACGGGTACATGATCGGTTGAGTGAAAAATCAATATATAATCCCTAGTCCTTTTCAGGAACTTGATTATATGTTTAACTGCAGTCCAATGTTCTTTCCCAGGATTAGACTAAAATTTGCTAACTATGCCAACAACAAAGCAGATGTCAAGTCTAGTGCATAGCATTGCGTACATAAGACTCCCTACAGCAGAAGCATTAGGGACTGCCTTCATCTTCTCTATCTCATCAGCCGTATTAGGAGACTGATCCTTGGACAGAGAGATTCCATGCCTGAAAGGAAGAACTTTCTTGGAATCTTGCATGCTAAATCTGGCAAGAATAGTATCAATATAAAGTGCTTGAGATAAGCCTAATATCTTTTGCTTGCGATCTCCCGTGAAGTTGATCCCAAGGATATGAGTTGCTTCTCCTAAGTCTGTCGTATCAAAAACCGAGGACAACCACTCCTTGACTGAATTCAACATGCCCAAATTATTTCCTATGAGTAAGTTGTCATCTACATACAGTACCAAAAATGCTACTTTTTCTCCATCCCATTTCTTATAGACACAAGACTCGTTTTCACATTGATCAAAACCAAAAGTCTTAATCGACTTGTCAAAACACGTGTTCCATGCCCTAGATGCTTGTTTCAATCCATAAATGGATTTGTTCAGCTTACACAGCATGTGCTCATCGTCGCTTTTCATGAAACCGTTTTGTCATGCCATATAAATGCACTCATCAAGACTTCCATTAAGGAAAGCCGTCTTAACATCCATTTTCCATATCTCATAGTCATAATGAGTAGCAATAGATAACAGGCTTCTTATGGATTTAAGGATGGCTACCGGTGAAAAAGTTTCCTCATAATCGATCCCTTCTTTCTGAGTAAACTCTTTCGTAACAATCCTTGCTTTAAAAGTTTGCACTTTTCCATCCACTCATCTCTTTTTCTTATAGATCTATCTACGGTTAATAGGTTTGACTCACGCAGGTGGTTCTACAGGATCCTAGACTTGATTGGAGTCCATGGACTCCATTTCAGATTTCATAGCAGCAATCCACTTTTCAGCATCTATATCCTGTAGTGCTTCATCGTAATTTAGAGTTCTGTATTAGGCTCTTCAGGGATCCTATTGTAAGATTCTCCTAAGAGCACATACCGAGAAGGTTTTCTAATAATTCTCCCACAACGACGAGACACTACGGGTGCATTTTCATCCACGACATCATCATGAAGAACTATATGCTCAACCTCATCCTCCACACCTTGCGGTGCTAGGATTTCATGAGCTTCTTCTTCAAGCGCAGGTTGCACAGTTGCAAGTTTCTCAACATTACTCCCACTACTTTGAGACAACGAGATGTAGGGCAATGCCTCTTGTGTGTTCTCTTGCCTATTCATATTCCTCCCACTACGAGAACGCAGTGGTAGATCAATACTGGTTGCCGGGATATGTTTCTTAGATGGATATTTTATTATTTCTTTGCTCAATTCCTATAAAACAAGTTTGCTTCTAGGAACACGGTTTATTAAATAATCCCCTTCCAAAAATTTGGTATTCGCTGTAATATTTACCTTCTTTTCTTTTGGATAGTAAAATAAACCTCCCTTTGTTCCTTTTAGATATCCAATAAAAACACACACCTCTGTCCTCGATTCCAATTTCTCTGTTTTCCCTTTTAGTACATGTGCTGGACAACCCCAAAATCGAATATGCCATTGACTGGGCTTGTGCCCAGTCCACAATTCTGCTTAAGCTGAAGGTACTGACTTGGAAAGAACCAAATTCAGAATGTAATTTGTTGTTTCTAAAGCATATCCCCAAAAGGACGAGGGTGGCTCTGAATAACTCAACATTGATCTGACCATTTCCATAAGGGTTCTATTTCTTCTTTCTGCTATACCATTTTGTTGTGGTGTTCCTAAAGCAAATAATCGAGATGTTATTTCACAATCTGATAAGTATTTACTGAATTCTGTAGAAAGGTATTCACCACCGCGATCAGATCGCATTGATTTGATATGTTTATCATGTTGTTTCTCCATTTTTGTCTTGAATTATTTGAATTTCTCAAAGCACTCAGACTTACAACGCAACAAATAAATATATCCGTATTTCGAGTAGTCATCTGTAAAAGTCACAAAATACTCAAAACCACCTTTTGCTTGTATATTAATAGGTCCACACAAATCAAAATGGATTAATTCTAACTTATCACTGTCTCTATTTCCTTTTGAAGGGAAAGGTCTCTTGGTCATTTTTCCTTCTAAACAGGATTCGCTGGTTGGTAGTGCTTCCACTTTCAATGACCTTAAGGGTCCATCAGAAACCAACCTTGAAATCCTATTTAGATTTATATGACCTAGACGTAAATGCCATAAATAAGTTTGACTCAAATAAGAAATACACTTCCTTTTACGTGGCAGATCAACGTTATTTAGTTCTTTTGGTTGTAGCACATCAGGAGAAATATCAAGTATAAAATGATCACGTACTCTGGCAGTAGTGTAGATAAAAAGTCTATTATACTTAATAATCGCAGAGTTATTAATGAAAAAGACATTATAACCAACATCCATTAATTTCAAAACTGAAAGCAAATTCCTTCTAATGGAAGGTACATATAAAACGTCTTTTAAATCCAAAACTCTATAACTACTAAACTCATCCCTAATATTTCCTAAAGTTAAAGCTAGTGTTGGTTCGCCATTGGCTTGAAAAACACAAACTTCATTATAACTTAGCCGCAGCGTTTCCTGAAACCCTTACAAAGAAGTGCAGATATGATTAGTGGCTCCCGAATCTACACACCATGACATGGTAGAAACAGCCACAAAACAAGTTTCAACGACATTTAAATATGAATTACCTTGCTTATTCATCTTAGCTAGATATCCAGGACATTGTTTCTTGTGATGCCCAGGCTGCTTGCAGTGATAGCACTTACCCTTAGGCTTTCTCACACCACTAGCAACAACTCCAGGTGCCACAACCTTGTAAGCCTTTTTATTTTTTTCGACCGCATTTCGGCTTAGAAACCGAACCTTTCTCAACAGTCATTGCCACAACAGGAGCTTGTTGTTTAATAATGGACTCTGCCGCCTGTTGACACCCAATTTTGTCCCTCATTTATTTTAATTTACTCGGGGTTCTAAATTTACTGACGAGCTAAATACTTTATTTTCACTATTTTTTAAAATTATTATTGCTACTACTATTAATACCACTGCTGTTATTTTTCAACACTACGAGCATTACTTTACCACAAATTTTAAATGATTCGTCATCATTTCATTTTTTCGGGTTTGGACTCGCTAAATTAATTATAGAACAACACTTTGTTAAATCCTTATTTTTTTTTTAAAATATTAATTATTAATTGTCTTCATATAGTATATATTTTACTAGTTGTTAAATTAGAAGCTCAACAATAATAAAATAGAGGAGAAAGGATCAACAATTTTCACCTCATAAAAAATTGCTCGGAAGTATATCAATATTGGACTCATTTTGAAGCTCGTATTTTAAAATGACGTATTATAATTTTTATTTTTGTCAAAATATTATTTTACAAGGGACCAATTCTTGATAATTCTATTTACCTTTTTTCCCTATTCCATAAAAAATAAAATAAAAAATTCAAAAATCATTTTCAAAGTTTCCATCTGTGTCTTTCTCCTTTGCCTTTTTTTTGGGGTTCCACACGCAACTTTCCATTTTTTATTTCTTCCTTCTTTTCTTTTGGGGATCCACATGTTTTCTCTTTTTTGACTTCATACCATATTTTCCCTAAATTGCTCCATCTCCCTTCTCTTTCTCCTGCAAACCAGCCGCCTCCCTCATCTCCTTTGTCCTCTCTCCTTCTCTCCGTCCCTCACCTGCGCTCCCTTTCCCCGATTTTCCTCCACTCTCATCCGTCGCTGTCCCCCACTCGCTACACCCCGCTCCTCTTCTTCTTCCATCTAAAACCCTAATCACAATCCTATAAAAAGAGGGGAACGAGGAGAAGCGAGGAGGACGAAAAGACCTCTCATTTAAGCTATTTTTCTACTTTTGCTAAAAAAAAACATTAGCATTTTATATCTTTCAATCTCTGTCCGTTTCTATTTTGTAAAAGGAGAGTAGATCTGAGACTTGACGCCCCGTTCACTGTGCTCACAAGAGGTCAGCCTTTATTTTTTTTCCCCTTAATTTCATTTCTCTTTTAGTTGTTACAATATGAAATCTGAACTTGTCTTGTGGTTGTCCATTTTAATGAAATCATGTGTTTCTTAATATTAGAAACCATATCAATAAATAGTTTCTATACTTCTGTCTTTGATAAAAGTAATCATATTTTTCTTTTTCAAAAGAAGCTTGAGTTATAATTTTCTTAATGAAATCTATCGCCTGTGTCCGGCACTATAGTTGACATCGTAAGTACATGTAGTATGTTATGAATATTTGATTCTGAATGGGAAGATTGCTTTGTCATATAGTAAATTTTGTTTTAGTTATGTTAGATTCTGAATAGGTATATTATTTAGTATCATATATTACGAATATTTGATTCTGAATAGAAATATTATTTAGTACTTTTAAAAAATGAGGTACATAATTATGTTGCAAGATCTGTGTACACGTGGTGGGAGTTTTTATTAATGAGCTACGGATATATGCAAGTTCAGTGATTTTTTTAAATCATCGTGTCTAAAGCTGAGATTTTTTTTAATTTATTTTTGTATTTCTCTATCCATCAGCTTCGTTATATAAATCAGAATAGATTTTTTATTTTTTTTTCTAATTTCCATTTCCTTTTTTTTTCTCATGTACACCGGAGCCGAAGAGTTTGACTTCGAAACTCAAGGACACCGCTTATGGAGTCCACATATCTGCGCGAATTTTTCTTGTCTCTCAAATATCAATTTACAGAGGGGATTTTGTCCTCCCATTAAAGCCGAATGTGCTACTTAATCGTCCCTCTTTTCTCTGGTTGTTTTGCTTACTTATGATGGTGAATGATTTTATTTTCAGTTATGTATTTACCGTTAAAAGTAGGATTGTTATACAATTAATTAATGACTAAGCCTTAAGTAATTATTTAAAGTCCTTGCCTTATAACATTTTTTTAGGATTAATAATTCAATAACTTTAGGATATTGAACATTGATTTTGAGTGGTAATTTGGTTTCAAGCTAAAAAAAAATAGTAACTTTTTTTTTTAAAATAAACCACTCTAGTTTGTAAGTGATTCTACTACAATCAGAGTCGTTTTCTTCTTTACGTTTAGTATAGTTAAGCTAACTATTAAGAATTGTTTTTCAATTCTAAACTCACTTTTTTTTCAACTTTGAATCCAAACTTTTCCCATTAACTAATTTTGACTTTATATAGTCTATTAAAAGGGTCTAAAGTTTACCTTGTTTTGCAATAGGACATTCTCAAACTTTGGTACATTTTGGTCCCAAACATTCTTTTAAAAATCAAGTCTTAAATCAGGAGTTCAGTTGTCCAAATGCTATGCAGTTTAATATATAAGTTTTTTTTTTTCACGAAATGCATTAGCACTTGTATTTTAACGACCTCCTAAAGCCTAATTAATTCATCTAAGTCCTGTCGGTTAACCATTGTTAATGGGTCTTAAAGGGTGCCTAATACCTTCCTTTTAGACTAATTGAACCCTTACCTAGAATCTCAAGTTTCGCAGACCTCAAACAGAGTTAACTTTAAACATAACTTTAATAAACTTTAGGTGTCCTAATTCACCATAAATAATTAGGTGGCGACTCCTTTAAAACAAGCATATTTAGGAATCTCCAATACGTCATACTTCTAATTTAACCCTCCGGGGTAAAAAAAAGGGGTGTGACAGCTTGGCGACTCCGCTGGGGATTTCTTTTAGGTTCTAACCATAACGGACTTAGTTTAAATAGGTTTTGTGTGCTTATTTTGATTACTTTATTTGTTTGTTAACTGTTTTTACATGCTATTAATTGTTTGCTTGATATAAACTGTTTGTTTGATATAAACTGTTTATGTGTTACTGCTTTGATAAACTGTCATTCCGTTCATATTTCCTCCACTTCTGAAAAACTCACACATATTCACACACTTAAAACGGCTTCGCGGTTCGCGCCCGTTCACTACTAAATTACCCCTTTAGTTGGATTGATCTTGTGGATTTAGTCGATCAGCGGTGCAGTCGACGGCCACGGACTTTCCACTCTCAAGTTGTCCGCTTGGGAGAACCTTGTGTCATAGGAAGCCAACTCTTAGTCAGCCTAAGATAGAGCTAAACCAACACCCTTTATTAAGAGCATACATTTCATGACCTAGGAGGTTTAATACCCTTGGTGCATTAAATCCATTAGATGACTTTACCCAAACGTCCAAGCGGGTTCACAACCCCAAGTGACACCAATCATACTTTATGTGCATGTTTAAAGGATAACTGTGCCTAAATATTGACTATTTGCTTTAATTAATTAAACTTTAGGAGGGAAGGATGATTAACGTTTCTATGACAGGTATGGATTTGCATTGGAGTACAATGAATGACGAAGATCAATGACATCACAAAAACGGGGCTGAGATTTAGACATAGGAAATTGTATTCACTTCATTTAGATTAGGAAACACTTTATGTTGTATTCATTTGACATGTAATAAACGTTACATTACTTTTGTACTTTATTGTTGGGGAAATAGAATTTGTTTAAATAATCAAAGCAACGGGATGACATATTATGGCACATTTTATCCTTTAAACAACGTTAGGCCCACCTCTGGCGCAAAGAGGTCACATGCATATTAGGACGTGCTAGTTGTTTTGATATAATCGTTTACATTTGTTTGACAACTTGTTTGACTCTACTTGATAAATTATTTGCTACATGCCTTACTCGACTTTACGTGACCATGACTTTACCTAGATATGTTCATGAGATTAACATCGTTTATACTGTATGTCTATTTTATCTTATTCCCGAAGAGAGAGTTGATTCGTGTTGACGCTCGATGGCCGACCATCCTTACATCACGAGGTCAAAGACGTCATCGTTACCTGAACGTAGTTAGGCTGTCCAAGGAAATGAAATTACAATGTCTGATCCGGCCGCATCTGTTCCAACTGGTGTAGAAAACCTCGTGATCGCTAGCGATCCGCCTGAAACTTCCGAACATGGAACTGCTATTCAACGGGATGAACATATCGCCCGCCTGACTCAAGAAATTGAGAATCTACGTGGAGAACTAAATCGGGTTAGGGACTTGACCAATTTATCCATCACACTCCAAAATCACCTTCTGAACCTAGCAATACTGCACCAGAACCACCTCGTTTCCCATCACTCGAATCCCCATTTCCTGAGCATTTTCCTCCCCAAAACAATGCACCTACTAACAACAACTTGCCTCCGATCACCCCCGCAAATCCACCAAATCCAACATCCGTCTATACTCCCCCACAAAGTCAACCAACCACTTACACTAGCTATACTCCTCCACAAAATCAACCACCCACCTACACTACCTATGCTACTCATAATCCACCACCCGTCAACCCACCAAGTCAATCGCTAGTTCATACTCCCTATGTTCCTTTACCCGCCAACACTAATCCACTACCCACGACCACTTCTCTAAACCCACCAAATCAACCACCTATAAACACCAATTATAACACACCACCTCTTGTCCAAAACACCCCCATCGTCCAGACTTATCCAACCCAGCATATGCACGGGGCACACTTTGTCACCCCAAATGCACAATATGTTCCTCCGGTATATGCCACAGAAACACAAACCTTTACCAACCCAGTAACGGTCAGGTTCCAACCCGAGGTAGATCAATACGAAGAAATGGAAAGGGATGCAAAGGCAGGGGCAGATAACATACTGCTAAAAGAGATCCACAGTCTCAAAGAAGCAATGAGGAACCTTCAAGTTGCTAGAGGAACTAAGAGTGTAGAATATGAGGATCTCTGTGTCCAACCTGACGTCGATTTACCCGTAGGCTACAAACCGCCAAAATTTGATACATTCAATGGAACAGGCGACCCTCATACACACTTAAGGGCTTATTGTGACAAATTGGTTGGAGTGGGCAGAGACCAGAGCATAAGGATGAAGCTCTTCATAAGAAGCTTATCTGGCGAAGCACTTACTTGGTATACACAACAGGATGTCCGTAAATGGCGTGGTTGGAGTGACATGGCGCAAGACTTTATGGACAGGTTCAGTTTTAACACCGATATCACACCAGATAGAGTTTACATGACTAAGTTAACCAGGAAGTCAACTGAGACGTTCCGCGAATATGCGTTACGTTGGAGGTCAGAAGCAGCCAGGGTTCAACCTCCGATGAATGATAGGGAAATGACTGCTACCTTCATTGAATGCCAGGCTGGCATATTTTACGAGAAAATGATAGGTATGATGGGACAAAAATTCACAGAAGTTGTTCGAATGGGAGAAGCCTTGGAAGAAGGGATCAAATCGGGGAAAATTCAGGATCTTATTGCTTTACAAGCAATGAACAAAGCTATACAATCTGGTTCTATCAACGGGATTAAAAAGAAGAAGGAAGATGTCGCTGCAGTCATGAACGCTCAAGGACATGAGCCGAGCCAAGCCATTCCATACTTTAACCACCCACAACAAACTTTCTACCCTTACCACTACCCTGAACCCTACCAAGCTCCACTACCTCCTTACCCCGTTTACAACACCCAAGCAAACTGCTACCAACCCCGAGCGCCTCCGCATCAAAACCCACGCCCGTATCAACCCAACCAAGCTCCAACTTACCAAAATCGACCACATACTATACCTAGAGCCCGTCCAAACCCTGACACCAAAAACACCCGTAATTACACTCAGATCGCTGAACCCTTGGCTCAATTGTTCGAAAGAATGAAAGCAGCAGGCATAATACAACCGATTGAAGGAAAAATTCCCGAGCCTATCCCAAAATGGTTTGATGGTTCCAAAAGCTGCGCATACCACTCTGGAGTTGTTGGGCACGCCACTGAAGATTGCTATGGGCTTAAAAACAAAATCGAAGCCCTGATTAAGGAAGGAGTAATTCAGCTCGCTGAAGCTAAGCCCAATGTGGTCAACAATCCTTTGCCTGCTCACGGAAATGCCAAGATTTAGAGGAGTCCAGTGCGGAAAGAGTCAGATCAACAACTTTGTCGCTCTCGTGGGAACAATCCAATACAACTACTCGCAACACCAAGGCACTGACAATATGGGGCGCCGAACCAGGAAAGACTCTGAAGAGTTGGACTTGTACTCCGTCCTCGATCCGTCGGGAGCCTTGGTAGCATGAACATGTAGTGAACTTGTTTTCTTTTATTGATGCTTGAACCGTACTCAAAATTTTGTTTGTTTTGCTTCACCTTGTGGAAGCTTGAATTGCAAAACTATGAATGCATTTCTGATTTTTCTTAATCATCTATTTTCTACTTTATTTATCAAAACTGTCAACTCTACGATTGTGACATGGAATGTACGAATAGACAACATACGTCTCGAGAGAGTAACAAAGAAAACTAGAGAACAAAACAAAATTCCACTTAGAAGAAATTGAAATAGCCTACAGACAATGACAAGCATGAAAGCTATCAGTCAAGAAGACATTGAAAGACAATATTAGGTTACACAACCTAGTTTGCAACTTTTCCTTTAATATGCGTGCGAACTACGCTGACCTGATTCCCGTGGGG
The DNA here is from genome assembly GCF_019175385.1 of Lycium barbarum. Classification (NCBI taxonomy): domain Eukaryota; kingdom Viridiplantae; phylum Streptophyta; class Magnoliopsida; order Solanales; family Solanaceae; genus Lycium; species Lycium barbarum. Next base: position 45,097,573 of record NC_083340.1, read on the forward strand.
GGATACGTAGGCAGCCCACATAGGGTTCGGTTGCTTTATAACAAATCCAAAAATATCTTATGCATACGAACTACGCTGACCTGATTCCCATGGCAGGATACGTAGGCAGCCCACATAGGGTTCGGTTGCATTATAACATAAAATCAGAAATCCTTATGTAAGGAGAATTACACATGACTTGATTCCTTTGGCGGGATTCGTAGACTTTCAACATACGGGTTAGTCATAATTAGGTAGAAAACCAACAAACCTTTTACCATTTACACAACAGAACTACGCTGACCTGATTCCCTTGGTGGGACACGTAACCAATCCACATCAGGTTCGGTCCCTTTATTAGAAAACTTCAGACCATTCACCAATACGAACTACGTTCTGACCTGATTCCTCAGCGGATACGTAGGCATCCTATATAAGGTTCGGTCACACCGCAACATAAATTTAGTACACCCTTCAGAACCAAAACTGGGGCATATTTTTTTGAGAAAAAATATAGATAAAAGAACGGGGACATTGACAAGATTAAGGCTACCAGACAGGAAATATTATAAACCAATTGCTTTAGAAATGTCATAGTCCGAAGTTGACAGAATATTTTACAACTTACATATATTTCCTTACATACATACATTTACATATACATATTTCACAACTTATATACATATAGCTACATTTCCTTATACATATACTTATATTCCTACCTTTCGGATGAAATACTTCCTTTCGATCATTTTCACTACTGGTCATCTATCGAGGTTTGTACGGAGATCACAAGATCCAAACAAACAAGACAAATGGAGCGTCAACAACATCAAGATTCGAGTCAACACGAATCAACTTCCCCCTCCCAAACTAAGAATTTTTCTTTGAGTGCAGGATTTAAAGGACCGCAAGATCAATAGTCAAGTCTATCAATCACGGCGAAGAGACATCATCCACTTTACAACTTTATCCTGGACTTTACGGGAATCATCATCAAATCTCTGAAGACAACCAGAGACGTCACATGGCTACACGGCCCCATACGCATAAGCCAAATGGCTGCACTTTGACTTTACCCTCTACTTTATCATTTATTTTACCAACTTTAACGACTTTACCCTGAACTTTACAGGCATTATCATTGAGCCTCCGAAGACAACCGGAGACATCGTTTGGCTGTACAGCCTCATCAACATATCATTGAGTCCCGAAGACAACCGGAGACACATCGTCAAATCTCTGAAAACAACCGGAGACACAACATCAAGTCCCGAAGACAACCGGAGACATCGCATGGCTATACAGCCTCATATGCATAAGCCGGACGGCTACACTATGACTTTACCCTCTATTTTATCATTTATTTTTACCAACTTTAACAACTTCACCCTGAACTTTACAGGAATTAGCATCAAGTCCCCGAAAACAACCGGAGACGTAGCATCAAGTCCCCGAAAACAACCGGAGACATAACATCAAGTCCCGAAAACAACCGGAGACATAACATCAAGTCCCGAAAACAACCGGAGACGTATCATCAAGTCCCCGAAGACAACCGGAAACATCGCATGGCTACACGGCCTCACCTGCATAAAGCCAAACGGCTATACACTTATTTTACTCCTTACTTCATCTCTTTATTTCATCATCTACTTTACCTACTTTAACGAGTTTACCTTAAATTTCACAGATATCATTTATCATCGAGTCCCGGAAGACAGTCGGAGGCCGTATTACTATCATCTTCAAATGCAACTAGAGGCATTATCACATCCTCAGCATACGCATCGCGCATTCATTCAAGTCCCTGAAGACAACCAGAGTCGACATTAGCCACACAATTTCATTTTCATTCCCACACTCATATTTACTATCATTTTACACTCTTTATAATTTCAACCTTATTACTAATGCTGACATGAATTTCAGTTTTAGCAGAAAGTACAATTTGCAGAGGCGCAACACAACGTGGAACTTTATCTTACGCAGTGAACTGGGGCAAATTTGCTGAAGAGGAATATCAAACTCACAAGCAAGGGTCACGGATCTACTCTCGAACTCAACTCCGCCTACGTCCACAAACACGTGATACGTAGGTTAATTTCTCTTTTATAACCTCCACTAAAAAAACTCTACTAAATCTACTCCTTTCACAATCTTGTAAGCCTGTCTATATCTCAGTGTCTCCATAACTCAACACTGGGGCATTTTTGGAGAATTTACATCGTGTCTAGTAGAGTCCTACTTATGGGTGTGTTGTGCACCACATTTATAATTAGGAGACTATAAACATACGGTCCATTCTCAAACACTATTTTCATCTGTCTTCGACCCGCGAGGATATAAATGACATCTCATCCAACATCCTTTCAAATCATTAACACCTCTCAATACTCCGTCAATCTTCGCTTCCCAACATCCTAAATTCCTTCTGCCCTCATAATATTTTCCACCAAAAAAACCATATTTTCTTAAGTTCGTATCTGTTGGTCGGAATAAAATTGGCTACTACGTCAACTTCTTCGCCCGAAAACTCTTACATCGTCTCCGGTCGAAGAGGGGCATCTTTTGACACCCAATTTTGTCCCTCATTTATTTTAATTTACTCGGGGTTCTAAATTTACTGACGAGCTAAATACTTTATTTTCACTATTTTTTAAAATTATTATTGCTACTACTATTAATACCACTGCTGTTATTTTTCAACACTACGAGCATTACTTTACCACAAATTTTAAATGATTCGTCATCATTTCATTTTTTCGGGTTTGGACTCGCTAAATTAATTATAGAACAACACTTTGTTAAATCCTTATTTTTTTTTTAAAATATTAATTATTAATTGTCTTCATATAGTATATATTTTACTAGTTGTTAAATTAGAAGCTCAACAATAATAAAATAGAGGAGAAAGGATCAACAATTTTCACCTCATAAAAAATTGCTCGGAAGTATATCAATATTGGACTCATTTTGAAGCTCGTATTTTAAAATGACGTATTATAATTTTTATTTTTGTCAAAATATTATTTTACAAGGGACCAATTCTTGATAATTCTATTTACCTTTTTTCCCTATTCCATAAAAAATAAAATAAAAAATTCAAAAATCATTTTCAAAGTTTCCATCTGTGTCTTTCTCCTTTGCCTTTTTTTTGGGGTTCCACACGCAACTTTCCATTTTTTATTTCTTCCTTCTTTTCTTTTGGGGCTCCACATGTTTTCTCTTTTTTGACTTCATACCATATTTTCCCTAAATTGCTCCATCTCCCTTCTCTTTCTCCTGCAAACCAGCCGCCTCCCTCATCTCCTTTGTCCTCTCTCCTTCTCTCCGTCCCTCACCTGCGCTCCCTTTCCCCGATTTTCCTCCACTCTCATTCGTCGCTGTCCCCCACTCGCTACACCCCGCTCCTCTTCTTCTTCCATCTAAAACCCTAATCACAATCCTATAAAAAGAGGGCAACGAGGAGAAGCGAGGAGGACGAAAAGACCTCTCATTTAAGCTATTTTTCTACTTTTGCTAAAAAAAAACATTAGCATTTTATATCTTTCAATCTCTGTCTGTTTCTATTTTGTAAAAGGAGAGTAGATCTGAGACTTGACGCCCCGTTCACTGTGCTCACAAGAGGTCAGCCTTTATTTTTTTTCCCCTTAATTTCATTTCTCTTTTAGTTGTTACAATATGAAATCTGAACTTGTCTTGTGGTTGTCCATTTTAATGAAATCATGTGTTTCTTAATATTAGAAACCATATCAATAAATAGTTTCTATACTTCTGTCTTTGATAAAAGTAATCATATTTTTCTTTTTCAAAAGAAGCTTGAGTTATAATTTTCTTAATGAAATCTATCGCCTGTGTCCGGCACTATAGTTGACATCGTAAGTACATGTAGTATGTTATGAATATTTGATTCTGAATGGGAAGATTGCTTTGTCATATAGTAAATTTTGTTTTAGTTATGTTAGATTCTGAATAGGTATATTATTTAGTATCATATATTACGAATATTTGATTCTGAATAGAAATATTATTTAGTACTTTTAAAAAATGAGGTACATAATTATGTTGCAAGATCTGTGTACACGTGGTGGGAGTTTTTATTAATGAGCTACGGATATATGCAAGTTCAGTGATTTTTTTAAATCATCGTGTCTAAAGCTGAGATTTTTTTTAATTTATTTTTGTATTTCTCTATCCATCAGCTTCGTTATATAAATCAGAATAGATTTTTTATTTTTTTTTCTAATTTCCATTTCCTTTTTTTTTCTCATGTACACCGGAGCCGAAGAGTTTGACTTCGAAACTCAAGGACACCGCTTATGGAGTCCACATATCTGCGCGAATTTTTCTTGTCTCTCAAATATCAATTTACAGAGGGGATTTTGTCCTCCCATTAAAGCCGAATGTGCTACTTAATCGTCCCTCTTTTCTCTGGTTGTTTTGCTTACTTATGATGGTGAATGATTTTATTTTCAGTTATGTATTTACCGTTAAAAGTAGGATTGTTATACAATTAATTAATGACTAAGCCTTAAGTAATTATTTAAAGTCCTTGCCTTATAACATTTTTTTAGGATTAATAATTCAATAACTTTAGGATATTGAACATTGATTTTGAGTGGTAATTTGGTTTCAAGCTAAAAAAAAATAGTAACTTTTTTTTTAAAAATAAACCACTCTAGTTTGTAAGTGATTCTACTACAATCAGAGTCGTTTTCTTCTTTACGTTTAGTATAGTTAAGCTAACTATTAAGAATTGTTTTTCAATTCTAAACTCACTTTTTTTTCAACTTTGAATCCAAACTTTTCCCATTAACTAATTTTGACTTTATATAGTCTATTAAAAGGGTCTAAAGTTTACCTTGTTTTGCAATAGGACATTCTCAAACTTTGGTACATTTTGGTCCCAAACATTCTTTTAAAAATCAAGTCTTAAATCAGGAGTTCAGTTGTCCAAATGCTATGCAGTTTAATATATAAGTTTTGTTTTTTCACGAAATGCATTAGCACTTGTATTTTAACGACCTCCTAAAGCCTAATTAATTCATCTAAGTCCTGTCGGTTAACCATTGTTAATGGGTCTTAAAGGGTGCCTAATACCTTCCTTTTAGACTAATTGAACCCTTACCTAGAATCTCAAGTTTCGCAGACCTCAAACAGAGTTAACTTTAAACATAACTTTAATAAACTTTAGGTGTCCTAATTCACCATAAATAATTAGGTGGCGACTCCTTTAAAACAAGCATATTTAGGAATCTCCAATACGTCATACTTCTAATTTAACCCTCCGGGGTAAAAAAAAGGGGTGTGACACCGCCTGCAGCTCATTCAACAATTTCGCCAATGACAAATTCATTTTTTTCATATTATAGTTCAAGTGAAATTGCTGAAAACTGCCAGGCAGAGTCTGCAGGACCATCTTAACTTGAGAATCCTTGTCAATCACAATCACAGCTCCAAGAACCTTGAGTTCAATCAAAAGACTCATCATATCAAGGACATAGGCCCTAACCGAAGATCCTTCAGCCATCTTGGTGTTCAAAAGGGTTTTCATAGTTGTCTTCTTAGCCGCACGATTATACTTTCCAAACATCTCTTTGAGATTTTCAAGCATGTCGTACATAAACCCTATTGACTGATGTTGATGTTGCAAAACATTCGCCATGGAGGCAAGAATGTAACATCGCGCCATCTCATCAGCCTTAACCCATTTATCAAAGGCCTTAATCTGGTATTCCGAAGCATTCTCTCCAGGTTTTTCTGCGCACTCATCAATCAGCACAAATTTGTAACCTTCAGTAGTTAGGACAATATCCATATTTCATTTCCAGTCAACATAATTTGGACCCTCTATCTTATTTTTGTTCAGAATAACGGTAAGTGGGTTAAAAGAAGACATGATTAATCTGAGAGATATAAGCATTAAATAGATCATTAGTTATGCTGAAAGAATAATAAAATTCAAACCACAAATCACACATAAAACCATGCTTACCGAACATTGAGATTCGATAGGGAAACTTAACTATTCATGCAAAATATATCAGTCATGCTAGATATATTACCCCATAAAAAATAAAATAAAAGAACCAACTCTGATGGAGAGTAAACTGCTAATTTATATTAGGTAAATATCACATTTAATTATACCTAGTTCTATTAAGACAACGTGTAACTCAGTTGGAGCGTCAAGACAAGCTATGAATTAACTAGGGACTAGAACACAGTAATTAATCATAATGAATCTATCCGATAGGAAGGAAGACCTATGTCAACACATAAACTCATTATATCATTGCTATATACAATGGAGATCATAACTTATTATATCACTGTTATAAACAATGGAGACCATAGAGAATGAACCCTAACACAATTATTTGTTAAAATGAAAATTTTAGTTAACAAATTTTTTCTAGAAAATAGAAAAACGCCCAAAAACCCATCTAAACGACCCCAAATGGCCAAAAAAGGCCCTTAGCCATGGAGGATCCATGACTATTGCTTAGTGGACCGTTTTCGATGAACCTACCAAAATTTTGGGTCAATCGGAGTTAGTCAAAAATTCAAAATTCCGTAACCATGACCATTCGGTAAAATCGATTTTAACGTTTTTAGGGTTTCAAAATGAATTCAGATTCAATCATACCACATATTATACTTATTTCAATAATATTCGTGATTCAAGCAATCATAAACAATATAATCAATCTCGTTTTTCATAAAACAACACAATTTTTCAGAAACTAACATGACAAACATGCATTCAAAAAACCAACACCAATACTAGGGTTTCTGTTTCATGAAGTATTACAAAAATTATCTAGTTAGATGTAAGACAGCTCTTGATGCCAATTGATGCATAACAGGCATACATGTGCAGCAAAAGCAAACAACCAAGATCAAATTCTTACATGTAAACTAGACAAACATAATCAAACATGAGATTGGAACACTAACCTTTTGAAGCTGTTACACAAATCTTCAACAGCAACCGTGCTCTTTAGGTCTGCGATCTTCTGCTATGTAACCTGAATTTGTATGAACAAAATACTTGAGTGGCAAGTACTGTGGCTGGAGAATGAATATCACTTAGGGCTGAATGGCCTTCTTTATATATACACGTTTTTAGGGTAAAACCCCAGCCAAAAATGTGTGGCACTTTCCTTACCCACCAAGGATGTTATTTTTCATTTTATTTTACTTGTTCTATAATATTTAGGCACAGCAGGGACCATAGATTTAATAACGAGGCTTCCTATTGCAGTATTAATTTGGAATATGAGTGAATTAATCCCACCACAATAAATTATAATTTATTCCACTAAAAAACTATAATTGCAATCCTCAGTTTAATTTTGAAATCTTTCATTAAAAACTTATTTAACTCCCCATGTTAAGATTACAGATAGCAATCAAATAAATTAAATTACTGACAATTTAATTCCATTGACTAATTTAATCTTTTATACTTCCGCTTAAGTTATTTCATGTGACGGATGCAAAATCCACCTGCAGGGTTTTCACATGAAATCTTATAAGCATCCATAAAGGGGTATCATCAATCTCAAGGTCGAGACACGGATTCTATCAACTAATTGTTATTTCACAAATGCATTTTGTCATTATCCAATTTACCAGGAATACATTGACTCGCAATTGCGTCGTACCTTTTAATAAATAAAAATAATGGACAAAGCACATTGGTCATACCAATCATATCAAGATTAAGAGTACATTTAAATAGCTAGAGAGATTTATTTATATATTCAGTACAAAAATACTTATCTCTACTTGGTTTGTTCGATACATACAAAATGTACTAGCATAAGAAGTTGGAATAAGACCATTCTCATAAGCAAGATAGATTATATTTTAACCTTATGCTACAATCATTAAGATATTTTGCCCAGTTTCATATCTGATTGTGAACATTAACTTTATAACTTATAAGAACCGGCAATTTAATCTTCTGTGCTTGAGCTAAAACTCCATACACTAAATCGTCTGCTATATAAGTAAAGAGCACACATATGAACAAATAATCTATTTAAAATAAGACTTTATTAAATTGAATATATAAATAAACAATTGTTCCATAAAGAATAAAACATAATACCACATAGTTAATAGTATATCCTGACACCACCATCACCAAAAATTCCCTTCACAAACTCTGGGGGGAAAAGAGACCAAACAAGGAGGCATCCGTAGTTTTTCTTTAATGGAGATCTAACTCTCCAAGTTTAAAACAAAAAAAATCCTATTTTAATATTCTCTAGTGCCCTTCTATAGTTTTTTTGTGCCTCGACTCATTTATTTATTCAAAGAGTGAGACCTAAGGCGAAGATTCTCACGAGGTTTGCGGGTTTGATTTTTGTTTGCTCTTTCGTGCTTAGAAATTGGGCTATTTCTTATGAAGTTGAAGAAGACTTGGTTTTTAACAAAATTGAAGGGTTATTCTTGGATTCTGTTTCTGAAACATCTGTTACTGATGCCACTAATCCCACTTTTCTTATGATTGGCCATTCACTCATTCCATAACTATCATATACGAAGAATTTTGGTGTTGAATTTTAATTTGAGAAATAATAAACAAAGAAGTGAGAGATCAGATTGACAAAGAATCGGGAAAAAAATCGAGAGAAAAGAGAGAGGTAGTGATGAAAAAGAGGCAAATTTAGATTTTTTATGAAAAAGACGAAAGGACCCCTCATATTAATGAATCACTAACTAAATATTAAGGGCATTAAAGCAAAAGACAACATGGGTACATTACTATCCTACAACATTCATGTTGTAGGTTAGCAAATCCATATATATATACATACACATACACACCCGTGGAATTATTAATCAAGCCCGAAAGAAATTTCTTTATGGAGTCACAGCTACATGGTTATAGTGTTAGGCCGAATTTCTGAAATCAATCCAGTTCACGAATAGACAGTTTCCCTTTTTAAAAAAAAAAAAAAAATCCGATGTTCACTAATCGAACCCACTCTATTTGTTTTTTGTAAAGTCAAGTTTAGAAAATTAGAATTGAGTGGTAGTTTAGCCGTGAAATTCAAGCCTCATGCCATTATGATGCAAATGTTCTATTTTCATTTAACCATCATTACCTTTTATAATAGACTTGGGTAATCCCCCCCTCTTCCTAAGAAATCGAGATCAATGTGAGGAAAAATCGAAGATTTACCGAAGTACTTCTATCAATTTGACTTATTTCGTATGATCGTTTACTTGAGAAATGAGTCAAATTTTATATGGTTAAACAGACAGAGACTAAAAATATGATAAAAACTAAGATAGGAAAAACATTTATTTGAAATAACTATTTAGTAGAAAACCTAAATGCCAGTGAGAAATTCAAACTTCAGAAGGATTATTCTTACTTTTGGAAGACGGGAACAAAAGAAAATGAGTATTTAGGGAAAAGCAAGTCTCCATTCTGTAACGAACCAAATTCTTAACACGTCTAACAACTTGTATTAATCCAAACACAGTAGCAATACAATAACGATTCTGGAAATAACAATAGAAATCTGACTGAAATACAAAGGATAGAAAGAAGGAGATGAGAATCAGAGATACTGAGAATGGGGATGAGAAGAAGCAGACTTTTGAGTTTAGACTCAACAATATTCGCATAACCGCAATTGCTCCTATCCGACACTATTTATCAACCTAGATCCCAAAATAACCACTTAATATGGTGTTGGGCTGCTTCTGCCTGAGGCTTCTATGTAATATTTCCACTGGTCCATTTATTAAACTGGTTCGGGCCCATTCATAACAATACTCCCCTCCTCAATAAGAACCTTGTCCTCAAGGTTCGAGTAGAGTAACACTAATATCATAGCGCCCAAGGCCCATATGCGTACCAGAGAGAAACCACCATTACTATATTCTATAATGACAAGAGTGTCTGTAGAGATGTTCAAAGAGTCCACGACGTCAACCTTTGAGTGGAATATGCAAACTAGAATCAAAACCAAGGAAAATGCTCGGCTTATACCTTGTTCCCTAAACCATAACAGAAATTCCCTATGGCATAATGCCATTCCAAGCCCCATTTCCATGTTCACATGCTCAAGCAACATTAGGACCTCATGAACATGATGTTGAAGCAGCAAATCAAAAAGCATTCTAGCAGCCATACTATAAGCTTTAGCCAAGGGAAACTATCTCTTTTCCCACTTTATCTATAGCATAAAAAGTCCTGAAAATTGTGCGGGCTGACGGAAAAAAGATCCATACGCATTCTAACACTGCTATAGTAGCTTTCAAGTGTATCACTTGGCAAACACCACCAATAGCTGTTATAATGAACTTCAGCAGGGATCCATCGAGAACGGGAGTCAAAAATCGATCTAAAGACAACAAAAGCTCATGAAATATCAAACTCTTTAACGAATCACCAACTATTTTATCCATAATACCTGTGAATATTTCGTCATAAACTCTTAGAACTCTATAAAATATAGTCAGCTTGAATTCCAAAAGATCCTCACTCAAGTTTTTAACGCCTTCTGGCCAAAAACCTCCTGAAGCACCCATGTAGATGTAATTCGACCAAAGAAATGAGTCCTTTAACATTTTCAGCATAGTGAACCAGCAAAGAAATGCTCTGTAATTCAGAGGTATAGCAAGTTCTAAGACACTCATAAAGGAACTCATTATTTGTCTTAATTTGGCTAGACTACTCTTCTCTTCCATATTTTTAAAAACTACCTTCAAGTTTTGTTCATAGTGCCTGTAGAAGGAAAAGAGAGCTGCAATGTTTTCTACAATGCATTCAAGAGAACAAACAAAAGCCGATAGAAGATGAGCTCTTCCACCCCGTCGCCTCATAGAAAGTAATAGCCCTTGTGCAACGCTCTTTATAGTTCTAGATGTAACTTCAAAGAATGGGAAACTTTCCAACAACCCAAGTGATTCTCCAGTAAAAGCATTCCACACCAAACACACGAGCACCTTGGCTCGTCCAAATTCCATTGCACAAACACATAAACCAAAATGCAATGACATGTTAGAATCATTATTAAGAACAAAGCCAACATAGTAATTTGGTAGGTGCACAAGAACCCCATTTGACTTAAACTCCTCAAGAACCTTTTGATAGACAATAAGGAGTATCGTATGCAAGCGAAACTGGAAGAATGTGCCTGAGATAGGGCTTAAACTAAATGTAGTTACTACATGAAAGATGAGGTAATATGGCATCTGAATGGAGGAAAGTATAGTGTCACCCAAGTAAATCAAATTGTCCATGTGAGCAGCTGGTTTCACTCTAAGCTCCTGCAAGTGTATCGAAGTACTCTTGTCTTGTCTAATTTTCCTTAATGCAGCGCATTGGAAACCCCACACCTCATAGAGATAAGAAATGCCAATATTTTCTCCAAGCCTCGCATAGGACATTACTTGACTGACAACAGGAGACAACGCAAACCCAAATTTAAATGTACTATCTTCGTTGAAAAATACTGAGTCAAAAATAATATCAACTGACCCAAGGATATATTGCAACAAAATTAGCCTAATCAGAGAATCGGATTGTTTAAGATCCTTCAAATAATTGTGTCTCCTCATTTTAGCAGCTTCAGATGGCAATATAAGTTGTGGTCTCTGACCAGTGTCGTACCATTTGCATAAATGAACGTTACGTGCAAGGTAGAATATATCTTTAAAGACTTCCTTCAAATTTGGTTCACAATTAGTGCGTAAAGTCATTATAAATGCAATATAAGCAACAGTGCTAGTTGAGTCGTGCACAAAGCAAGTAGATAAACGAAGAGGGCTATGCGGAATTAGCTCTAAATTGACCGTAAATTCCTCCTTAGTGTCATAGAGCATACCGAGAAGTACAACCAACTGCCCTATGCGTATATGTAGGAATATCGAGTGAAGGTAAACCAGTGTGAATTTGGCTTTCCTTTGAGGAAATTCATCGAACAGGTGGTGCCTCGCTACCCTCTGAACTTGGAGCTGCTTCATCTTTCTCGTCTATTGCAACATCATCTTCAGCAAATGTCTTGCTGGGGTCGAGCAGAGTGTCCAAATGACCAATTGAAAGGAAGTTACCTACGGACTCTAGATTTTCTTACTCCACTTTGAGAGTTTCTAACATCGTTGGAGGGACCTTGGAATTCTTGTTGGGTCCATCCCATAATTTGAGGAAAGAAACATCTCCCTCATTTTAAGGAAGAAAACAAGGAAGAAAACATTTCCCTTGTTTTGAGGAAGAAAACATATTCCTTGTTTTAAGGAAGAAAACATCTTCCTTGTATTTGGCAAATTGTCAAGTGTTTGCTTGAGTCACAAATGACATCAATAGGTTCATTTCATCCCTATAAATAGGGAAGCCTTCTATCATTTGTAGCATCACCAAGAGCAAGAGAGAAAAACAGTAAGGAAAACACTTGAGTGAGATATAGGTATTAAGTTTAGGATTGGTTTTTTGTAATAGTTGAGTGTGAGAGTTGCTCCTCCTATTGTAATTCTGTTCCGGTTATGAATAGAAGAATTTTCCAATCCTAACAAGTGGTATCAAGAGCTTGGTTAATCTTCCAGGCCAATCTTTTAAAGTTTCGTAAAATTTTCAGTCAAAAATATTTTGTCCCAAAATTGTGCTCTGAGTATACCATTAGAAATATCTCGTTCCGAGGATTCCGAATATATATTTTTCGGAATTTTTCTACCACCGGAAGGCCTCCAAAAGTCCAGTCAAAGTTTCTCTGTCCACCATCGCCGCCGCCGCTCTGCCACCTTCCGGCCACCAGCTCGCCGGAGAAGACGACCGAAGAAACCCGATACGAACAACCCGTTTTGTCCAGACCAACCTGTTTGACCAGAACCAGATCTGGTCAAAGTCCAATTGCCACATCATCCTTTTGTTGACTTTTTCAACCAGCCAGTGGTTAAACCGGCCCGGTTCGGTTTGAATTAGTGCAGCCCGGTTCACTCTGTTTTTGTCCGGTTTTTAGATTGGTCAGACCGGTTCCCTAGGTTTTCGACCATTCCAAATTCAACCGTGAGTCCCGTTTTGCCTAATTCTGCTTCCATAGTCCAGTACAAGCAGATTAGGTGCACTATATCATGGAGAAATCATCATCGGATACCATGATTCCGCTAACATCCTCAAATTATAACATGTGGAAACCTCGTATGGAGGACTTGTTAAATTTGAAGGATTTATTCGAGCCGCTCGAAAATAAAGGTGCCAAACCCAACAAGAAGACAGACGAAGAATGGGCAAGAATGAATAGGAAAACGGTCGCACAAATTCGATAGTGGATTGACCATAGTGTATTCCATCATGTCGCGCAGGAAACGAGTGCTTACAAACTTTGGGAAAAGCTTGGGAGCATGTACCAAGCAAAAACGGCTCGAAATAAAACATTGTTGATGAGGCGATTGGTAAATCACAAGCTACGTAGCGGTACCTCTGTCACAGAACACACAAGTCAATTCCAAGATCTCGTGAACCAGGTAAGTGCAGCCGAATGGGTTCTCAAAGATGAGGAGCAAGCAATCTTGCTCCTAAGTTCTCTACCTGATAGCTGGGAGACTTTTGTCGTCACTCTCAGTAATTCCGCCCCCAATGGTAAGGTGACCATGCAGATGGTCACGGACGCCTTAATAAATGAGGAATCGCGAAGAAAAGAAGCCGGGGTAGATCAATCATATGCCCTTGTTTATGAAAATAGTGGACGCAACGGAGGTAGAAGCGGAAGTAGAGAAAGAGGCCGAGGCAAAGGTAGAGGTCGATGTCAAAGTAGAGGAAGATCTCAAGTTCGAGGGAGATCACGAGAGCGGGGAAAGTCTGTCGATACCAACACTTGGTTCGAGGGATATTGTAACTATTGTGGCAACTATGGCCACAAGAAGGTGGAGTGTCGAAAGCTTAAACGGGAGAAGCCTCAAACTAACCAGAGTTCGAGCAAGAAAGATGGTGAGACCATGGTCACCAGACATTACACTTGTTACATGCGGAGAGGAAGCATGCCTACACGTGGGCACAAATGATATTGAGTGGATGATTGATACTGCTGCATCATTCCATGCCACTCCACACCGGGATTTGTTCAGTATTTATAAATCTGGAGACCACGGCGTTGTGAAGATGGGCAACACCAGTTTCTCGAGCATTGTTGGCATTGGTGATGTGCACATAAAAACTAGCAATGGAAGCTCACTTGTGTTAAAAGAGGTTCGTCATGTTCCGAATCTGAGATTGAATCTGATCTCAGGAATAGCTCTGGATCGACATGGGTATGGAAATCTGTTCAAGGATGGTACGTGGAAGCTGTCCAAAAGCTCTATGGTTATTACTAGAGGACATATTTGTGGTACTCTTTATAAAACCAATGTAAAGTTGTAATGACCGAGTCTTAATGCAGTTGAAGAAGAGACATCGCCAAACTTGTGGCATAGACGATTGGGCCACATGAGTCTGAAGGGATTGACGACTCTTGCAAATAAAGAACCCATCTCAATAGATAAAGACGTAACTTTGGATCCCTGTGATCACTGTTTATTCGGGAAACAACATAGAGTTTCTTTCAGTTCCACCAGAAAGAATCGTTCCGAGTTGCTGAGCCTTGTCCACTCTGACGTGTGTGGACCCATTGAAGAAGAATCTCTTGGTGGTAGCAAATACTTCGTGACATTCATCGACGACACATCACAGAAGGTTTGGGCTTATTGTCTCAAATCGAAGGATCAAGTATTCAATCGTTTCAAGACATTCCATGCTATGGTAGAAAGGGAGACTGGAAAGAAGCTGAAATGCCTCCGATTCGACAATGGAGGCGAGTACACTTCCCGGGAGTTTTTTGCATATTGCGTTGAACATGGGATGACATGAGAAAACGGTGCCACGAACACCACAACATAACGGTGTAGCTAAAAGAATGAACCGCACTATTGTTGAGAAAGTCCGATGCATGCTCAGTATGGCTAAACTGCCAAAACCATTCTGGGGCGAAGCTGTTCTGACAGCTTGTTGTCTTATAAACAGGTCACCTTCAGTCCCATTGAACTTTGAAGTTCCAGAAAATATATGGTCTGGGAAAGGTATTTCATATTCTCACTTGAAAGTGTTCGGGTGCAAGGCATTTGTGCATGTATCCAAGGAGTTGAGGCAGAAGCTTGATCTCAGATCAACTCCGTGTATCTTTATCGGCTATGGAGATCAAGAGTTCGGATACAGGCTGTGGGATCCCGAAATGAAGAAAGTGATTTGAAGTAGAGACGTCGTGTTCCATGAAAACCGATTTCATGAGTGTGCTCCAACAGTCAACAAGCAACGAAGTTATCATGCTCCAGATGATGTCCCTGAATCACCACACATTCCTCTCAACAACAAGGAACTTCATGATAATGTCCATGATGAACAAGAAAACATTGATCCGGCAAATGTTGATGATGATCAAAACGAAGAAATTCTTGAGCAGGGGGAGCCTTTACCCCAAGACGCAGCTGGAAATAATCAAGTTCGACGTTCTGCACGAGGGTTAATCCCTCAAAGGTCATACTCGCCAACAGAATGGATCCTTCTTACCAGCGAGGGGGAGCCAGAGAGCTTTCAAGAAGCTCAATCTCATAGTGAAAAATCCAATTGGCAACAGGCCATGGAGGAAGAAATGAATTCTTTACAAAAGAATCAAACATATGAGTTGGTGAAACTTCCTCCGGGAAATAAGGCCTTGAAGAACAAATGGGTCTTTAAGCTCAAGAAATATGCTAGCGGAAATATCGTGAAGTACAAGGCAAGTCTCGTAGTCAAAGGTTTCCAACAAACGGAAGGAATTGACTTTGATGAGATTTGTTCGCCGGTTGTGAAGATGATGTCTATCCGAGAGGTTCTCGGATTGGTGGCAAGTATGGATCTTGAACTTGAGCAGATGGACGTGAAAACAGCTTTTCTGCATGGTGATTTGGAGGAAGAAATATACATAGAGCAGCCCGATGGTTTCCGAATCCCAAAGAAAGAGCATCTCGTTTGCAAGTTAAGGAAGAGTCTCTACGGTCTCAAACAAGCCCCAAGGCAATGGTACAAAAAGTTCGACTCATTCATGCTGAAATATCAATACAAAAGAACAACTGCAGATCATTGTGTGTACTTAAAGAAGTTCCCTGATGGAAAATTTATCATCCTTCTGCTCTATGTAGATGATATGCTGATAGTAGGCCAGGATGCAACTATGATCAACAACTTGAAGAAAGATTTGTCTAAGTTCTTTGATATGAAAGACTTAGGCCCTGCACAACATATCTTGGGCATGAAAATCATTCGTGATCGAAAGGCAAAAAAGTTGTTCTTGTCACAAGAGGAATACGTTGAACGCGTGATCAAAAGGTTCAACATGAAAAATACCAAGCCTATTGGTACTCCACTAGCAAATCACTTCAAGTTGAGCAAGGAAAGTTGTCCTTCTTCCGAAGAAGAAAAGAAAAAGATGAAAGCAGTGCCCTACTCTTCAGCAGTTGGAAGTTTGATGTATGCAATGGTGTGCACAAGGCCAGACATTGCTCATGATGTTGGTGTTGTGAGCAGATACTTATCAAATCCAGGAATAAAACATTGGGAAGCTGTCAAGTGGATACTACAGTACCTGAAGGGTACATCCAGACTATGTTTGTGCTATGGGGGAGCTAAGCCGATTTTGGAAGGTTACACTGATGCTGACATGGCAGGAGATTATGATAGCAGGAAATCAACTTCAAGTTATATATTCACATTTGTAGGGGAGCTGTGTCATGGCAATCTAAGTTACAAAAGTGTGTAGCACTATCAACCACATAAGCCGAATACATTGCCGCAGTTGAAGCTGGGAAGGAGCTTATGTGGCTGAAACGTTTCCTTCAAGAACTGGGTTTCCGACAAGAAGAATACACAGTTCATTGTGATAGTCAAAGCGCTATGGATCTCAGCAAAAACTCGAGGTACCACTCACGCACAAAACATATTGACGTTCGATATCACTGGCTTAGAGAAGCAGTCGAGCAACATGAGCTGAAGCTCTCCAAGATCAACACAAACGACAATCCTGCAGATATGCTGACCAAGGTGGTACCGAGAGACAAGTCCGAATTGTGCAAAGAACTTGTCGGCATACACTCAAACTAAAAGCCAGTGTACCCTCCTTCAGGTGTATGGGACTGGAGGGGGAGATTTGTTGGGTTCATCTCATAATTTGAGGAAGGAAACATCTCCCTCATTTTAAGGAAGAAAACAAGGAAGAAAACATTTCCCTTGTTTTGAGGAAGAAAACATATTCCTTGTTTTAAGGAAGAAAACATCTTCCTTGTATTTGGCAAATTGTCAAGTGTTTGCTTGAGTCACAAATGACATCAATAGGTTCATTTCATCCCTATAAATAGGGAAGCCTTCTATCATTTGTAGCATCACCAAGAGCAAGAGAGAAAAACAGTAAGGAAAACACTTGAGTGAGATATAGGTATTAAGTTTAGGATTGGTTTTTTGTAATAGTTGAGTGTGAGAGTTGATCCTCCTATTGTAATTCTGTTCCGGTTATGAATAGAAGACTTTTCCAACCCTAACAATTCTCTGTAGGGATGGCGTTGCCATCGTCCAAATCAGAAGCAATCTCCGATGGTGCGACCTTCGCTGTTTTTTGCCAATCAGCCAAAGACGTATCGGCAGCCGAACTTTCTTGAGTGTCAGCCAACTTTTGGGAGCAAACAGAAAGGATGTTCTGGACGTCCTCGAGTTTTCAGCGCATATAAGAACAATTTGCGTCCATCTGCAATAGCAAATCCATGACCCTAGCATTCACTGTAGGAAAAAAGTAGAAACGAGAGGCATCCATGAGGAGGAGCAATGAAAGCACCAATGTAACGAACCAAATTCTTAACACGTCTAACAACTTGTATTAATCCAAACACAGTAGCAATACAATAACGATTCTGGAAATAACAATAGAAATCTGACTGAAATACAAAGGATAGAAAGAAGGAGATGAGAATCAGAGATACTGAGAATGGGGATGAGAAGAAGCAGACTTTTGAGTTTAGACTCAACAATATTCGCATAACCGCAATTGCTCCTATCCGACACTATTTATCAACCTAGATCCCAAAATAACCACTTAATATGGTGTTGGGCTGCTTCTGCCTGAGGCTTCTATGTAATATTTCCACTGGTCCATTTATTAAACTGGTTCGGGCCCATTCATAACACATTCTCAAAGAGTCCGCCGAGAGAAATTAGCTAGAGAGGACTCAAAATAATGGTAAATGGCCTTCTTTCCCTTTTAATTCATTGATGATAGTAATTTCAAATCAAATTTTCTGCACCAAGACGAAAAATTGATTAATCAGTTATCAATTAATGGTAAATCTCTTTCCCATCTCGATCTAAAATATTGATTTCCTTTAATAAAAAATAGTTGTCACAGCTTGCAATTACTCTTTTCTTATTCTTATTCATTAACCTTTAGGTTTGGCTAATACGACTTGAAATTTTATTGTCTATGCAATAATAACAAGTCGCTACCTCTGATTCATATTAGATGTCTTTCCAGGTTTTTCCACTCATTCTAGTTTTCCATATCACTACTGTTATTATTACTCTTCTACTATCGCATTCTTCCATTTTATTATTTGTTATTGTTTCCTTCGCATTGATTATCATACAATTTGTTGTAGCTATTGTTCTCTTCTCCGTTGTTTCAGCATGACTTCTCCACTATTATATTTTTTTCCATACTTGATTTTGTATGCTTTACTTGGGCCAAGGGTCTATTAGATTTCTACCTTCACAAGTTAGGGATAAAGTTGCGTACACACCACTCTCCCCAGACACCACTTATGAAATTACACGGAGTATATTTTTGTTGTTTATTGTAAATTATTCTTTGCATATATCTCCTTAAACGTCTTATTTAATTAACACTACCATCTCTTATTCTTTTTAAACTATTTTGTCGAAATAACTATCCTTAGGATCAGAGACCAGAATTTGAAACTTTATTCTCTCTGCAATGCAATGGCAAGTTATGTTTTGTGTATTTATTGATCCTCTAAATGAAACTTAATTCTAAAAAATGATGCATACATAGTTCATGAAGATGGTCCTGGCGATGTTCAGGACACAGAAACTAATGAAGGTAAGGGTGGGGTGGGGTGGTAGTGGGGGTCGGGGGGGGGGGGGGGGGGGACACATATCTGACATAGGAGGAGGACAATAGCACACAGTAATACATTCACGTGCACTTCTTCAATTGTATCCTTCCAAAATCCTAATATCAGAATGTCCCTACACACACACCCTACCCCCCTTCACTTACTAAAGTCAGCACAATGCAATTTACATACATACATATATACACACACATCTATCTCCATCTCTCTGTGTCTAGCAGCTTTCTCCCACACGTGTCCCTTTGTACTCTTCTGTTCCCAATGGTGTGCACCTCAGATCTTCTGCACCAGTTAACGTTGCCTTGTTTGTATTAAATCCATTCTTTGCTTTGGAATGACATCTCCTCTTTGCTTGAACCCTCTAATTCGACTACTCTATATATGTTTCCTTTAATAATTAAACCCAATATTTTTCTGTAAAAGAAAAGTGCCTTTCAATAAGAGGGCGTATCTTCAGCTAACAAAGAAGTCAATATTTACATTATAAAATACATGTTCGAATGTTAACTGATGCTAGTCAATAGATGAAAGATAGCTAAAAGCAATTGGTTTAATCCTGGACATGATACGTTAATATTGAGTTCTATCGTTGGCTGCTGTGAATTAAAAATATTGTACAGCTATTTTTAAGGTTAAGTGTAAGAGTTTTTCGAAAAAAAAAGGTTAAGCGTAGATTGTAATTGAAAAATCAACATTACTGCACCGGGAAAAGAAGTAATTGCACTCATTAATCAAAAAAAAAAAACTAATATAAAAGGAAAGATTAAAAAAATTGTTGGAATTTGGCACTAACATTATTCTTGGTTAAAAAAAAGTTCTATTTTTTAAACAAGTACTAGTAACAATCTTTTTGTTCGATGCTTATTTCAAAAAAGGAAAAGAAAAGAAAAGAAAATCTATGTTTTAGCATTAATAATTCTATTTTTAGTAACAAGTTATCACAAATCTTTTTGCTCCGCGGGCTATTCTTTTGATTTTGAAATCATTACCAACTTACCAAATGATCAGAATTAAGAAATCTAGAGCTGGATCTTAGGAATCATATACAAGTCCAGAGCCAGCATTGTCATAAATATATTACTCTCCAAAAACACTCTTAACAAAAAAGTGCTACTCCCCAAATACCACAAAAAAAACAAAAAGTGTAAATTTTATGGGTCATGGATAAAACCCAGTAACCCGGCCCATAACTCTCTTTAGTCGCAGGTCGTGCTTGGGAAGTAGAATCAAGTAGCATATGCATATCTATCTACATTTCTCTCTCTCTAAAAGTAGTTTTTTTCCTATCAAAGTTCCCATCTTTCAAACTCCTCCGCCCAAAAAACTCCTTCATCCTTACCTTCTTACTAGGGTTTCTTGTTAAATCACTTCATACACTCAAAAACACTAAAAAAAACACTCTACTCGATATATACATACAGAAGTGATATGTATGTGTTTGGTCCTACTCATAAAAAATCTTAGAGCACACTAGAGAAGTTGTGTGTTTGTGTTTCTCTCTCTACTAGGATCTATACATTCTTGTTCATCCAAGAAGAGCAAATCTGAAGAAAAGGCTATGCAATCAAATTATGAGATGGCTGGGATCCATCATCAGAGAAACCAACCGCCAGCACAAGTGGAAGAGCAGCAACAACAACAACAAAGATTCTTGATGGAAAATGCCTCAACTTCTTCACCATTTTTCCCAATAAACTCAAGTTATCACTTCCCTCATCAACAGCCACATCCACTTCTCCAACAAATTCACCATATACCCTTTACTCAACAGTTTTTTCAGTATCAGCAACACCCCCATTACAGATCCATGTTAGACCATCAACAACATCACGAAATAAGGCTAGACCCCAGTGCGGAAGTCGAAAATAATGATTTTTTTCCTTTAAGTTTCAAGTTGGGTATGGAAGGTGATAGTGTTAGCAAAGCATCTAGTGGTTATGGGGAAGAAGGAGAAATTAGACAAGAAGATGCTTTGATTCGTGGGAGTGAGGGATACTGTACACAGCCTCGACAAACTTCTCTAGCTGTGTCTCATTGTTGGCAAAACCAAGAAGATTCTGCAATTAAACAACCTTTCTGGTAATTTTTTGTGCACTCAATCACATGTAAATTATAATTAGTCTACTACCTACTGCTATCCCCACCGTACACCCTATTAATAGCCTACTCTATTATTTAAATTAGGGTAAATTATTTATTCCTGCTTAGATCGTCTACAATTAATATCTCTTTTATTTTATTTTTTTCTTTCCTCGTTTTTGGGTTTGTAGGAAGCCCCTTAATACGGAATTTTCAAATGGGAATAACAACAGCAGTGAAAGTGAGAAGAACAAACAAGAAGAGGATCAAGAAATGTATCCACCTGAAGAAATCCAGCACCATCAGCAAATTATCAAGAACTTAGAAGAAAATAAATGTAGAGTATTATTTGGAGAGTTAGAAGCCATTTATGCTACAAATGCTGACAACACTAACGCTACTACTAATGTTCATCGAATTGCATCTGAATCTGTTCTCACTGCTGAAGATTTGCCAACGAATCACAATGTCTGTATTCCTGTGGCTTTCAATGATTCTAATCAAGCCAGTGGTGCCACCACAGCCATGGCCACAACTATTGCTGGATCAGAAAGTGCATCCGTTGGAGAAAGAGAAGCAGAACTTGAAGTAGAAGCGACAAGGGGCGAAGTTAATAAAAGGAAGAGAAGGAAGAAAGCAAAAGAAGGAACAACAAGCACTTCAATGACAAGATTTTTCGAGTCCTTAGTGAAGAAACTCGCGGACCACCAAGAGGATCTACAAAGGAAGTTCATGGAAGCGATTGAGAGATTGGATGAAGAAAGAAAAGAAAGAGAAGAAACGTGGAGGGAGCGAGAATGGGCAAGGCTCGAAAAAGAAGCAGCTGCTAGAGCACATGAAAGAACCTTGGCTTCAAGTAGAGAAGCTGTTCTTGTTTCTTACTTGGAAAAACTCACTGGTCAAAAGATCAATTTTGATCAACCAATCAAGAATGAAGACAAAAGTTGTTTGAGCTTGGCAAAGTTGAATAATAAGAGATGGCCTCAAGTTGAAGTTGATGCTTTAGTTCAGATTAGAACTAACTTGGAATCTAAGTTTCAAGAGGCTGGTCCGAAAGGGCTACTTTGGGAAGAGATAAGTTACTCAATGGCCTCAATGGGATTTCAAAGAAGTGCTAGAAGATGCAAAGAGAAGTGGGAGAATATGCATAAGTGTACTGTCAAGAGAACAACAGAAATCACGAGGGAACAGTTCCATGATGGAAATAGTAGTACTGCAACTGCTGACTTTGTAAATCAAGGAAATGATACTGTTGATCATTTGGCTACTGTCAATCTACCTGAGGGGAATGGTGAAAAAGATAAACATGGAAATGGAGAGTACAAAAATGGAAGTGGGAAAGAAGCTGTGGAAGAACTAAAAGAAGAATAATGATGAATGAATTAAGGATTCATTCATCAGAATCCAGACAAATGAGACAGCCAAGCTAAGAACATCACTAGTTCCTTTCAGGTGGAGCCTTTTTTTGCGCTTTACTTTTCTCTTTTCTCATCATTTCTTTTTATCTGTGTACTGGTATTTGCTCATCCTGTCATTTCTTTTTCTTCCAACACTGATATGAGTTTCCATGTCGTTTCTGATATTTTCTAGTGGTTTAAAATGTGAAGTATTGTGTAGGGAATACCATCATAACTTTGTCCCGAAAGACATGCAAAACATGGTGTCTTGTATCATAGCACATAGATGAAGTTAATGCAACAATTATAAAAAAAAAAAAAAAAAAAAAAAAACAGTGCGCATGAAATGAAAACCTAGGAAATGTTGCTTAGCAAACATGATGAAAGATTATACTCCCTCCGTCCCATTTTAACTTTTGCTTTCGTTTAAAAAAGTTTTCCCAAAAAAAATATCACTTTAAAAATTTAAGGCTAAAATTGATAATTATTTTCGACTATACTCGTAACATTAAAGGAGGAGCAGTAGTTCTTTTTAATACTCCCTCTGTCTCAATTTATGTGATATTTTTGACTTTTTGAGAGTCAAACAAGAAAACTTTTTCCACGATTTATTCGTATGCTTTTTAAATATTATAATTGTTAATTAATGTGACTTATAACTTTTTATATAGTTTCTAAATATGTAATTATTTTTAATAGAATCGTATGTCTAAATTCACGGTCAAAATAAAGAAGTCTGACTCCCGAAATTCGAGTTGTGTCACATAAATTGAAACGGAGGGAGTAATGCTCAATTCTAAAAAAATATCTAAGAAAATCTACTCCCTCCGTCCCAATTTATGTGGCATCTTTCGGATTTCGAGATTTAAACAAGTCTTCTTTTACCATAATTGTTTTATATACCTTTTAAATATTTTTAATTGTCAATTATTGTGACTTATAGTACTTATTACGTAGTTTCCAAATTTCTAATTTTATTTTAAAAAACTTAAAGATTCTATGCCTGAATTCATGGTAAAATTAAATTGTGACTCTCAAAAATCAAACTGTGGCACATAAATTGGGACAAAGGGAGTAATAAATAGAGGTAACTTAGTAAACCTTGTACTTATTATTTTTTTAATGAGCGTAAAAAGAGATAAAATAATAATTAAAATGGGACGGAAGGAGTATAGTTAGTTTTTTTCGCACCACCTTAACTCCTCTATTCAGATAATATGTTGAGGTCTACATTTTCTTTTATTTGCTTCACATTTCTTGTCATCTGAATTTATTACGGGTGACCGTATTCGCAATATGCGATTGGGGCATGCATTAAATATAGACTATAAAGTACATTTCTTTTAAGGGAAAAGGGTCAAAAATACCCCTCCATTACAAATTTGGATAAAAAATATGAAAAAGGGTCAAAATTACCCCTGAACTTTGAAAAATAGTTCATTTATACCCTTCGTTATACTTTAGGGCCAATTATACCCTTACAGTTATACTATGGGTCAATTATACCCTTATGACTAACGGCTGCCACGTGGCATCATCCCAACCCTTCAAAATTATTTTACCCTCAAATAATTTTTTACCTACTAAAATAACTCAACAATTTTTTTTCTAGCAAAAATAATACGAAATTATTTTTATTTTTTTTCCTGGAAAAAGTATCCGTATTATTTTTTCTCGAAAAAAAAAATCGGGTCGGGTTGAGTTATTTTAGTGGGTAAAAAATTATTTGAGGGTAAAATAATTTTGAAGGGTTAGGATGATGCCACGTGGCAGCCGTTAGTCATAAGGGTATAATTGACCCCATAGTATAACTGTAAGGGTATAATTGGCCCTAAAGTATAACGAAGGGTATGAATGAACTATTTTTCAAAGTTCAGGGGTAATTTTGACCCTTTTCCGTAAAAAATATCCCTCCTCTCATTAAAGTTTTCAAATACACTCATGTCTTAACGGAAATTCCCAAAATAACCAGATTTCATTTTTAACCCCGCTCCATTTAAACTCGATCAAGCTAAATAAAAAACTCATATGGGTTACTCGCTAGTGTGCCTAGTGCTCCAGATGTAGGACTCGGAAACGAGTTGGTCGCATATGAATTTTTTTATGTAGTTGGGTCGGGTTTAAATGAAGCGGGTTTAAAAATGAAATTCAGTTATTTTTGAGGATTGGGGATTTCCGTTAAGATAGAGATATATTTGAAAACTTTAATGATGGGAAGGGTATTTTTTACCCAAATTTATAACAGAGGATATTTTTAGCCCTTTCCCAAAGTAGAGGGGCATTTTTGACCCTTTTCCCTTTCTTTAATTCACTCAATATGGTGGTCGAGTGTCAACGGCCAAACAAAATTATTTTCTTGGTCTTTTTAGCCGTTGTAGCCATTCTTTGAGCGATGATTATATTGGCTTGGAGTTCATTGCTAGATGTGGTCCAAACTTGTGAGGTGTGGGGTAAGACGATGTGTACTGTATAACAATTGTTGGGTTTGGTCTTGCTCCAAAAATATAAAAATAAAAACAGTGAATTTGAATTTAAATTCAAGCCATACTTGATGTTTCGTGTATCCAAAAGAATACTGGCTTCTAATATGGTTTTCCATGGATCAATGCATTCATATGCTTGTATTATAATTTTTTTATCTTCATAAATTTCAAAGGTTACAGCATTCACAAGTTTGTACTCACATTTAAAATTTGTGTGCATAGACTTTATTTAATTTCATGCCTCCTTTTTGTTTCTGTGGCTTGTTTTATTTCTCTTTCCCATTCTAAGTTTCTCTATATTTATTGGCTTTTTTATTTGGTGTCCGCTACCTGTATTAGAGAACTGATTAAATTCAAATATTTAAGCTTCTTTTTCTTTAAACAAACAAGTAGCCGTCTCTAATTTGAGGAGATGTATTTCTTTTGTCAATAAAGTAGAGATCAGAAGACTTAAAATTAAAGAAAGGACAGAGCATTTGAGTTTTCTATAGTGTAGATACATGACAACTGAAATTGAATCTTATATGCAAGTACTTAAATACTTTTTAATTTATGAAGGGAAAAGAAAGGTTAAAAAAAAAACAAAAGAAGGTAGGCATAGGTTCCACAAGGGGGGAGAATGTTGGTGTGAAACGAGTGCACCCGAAACTTTTTTAATTCAAAAAATAACTTTTGGAATCAAACTAATCCTTTAAAAGAAAAAAGAATCAAATTAGGCTTCACGCACAGAAGCTGTGCGTGAAAGGACCAAACTGTAACTTTTTGAGTTTGGTCCTTTCACGCACAGATTCTGTGCGTGAAAGAAGGACGGTACTTTTTTTTGCCCTTTTTTTAAGCTATCAAAATCACGTTTTTTTCATACTTTGGACAAAAATTAGTCATGTTTCAAAACCCCGAAATATCAATATTTTATATAGAACTTAATATATTTTTTTGCATACAATAACGTCGGCTCATTACATCAAGTATACCTAAATGTTTGGATCGTCATTTTAGGGGTTGTAGAGTGCCCCGAAGTAAGTTTTGTTTGGTTGGAAACTTGTCATCTTTAGATCTAAGTGTCATATTTTATAGGGTTTGATTTAAGTGTTTTGAAATAAAAATATTGTATTAAAAAATAATTCATCCAATACGAGTGGTTCAATCAAGGTATAATATATCTCATTCAATGCTCCCACCAAGGTTTGATCCCATGTTGTTGGCATAAAAAAGAAGTAAGTAAAAAAGAGAGGCTAAACCAACAAGCCAAATTGGTGAAAGCAACAAAGTTGACACTTTCTATTTTTTATAATGTTCACTAATGTTATCTAACTCGTTTTCATAAATTGAATTTTGAACCTCGAAATTGACATTCAAAACATCATTACCACGGGATTAGCATCTCGAAATAGATTTTTTATCATTATATTTTTACTAAAGAAGAATGAAATTTTTGCACAAATTTGGGGCAAAATTCAAATTGAATGGGATAACGGGCGTTTTTTGGAAAATCGGCTCGGCCAAACCACCTTGCGGTAGTTTATCCGCGTAGATCTCGAAAAAATACCCCAGATCAAAAAAGAAAAATCACGTAAATCGGACATTCAAGCGCGAAGTTATAACCATTTAAAGTTTCAACAATTTACAACTAGTTTTCTACCTATGCTCCCGTCCTTATTTTTTTATTTACGTGAGTGATAGGCATATGTATACTTGATGTAATGAGCCGATATTATTGTACGCTAAAAAAATATTAAGTTCTATATAAACTATTTATATTCCGACGTTTTGAAACGTGACTAATCGTCGGTCAAAGTACAAAAAAAAAACTTAAAGATAACAAGTTTCCAAACTTACTTCGAGGCAATTTACAACCCCTAAAACGACGATCCAAACATATATGTATACTTGATGTAATGAGCCGACATTATTTTACACTAAAAAAATATGAAGTTCTATATAAAATATTTATATTCCGGTGTTTTGAAGCGTGACTAATCTTTTGTCAAAGTACTGAAAAAAGCTTAATTTTGAGTTTGATTTCCAAAGAACAAAGATGACAAGTTTCCAAGCAAACAAAACTTACTTCGGGGCACTCTACAACCCTTAAAACGACGATCCAAACGTTTAGGTATACTTGATGTAATGAGCCGACGTTATTGTATGCAAAAACATATATTAAGTTCTATACAAAATATTGATATTTCGAAATTTTAAAACATGACTAATCTTTGCCCAAATTATGAAAAAAATGCGATTTTGATAGCTTAAAAAAAGGGAGGAAAAAAAAGTACCCCCTTTCACACACAGATTCTGTGCGTGAAGCCTAATTTAGTTCTTTTTTTTTAAGGGTTAGTTTGGTTCCAAAAATTATTTTTTGGGTTAAAAAAGTTCCGGGCTCAAGGGAAGTAGAAATTAAAAAGGAATATCCACCAATTTGGTTATAATCAAAAGGTAAGGGTAGATAGAAGTAAATTGGTATCTCACGCTTTACCACACTTTCACCTTAGTGTTTTCAGCATCTCCAATCAATCCATCCAAAATTGGTTACAACAGATTGGAAAAATATTTATCCTCCTGCCCCCTCCCCCCCTCCCCCCTCCCCCGAACAATCAGTCTATCGGAAGTTAATCATTAGCAAAGGGCTCCATCAGAGATTTCAAGTTCGAGTCCTGGAAATAAAAAGAGCTTTGGTTTAAACACTTTCCCTTTTAATAAACTTTATGGGAAGTAAATTTTAATTAATCGGGGCAACGAATACGATGATCATACCCAAACAATGAAAGTTAGTTTCCATCCAATACATAAAGGTCTCCAGGTCTTTCATTGTTGTTTCCTTAATAAGGGCTTGCCTTATGTGCCCAAACTGCTCCACACAGTGCATGCTAGGAGAGGACGGGCGTACCTTGGTACGCAACTGTATACGGTAAAAACCGAAGAAAGTTGCACTCGGTGAGAACTGTGGTAAAGTTTAAAGTCGTCCGATGTAAGATCGAGCAAGTATATGGTCGTTGGCCATTGATGGGAACGAGGACCGAGGGGTCGTGAGTTCATTCAACTCAGCATCAAAACCGAAGGTATATTGATGGGCACAGAAAACCCGAGCTTGAAGCGAACTCACTCAACATAGGCTCGGAGAATCCATTGTGGAACAAGCCACGCGTCATCTAACCGTTCCGCCATTTGCACTGACAACAGTACGGGTGTCAGACCATACGGACGCCGCCTTATCCATTTTAGGGTTTTTTCTAGAAAGGCCTTTCTAAGATTGTACTAAGGCCCATCTATTTTTAGCTATAAATAAGGGTGTATCCCCTTATTTTTTAGGTTAGCTTTTCATTATTCTTGATATTTGTAATCTGAAAAGAAGGCATTGGAATTTTCTTAAGTTGTTGGCTCGGTTAAGGAAAGCAATCACCAAAATCGGACCAGTTCTCAAAGTTCACAATTTGGTTTCTTAAGTTTCCTTTACTATTATTTATCAATATACTATCATTAGCTTGCTATTATTACACGTTAAAAATTAATCTAACCACACATCCTATCAACCACTTATAAATTTACCTGTTATCCATTTTTTTGGGTAAACAGTTTGGCGCCCACCGTAGGGCCTAGGATAATAGTGGTGATTAATTTGCAACTCCCTTTTTCACTTGTTCTTTGAAATTTTGTGTTTCAAATTCATTCAAAATGGTACACAGTGGTTAGTCCGGCACGTGAACAACAATGAGATTATCGTTGAAAATGACAACAACACCGAAGTGCCAAACCCGAACGCACCCCCTGTTGACCCAGCCAACCCAAATGTTGTCAACTTGACTGAAGGCCTTAATAAGAATACCGTCAACTAGGACAATGTCGCCCTTCCGGCCACGGATCCTTTAAATAACAATAATTCAACAAATTTAACTCGGGCACAAGCCCGAAAGACTCCGGATGTTGCGGATGAAATTAGCTTATGTTTGATAGTTGAAATGTTGCAGGAACAACAGGTCGCTACAACTCAGCTACAAAACAAAGACAATAAAGCAGCATCGACAAAGCCAAATCGGACTATCGAACCAATGCGAGAGGAGCCACGGATAGTCCAGAGCGACAACAGATCCGGGGCTAGTACATCTACCGAGGTCTTGAAAATGATTGACATATTGGCTAAACGAGTCGAATCAACTGAAAAAATGGTGGAGACGTATAACCCTAGAGTAGATCAAATCCCGGGGGCACCTCCAATCTTGAAACGACCAGATTCAAAGAGATATATCCAAAGGCCTTTTCCTCTGAGTGCGGCCCCGAAGCAGATCCCGAAAAGGTTCAAAATGCATGATATCCCGACTATGATGGGACGACAGACCCACAGGAGCATGTGACTTCGTACGCTTGTGCCATAAAGGGCAATGATGTGGAAGAAGATGAAATCGAATCAGTGTTGTTGAAAAAGTTCGGTGAAACGTTGTCTAAGGGGGCACTGACTTGGTACGATCATCTGGCCGAGCATTCCTGTTACATCTCGTATTTTTGAACGTCGGATTAATTGTAAGTTGAGGTGGGGCCCACACGTCAAGATTTTTTTTTTTGGGACATGTGACAAATTATATGAATCACATATGTGAAGTTAAACACAACTCAAGAAGGACCCTTGGGCCAAATCAAAGTGGAAGTCCTCCAAACGAGTTTTTTTAAGAAAACGTTTTCAGGTGACCTGACTTTGGGGGGCAAAATCGATATTATAAGTTTGGAATTTGGAAGAATACCAAGAAATAGAAGTTGTAGATAATTGAATTATCTTTCCATCCATAGGTCGTGGGTTCCCAGGTGACGTCGGTACAAGGAGATATGGACGTTTTAAGGTCGAAAGGTCAGTGGGCTAGGCCCAACTCGGGACCAACCGGGTTGGCCCAAAAAAATGAAAAGAAAAATTTAGGCCCAAAGTGAGGGGGTGGCCGGCCATACCTGGTCCAAGGCCACCAAATTAATGAATATTTTCCATGTGCCAAATAATATAAGGGACCATATATGTATTATTATCCATTAGATGATTCAAGAAGCAAAAAAAGAGAAAAACAAGAACAAGAGGAGCAACATGAAGGGCAATTTCGGCCCTAGCTCCTCACTTTCACCCCTCAAAAATTTTGATCCAAAAATTATTGTCTTGTGGCTTTCCTACTATATTAAGGGTCCTCTACAACTTGGTGCAATTGTTTGGGAGAATAGAGCACTTGTTCCATCAATCTCACACTTGGGTTAAGTGAAGAAGTTGAAGAGAAAAGGTAAGAATTTATCCCTCCTTACTATGTTTTGAAGGTTGGTTTATGTTGTAGTATATAGAAATGAGTAGAAATTATGGAAATAAGAAAGTTTACAAAGTGGGTTTGCATGTGTGCATGTGTATGTAAGGTTGTATAAATAAGATGAGTTGAATTTTATGTTGTACTCTAGTTGTGGTTATGGTGAAAATTATATTGGGAATGAAAGTTGAATGAATTTTGGTTGAAGTTGGAATGTAGAAGATTATGTCACTTTAGAATGATTTTGTGATATTATGGAAATAAAGTTGTTAAGATGTGAATTATGATTATGGTTGATGAAATTGGAAGATGGAAATATGTTATGGATATGTAGGTTGAATAATAGAAGTTTTGGATGAATTATGACTTAGGTGGAAAGTTTGTATATTTTGTATATTTTGTGAATATTTTGTGGAAATGATATGAAATGCTTCCGAATTGTGTTGTAATGATCTTGATTAGTGATGAATACGAGAATGTTGATATTGATTTGGAAAATATGAAGTTGGAATGAAGGTTATGACATTATGTGGGAAAGATGACTAGTTATGTTATATTGTGTTATAGTGATTATTGTTGTTGTTGGTGTTGTTGTTGAGTTGTTGTTGATTGTTTTGGCCGAGTTGAATTCTCGGGGATGCTATATGTATAGGGGAAATGCTGCCCAAATTTCTGTAGAAAAGTGTTGATTCAAGATTTAAGTCCTAAAGTCTTATGGCTAACATTTGGTAAATGTGACCATTTATAGATTTTGGGCGAAATGGGAATTGAATTTGGAAAGGCGTAAAGAGCATATAAGGTATGTAAGGCTATCCCGATTCTTCTTTTGGCATGTCCTAGGTGTACTAGGATCGGATTTGAGCCTCGGAAAGTATTTTCATCGGAATCTGCATTTGAAAATACTCCTTTTTCATTCAATGGAATTGAACCCTATAAGTATGCTTTATTGAAAGAATTGTGCAAACTTCCGCAAATTGTCTAGAAAATTATGGAATGTCCCCAGAACCTCCGTAGGTGACTTTATAAGCTTAAAATACGTAATTTGAGCCCACCGCTTCATTTTTCCCGAGGTGGGCCCACTATTTTCGATTTTACCCTTTTGTGTTTATGACTTGTCTTCGAGCATTTCTTTTTAAGAAATATTCTAACTACTCTTTTAACTACTAAATAAAAATTGTTTTAATATTTCATTAAGCCTTATGAATTGTTTTGAAACTTGGGAACGATCTCAGAAAGATTATGCTTCCGTAACCCATTTTGACATTCGAATTTCACTTACTATGACTCCGTTCGATTTCATTGATTTGATCTGTCATTCGATATGCTTCATTGAGTCTCTGGAAATATATATGGTATTTTCATTGCATTTAGTTTCTCACTACTCTATTCGTGGATGCCTCAATGTTTCCCACACTGAGCCCGGGCCAGGATATGTTGTCAAGCGTATTCCTCTGCATTGTTCGCCGTGCCTCAATGTGAGGGGGCAGGTATACATGTACATGGGTTGTGGAGTATGCTGTGCCATGTACACTATTCTGATATGATATGATATGATCTGATATGGCCATTTGATATGTTATGCTATGTTACGGGGTCATTCCTCTTTTTTGATCCTTATGTGTTGTGGCACCAGCGTCGGGGGGTGGCCACGTTCTGTCTGCCGAGTCCCTTGGCAGGGGCCGGATATGATATGGCATATGTTTCTGTACACACTCTTCATGTTTTGAAAATATGCATTTGATACTCTGTATATCACACTCACTTTTCTGTACGTGCTGTTTCGGTTATGATTTTGTTCCGTAATGGGACCAGGTATGACATACGTTTTCTGCAAATACTACTTATGCTTTATGATCAACATTTTTGCTAATTTGGATATTCCGTTCATTTTCTGTATCTTCTGCTTCGATTATGACTTTGTTTACTACGTTCCGTGCTTTACATACTCAATACATATTTCGTACTGACCCCCTTTCTTCGGGGGCTGCGTTTTCATGCCGCGCAGGTACTAACGACAGATTTGCTGACCCGCCTGTTTAGGACATCTAATCTGCTATTCTGGAGCGCTCTTTTGTCCAGAGCTTATACCTTGGTACAGTCTGCTGCTGTTGTATATATATGTATGCTATTCAGGGGTATGACGGGGCCCTGTCCCGTCTTATGATTCTGTTATGTTCTGTAGAGGTCTGTAGACATAAATGTGGGTTCTGTATATGTTTTGGGTTGTTATGATCTGTGATGGCCTTATCGGCTTCCACGTACAAAATCTGTTCATCTGTGATATTTAATAGCACCAACTAACTTTCATCTTGATGTTTTCTGCTAATATGCTGGTTTGGGGTATTGGGTACGTTGGGTGTCCAGCACGGACACTAGTCGCGGCCTACGGGGTTGGGTCGTGACAATTCCATCACTTCTTTTGAGATGCTCGCAAATGTGTTTATCAAAGCCCATGTCAGAGCCAAAAAGGTATAGGCAAGGAAAGTAGACATCTTCAAAATCACCCAAAGAGATAACGAACTACTCCGAGAGTTTGTAAACAGGTTCTAAAGGAAACGAATGGAACTCCCTTCGGTCCCGGAGAAGTGGGCAATTCAAGCATTTACTAAGGGTCTCAACCCACGAAGCTCAACTACCTCGTTCAAATTAAAGGAAAACTTGTTGGAATATGAGGCAGTAACTTGGGCCGATGTCCATAATAGGTACGAATCCAAGATTCGGGTAGAGGATGATCAACTTGAACTTCCACCTGGACCGATAAGTGGAAGTAAGAATTCTGAGAGATCGAGGAGGAATTTCGAACCGAAGATAAGGTCATCAAAGGATAGGTATCGACCGTATGCTCAACCGCTGAAATCCAACTTTAAGTCGGATAAGGGAAGAAGTGGCCCCGGTCATCTTTCGAGTACAGGTGATAGGCGAGCTGATCGCGAATCAAGCAGTCGAGGCTTGCTGTTTAGAGGTTACGCCGGTGGGTCAACTATCAATGGGGATATTCCGAGGTTATCAGAGTACAACTTCAACATTAACGCCACAGATCTTATCTCGGCGATTGGCCATATCAAAGATGCCAGGTGGCCGAGGCCATTAAGATCTGATCCAGCTCAAAGAGATCCAAGCGTGATGTGTGAGTACCATGGGACTCATGGTCTAGAACCGAAGACTGTCGCCAATTGAGAGAAGAGGTGGCTCGGTTGTTAAAAAATGGTCACTTTCGTGAATTCTTGAGGGAGCGAGCCAAAGGACACTATAAAGGTAGGGAAAATCACAAACAGGTTGAGCCCGTGGAGCCACAACACGTGATCAATATGATAATCGGAGGAACGGATATGCCACGAGGACCGATGATGAAGAGAACAAATGTTTCAATTATATGAGAGAAGCGGACCAGGGATTACGTGCCGGAGGGATCTATTTCCTTCAACGATGAGGATGCGGAAGGCATCATTCAACCACATAATGATGCGTTGGTAATTTCTATCCTTATTTTTAAATCTCAAGTTAAACGTATTTTTATTGACCCAGGTAGTTCGGCCAACATTAGCCGATGGAGAGTAGTAGAGCAACTGAGGTTGCTGGACCAAATTGTTTCGGTAGCTCGGGTTCTCAGCGGATTCAATATAGCAAGCGAAACTACTAAGGGAGAAATCTCTTTGCCGGCCAACATCGACGGAACTATTCAGCAAACTATGTTCTATGTCATCGAGGGAGAGATGAAGTATAATGCGTTACTCGGCAGACCATGGATTCATAGCTTGAGGGCAGTACCATCGACATTACATCAGATGTTAAAATTCCATACTGTGAAAGGGATAAAAACGGTCCATGGTGAACAACCCGCACTAAGGGAGATGTTCGCAGTCGAAGAAGCCCTCCTTATCCTGAAGGAACCGGCCTAAAAAGTTGTTGAATTAACAAAAGGCAAAGTTACTAAATAGCAATCAAAGAATGCAGGCCCAGATGAAGAAAAGGAAGAGATGAGCCTGAGCTTCGAAGAAGAAGATTTCAGTGTTCCCAGATCGTTTGTATTACCGGATGATTCGGACTCAATCAAGTCTACCAAGAGGAGCTGGAATAGATTATCTTGTTCGTGCACTTGCCGGATAGAAAGATATACCTGGGCACGAGGTTAACCTCGGTGCTCATTTAGACATGACAGGTGTGCCACTGGAGGTGACGATGCATAAGCTTAGCCTCGATAAAAAAAAATTCTCCAGTCAAACAAAAAAGAAGACCGATGGCCGAATTAAAGCATGTCTTCGTCAAAGAGGATGTAACAAAGCTTTTAAAAATAGGTTCTATTCGGGAGGTTAAATACCTGGACTGGTTAGCCAATGTCATCGTTGTGCCAAAGAAAGGTAATAAACTTAGAATGTGTGTTGATTATAATGATCTGAACAAAGCATGTCCCAAAGGATTCGTTCCTTATGCCTCACATTGATCGAATGATCGATGCGACAACCGGGCATGAGATGTTAAATTTTCTCGATGCCTACTTCGGGTACAACTAGATTCGGATGGACCCGGAGGATCAAGAGAAAACTTCTTTTATCACCCGATATGGGACTTATTGCTACAATGTAATGCCGTTCGAATTAAAAAATACCAGAGCAATTTATCAATGCCTAGTTAACCGAATGTTCTAAGAACAGATAGGTAAGAAAATGGAGGTTTATATTTATGACATGTTAGTTAAGTGTCACGCCCTAAAACCCACCCTAGACGTGACCGGCATCCGACGTCATGAACAACAACGGAAGAACCTGAAAGATGCAGTAACAACACTTGAAACCGCCAGGTTCAATATTCACCTCCAACAGTTTATAAAATAAATACAATCAAATCTGATATATGAATTAAATCAGCGGAAGTTTTTAATATCATAAAACTTAATCAAAACGTGACGAATGCCCAAGAGTTAAGAAAACTCAATAACTACCCACAAAAATGTATACTATGGAGCTTCTAAGATAATGAGCAATGTCTAAATCATCGGGACGCACCGCGAAACTAAAATACGAAAAGTAAAGATAGAATGGTGCCCCACGAACAATCATGTGGGCTCACCGAATAGTCTGGAAAGCAGCAAGTTCTATTAAGTCGTAGGCGTATCGCGAATCTGCTCCTCAATGATACGTAACATACCATAAAAAACAACAATAGTATGCATGAGTACTGGGTACTCATTGAGTGTCTAAGGGGAAATAGTTAACAAAACAAGATATAGTGAATAAAATCAATAAAATGATATCAATGAAAATAACATTTCAAAACCAGGAATAAAGTGAGTCATCAAAGAATCCAACAATGACAGACACATTAACTTAACTCCTTACCATTTACCAGGCCAAGTATTTCACTGGCGAATTCAAATCACCACAAGCCACTCACAAGCAACAAGATATGAAACAAGCCACTCACAAGCAACAAGATATGAAACAAGCCACTCACAAGCAACAAGATATGAAACAAGCCACTCACAGGTAGATCAATCAATCGATACTCCGGGTTAGGAAACCACGGAGGCTAATCGTCCTCTAGACTAGCACAACAATAGATACTCTGGGCTAGGAAGCAACGGAGGCTAATCATCCTCTGGACTAGCACAACAATAGATACTCCGGGATAGGAAGCAACGGAGGCTAATCATCCTCTGGACTAGCACAGCAATAGATACTCCGGGATAGGAAGCAACAGAGGCTAATCGTCCTTTGGACTAGCACAGCCATAGATACTCCGGTCTAGGAAGATACGGAGGCTAATCGTCCTCTGGACTAGCACAACCATAGATACTCTGGTCTAGGAAGATACGAAGGCTAATCGTCCTCTGGACTAGCACAACTTGCCCATACAAGCCCAAACACAAACAAAGTACAAATCATGGAATATTACCGAATTATCAATCATGGCTTAGAGCCGAATCTCACTTCTCAAGTCATCGTCTCAAAATAGAGGCATTTCAAGTCATAACCGATTTAGAATCTTATTCAAATATCTTATTCAATTTCAAATTCAAGAAACCCATTCTACAACAAAATGAGTTCAATCATCTAATAATGGGAAAAGCTAGTTTCACAAAGTAGTATAGTTCATATAAGGTTTGATGCGGGCTTGACCCTACACACGCATGACCTTGTCTAAAAGAAATAATCTTTAGTTCCAAAATGAACTTCCACCAAACAAGAGTTATAATCATGTTCACATTCCAAAAGAAGATTTCAAGTCACAACAATCATCCACACGTTTCAAGAAATATAACATACTTCAAAGAAAGATTTTGAAAAGTAATCATACTTCAAGAAAGATTTTTGGGAAAATCTAGACATACTTGAAAAGACGAATTTTGAAATATAGACACAAAAATCACCTTCATAGTCAAAAGAGTATGTTCAAAAGAGACATACAAATCACCTTCATAGTCAAAAAGGATTTTTAAAAAAGACAAACAAGTAACAACCAAAGAGTTCATAAAAACCAATCGAAAGAGTATGTTCAAAAGAGACATACAAATCACCTTCATAGTCAAAAAGGATTTTTTAAAAGAGACATACCTCAAATCCCGCTAAAATCTAGCAAAACGGAGTTCTCAAGGTTCAACAATCACACTAAAATGGTTTTAGATGAGAAAGATTAGAGCTTTAAGCTAATTCTACTCATATACCCCTTTATAGAAAAATTAGGGTTTTCATGTCTAGAATGTGTTCTTGAAAGCTTCATGAATCATTCATGGATTATAATCCCCTAGGAAAACCTACACTAGTCTAAACCCTTTCAATAATATCAGAAACATCAAAGATCATACCTTTTTGAAGGAATCTCAAAGTGTCCAACGTTCCTTTCTTCTTCTCTTTCTTTAGCTTTCAAGAATCTAGGGTTTGAAAAGATGGACTAGTGTTTAAGAGTAGTGAATTGACATTAGACGATGTAGTAATGATAGGAATTGATCAAGAACATACCTTATATGTTTTCGGGAAGCCCTAGGGTTATTTCTTCTCAAAAAGTCGGTCAAAAATAAAGTAGAATGAAGGTTTAAGAAACTTTCACGTTCTGGGGGTTTTTATAGTCGAGCAAGGCGCGTAACGCATCGTGCGAATCGCACGTTTGACCCGTGAAACGCAGCCCTACCGCACGACATGCCAGAGGGGCGTGATTTTTGGTGTTCATCCTGAGATTCACAGGATTGAACCGCAGGATGATCCCGCGAAACGCACGTTAGTAAAATGGCCATAACATTTTACTCACAAGTCTGTTTAAGCTCCACTATATACCATTGGAAAGCTATTTCAAAGATCTAAAACTTCTATTAGAGGAAGGTTTCCCACATTCGTAACGAATGTTAACGAAATTGGCCTACAAGACAGGTCAACAAAACATAGGCGATTTTTAGAACTCTTACGAACTCCACTACTTGGTTTGATTCTATAACAACTATCTTTCACTCAAATTCATCCCCAAAGGATTCATATAGTTAAAATATCACATTTACATCTATTATACACATTCACACCTAATCCAAATTTACGGAGTGTTACATTATCCCCCCCCTTAAGATCATTCGTCCCCGAATGAAAGTCATGGCTTAAGATTTTTCACTACAACAACTAGATAGAACTACGCCCCCTTCGAGTTTATCCCGCAAGTCTTAAGATACAATATAAGTTTACCCCGAGGTTTTAGCAATATCACTTTTTCATTCTATAATGAATCCCTCAGCAAATTCAAGCCTAACTATTTCTGATTGACAATCCAGAGTTTCATAACACTCGGAAAGCTAGTCTATCCCCAAAAATCACATCAAAGTTCATCATTTCTAATTCAAACACATTAAAAGTAATCTCACGGCCCTTAACTACAACGACGCAGTCTCTATACATTATAGAAGTGATAATAAGGACGCAGTGGTATTCATAGAAAAAGGGTGTCAACAATTGTTCGACTTCTACACAAAAATCAAGGGCAAGATACTGAGTTATATAAGAAAGAGTCGAACTTGAATCGATAAGCGAATACGCTTCAAAAGAACATGAAAGGCTATCGTATGAGGAAGTGCCCATTGCCATTCTAGACAGGCAAGTGCGAAGACTTCGAAATAAGGAAGTAGCTTCAGTCAAAGTCTTGTGGCGAAACAAAAACCGAGAGGAAATGACTTGGGAGGCGGAAGAGAAGATGAAATCCACATATCCGAATTCATTTCAACCCCCGGAAGAAATCTATGATGAGACATTGAGATTATGAGGTATGTATGCTTTTCTTTTATGTACATGGGTCGTGTGTGGCCAATTTATTATGCTATTATGTTGTAGCCCCATGAGGCAATGATATTATGGGTTGTTGTTACAGGTGGGTAGTGCCATATTACAGGGGAAACTCTGGCGAAATTTTCGTAGAATTCCGAGTGTTTAACATTCGAGGACGAATGTTCCAAAAGGGGGGAAGAATGTTACACGTTGGAAAATTCCCCGTTAATGTACGGTGAATAGGATAGCGAGGAACACGAGGTATACGATGATTTGGGTAAATAAGAAATAGCATTTGATGGTCCTAATCGATATTCAAAGACATGTGACAAAAGGAAGAAGTTTGGCAAAGAAAGTAAAGGATGTGTTATGTGTCGGGTAGGAATTATGAGTGACGAGCTAATGATGTCTTAGATAAGGGTGATAACATCCCTTAGATTGGTATTGAGGTGTTAAACAAGTGTTAAGAAGGTTCCATAAGTATCGGAGATCAAACGAGTCGACGAGAACAAAAACGGAACAACTGGGCACTATACGGCCAAACATACGGACCGTACAAATTATACTGGCCGTATGTGAGGCCGTATAATTAGACAAGAGGGACACCACTCTCTGGACCAAACATACAGACACACATACGGTCCGTATAAAATGTACGGACCGTATGTTGGTCCGTATAAGTTGGTCGGGACAGTTTTCAATTTAATATAAGGGACCCTTTCTCATTTCATTTTATTTTATCTCCACTCTATACACTTCGAGAAACCTTTATAATATTATCCATCATTCATCCACAATAAAATCAAAGGAAATCCATGATCAACTAATTCAATCCATGAAAACAAGTGTATGAAACCTAGTGAAAGTCATCCAAGCCAAGAAATCCCAAGAGAAGTGAAATAGGGTTTTGGTGCTAGAAGAGTATTTCCATTCAAGGCTTGTTTCTACACTATCTAAGGTAAGTTTCATGACCATACCATGTTGTTTAAGGTATTGGAAGGCTAAGATACTTGAATTGTAGAAAGACATAGAAAATGGGTCATAAATGAGTGAATAGTGTCATTGTTGAATAGTGGTTGGGGTGAATCATGAATGTTGGTATGTTGTGATTGTGAATATGTTATAAATGACATTTAGACCATGGAATAAGTATTATATATGAGAAAACGCGATAATGAGCTATAACCATAAATTGTGGGGAAATTGAAGAGAAATGGTGAATTGTGGTAAATGTAGATAAATGATGATTGTTGTTTGCATTATTGTGAATGTTGTTGTGAGCATTTGGGAGTTGATATAGAACATGGAAAAAGTAGTATAAACAAAGGAAATGCTGCCCAATTTTCTCTAGCGTTAGTAAGTCCGTTCTTATAATTGTTAGCTAATGTCGATACGAATTCTCTTGAAGGTAGAACGTGTGCATTAAAGGAGAACAAGCAAGCGATAGACTAGTTAAACGACAAAGGTATGTCAGGATAATCCCTTCCTTCAAAGGCATGAATCCTTCAAGCTTTCCATGATCCTCCTATATGATGGAGCTTATGAGTCCGTAAATATACCAAACTACATACGAGTATGATAATGATGATGATGAGTAAAAGTATAGGGATTCTAAAGTTCATGATATGATGCTCCTATAACGTTAATGATGTCATTATTGTTAACGCTCACCTTATACACTATTTCCTTCAAGGTGAGGCAGAATACTCATAAATGTTCATAATATAATAAGGGGTTCACGACCTTACGTCACCCCGACATAGCCATGGTTGCCTTCAAAATCTAATGTATGCTCCTAATGATAAATGTGAAATGATACTAAGTCATGATATGTCTATAAGATGATCAATAATGCTAGCTTGTAATATGCTTATGTTATGTATGGAAATGCCAAGCTATGATAATATTACGATATGTTTATGAGATGTGTAATAATGAAGGGTTATGATTGACTATATGACGATACGATTCCACCGTGCCTAAATGGCCGGGCATGTCACCGCTAAGGCGGGCTGCTATGTTTACACCGATCCTAGAGGGCCGGGCATGATCACCACTAGTGGGCGGCTTATGATGGTTTCTCGGACGCGGGATAACGATAAGGATTATGATGTGATGATATAGGTGATGTGATGACATATGTACTATGATTATGTAAAATATGATATATGTACGAAATGTATTTGCCTATGAAACTCATGCAGGTTATATCTTTCCCTTATGGCTCATGATCCTTCTATTATATTTACTTCATTTCTGTCTTACATACTCAGTACAATGTTCGTACTGACATCCGTTTTCTTTGGACGCTTTGTTCATGCCCAGAGGTAGACAGGGAGGTGAGCTTGACCCGGACTCATAGAAGCCAGTAGCTGATTAGAGAGCACTCCATTGTTCCGGAGGTGCTATGATTATTCTTTTGTGTATATTCATGTATATGTATTTTTGGGCATGACAGGATCTTGTCCCGTCCTTATGTCTAGTACTCTAGTAGAGGCTCGTAGATATGCAGTGTGGGTTGTATGATCTCACGAGGATGCTATTATGTATTATTTTTATATATATATATATATATATATATATATTACTTTGATGGCCGAGAGGCATATGTATATGGAAGTAATTATGTTCCAAAATGAAAGATGATTTTCTTATAATTTGGGTATGAAATTGATAAAGGAACGTTGAATGTGTATAATGAGTAGTAGGACGAGCGGTGCTCGGTGGTTAGCCCTGGGTACCCGTCGCGGCCCCTAGCTGGGTCGTGACAAAACCGATGAGTCGAGACGAGTGTCTGACCTCTAGCG
Source organism: Lycium barbarum (assembly GCF_019175385.1). Lineage (NCBI taxonomy): Eukaryota > Viridiplantae > Streptophyta > Magnoliopsida > Solanales > Solanaceae > Lycium > Lycium barbarum. The sequence goes on from NC_083340.1 coordinate 45,138,992, forward strand.
ACCAAACACCTCTATAATCACATCTGAATCTTACTGAACTTCAAGGGCTTACAAGAGACTCAAACTGATATCATACTGCCTCATAAATAGATAACATCATGAACTCTGTACAACCTGTGCATACATAAACATGCTGAAAGAATAGTGCAAGCCAGTTAGGCTGCTAGATATACTGTACACAAAAGAATAGAAGCCGACAAGGATACATCATCTAACTAATACATACAATTGTCTACTGACCTCTGCTGGAATAAAAGCTGTAGAAAAGACGGGACAGGGCCCCATCATACCCATATGCATATACATCTCAAAAGGCTAGCATACCAAAATAGACTGCAACTCCAGATCAATGGAGCGCACTGACCATTGCTGGATAGAAGTCCTACTAAGCTGGACCACTTATCGGTCTACCTGAACCTGCGGGCATGAACGCAGCCCCCGAGCAACGGTGAGTCAGTACAGATAATATACTGAGTAAGTAAGGTATGAGAACAACATATATATATATATATACAAGAATCATGAATAAGATCTGAACCAATAAGCTGAAACGACTATCTGCATGTACTTGTATGAACTGGTATCTTTAAATATCTGCATAAATCTGTGTAACTGACAATGCCACTCTGGGCGCTTAATATGCATGCTCATGCCTATCAATGAAGGTCATACATCTATATATATGTGTGTGTATAACGCCTGATATATGTGCGTGTATAGCGCCTGTCTCTCTGCTCATATCATATCGGCCTCTGTGCGGCCATCATCATATACATTGCTGTGATACGTGCAGCCTGATTCTCATATCATCATCATGGTGGTAATGCGTGGATAATGCCTATCTCTCTTCTCATACTCCACATATATCTAATATTTGCGTATATAATGCCTTCTGGTCACGGGTCAATGTACATAAATATATAATGAATGTAATGCATGAATAAACTGTATACATATAACTGGCTATATAAAATTGGACCCATGAACAGAAGGAACACTCATAAACGGGGTACATGAACATCAAAGACTGAAGTACTTCTAATGCTTCTAAGAGTAGAGTAATATGGAAGCTCGGTCACTCGCTTGTTGGCTCATATCATAGGATCATGACAAAGGAAAGAAAGGAGAGCCTTAACATACCTTGACAGATATCCAATCGCCCAACTTCTACCTTTTGAACTTGTAAATCTACAATTGAGATAACATAGGCCTTAATTAGACTATTTACCTCGCTTACTAACCATCTTTAAATACATATAGAGCTTAACGATTTATGGACAACATTTCCCTTGTAAGCTCAACAACCCTTCAACTTCCCATTCAATCTAACATCAACCACAATACCCACAACAACACTGACAACACATATATATCAAAATACACTTAAATCCATACCCAATCATCCCTTAAAATAACCCCAAATCTCTATTTTACCCTTCATCAACTTACTACTTCCATAAGAATCATCTCTTTACTTAAAACTAGTAAAACGCTAAATAATTAATGTCACGACCTAACCCCGTGGGCTGTGACTAGTGCCCGAGATGGACACCCATACACGCTTACTTACCAAATCAGCATATCAATGACTTATCCATATCCAACATATATTGATTATTACAGATATGAAGGGCAGATGTGGTCTTAAGCGGTCGCATATATCAAACACATCATACAGGAGCCGCCAAGGCTGTCGTAAAACATATCGCCCAAAGCATATACATAAGTATATATATATATATATATATATATATACAAGCCGTTAAGGCTGTCATAGAAAATAGGACCGCTTAGACGCAAACCACATAGACATAACTGAACCATAACGACCTGTCACGACCCGGCTAGGGGGCCGCGACGAGCACCCGGTGCTACCCCACCCGGGCACCCTCTTAGCTCTCTTATGCTTACATCTAGGTGAGCCACATAATTATACATGCATTTCCATTCATTCGTCACGTGCTTTTCTTATCGTTAATCATATTGATCCTATTAGGCGACCATCATCATTTAACATATCATAGACATCTATGCCACATTATAAGTACAAGGCCGACGTGGCTAACAAAAGATATACAAAACATGGGCCGACATGGCCGAACATCTCTACCCACATACACATGACTACAAGCCTCTAAGAGTATGACATATCGTATGAGTGGGACAGGACCCCGCTACGCCCATAATTATATACACAAAAGAATGAATACCCAAAGGCTGCGGCTCCGAAAGAAATGGAGCTCTGCTATGCAATCTCTGAATAACCAGCTATGGATCGAGCCTATCTCCCTGTGCACCTGCGGGCATGACGCAGCGTCCACAAACAAAAGGACGTCAGTACGAAGAATGTACGGAGTATGTAAAGCATGATCAACATCAATATAGAAGCATAATAGATATCATATGAAATAGCATAGGAGGGGAGACAGTAATATCATCATCATCATCATCATGTCGCTTACTTGCATACATCGTCGTTCGTACCCCATAATAATAGCCATACCACTTTGTGTTCATATTCGTATACATGCCCTTACTAAGTCTTATCACACTCATATTCATATTATACACATGGTCATATCATGTACATAGTATTTACATAGCATACCCAACCTCATAGGATCGGTGTGTCATACATACTTGGCCAACCAAGGCTCAAGATCATACATACCTGGCCCTACCAAGGCGTCAGGGTTATCCGTACCATCTGCAGAGGTGTGCGCGCATTTCGTAATCGTATACATACTTCATACATAGTCATATACATATAGTCTTACCCGGCATCATAAGCTCGGGGTCTTATCATAACCCTTCATAGGCATACATATACATATATCATAGCTTGTAAGCATCTCTAATCTCATTTTACTCTCATCATCATTACTATCCTCATCATTATGGTTACATCTACATTATAGACTTACTCGTCATACGAGGAACATAGTATAATCATAGTACATATCAAGGGTCGTGAGCTTATGAGCTCGGAATGTCAACCATGTGAAGACAACATACTCATATAGAGGAATTAGGAATTTGGACAAGAACCATGCCTTAGGAAAGAAGGGTTAGCCTCACATACCTTTCCGTCGAACTATTCTACACTTGCACGTTCCCTTCCAATGCTAGCGTTTATACCTTCATTAATATCATAACAATGGCCATTAGTCATTCACATCATCCACATTATCTAGATTTCTCAATTTGCTTCTAATTCTCCCATATTTATGGTCATGACCTCCAACTTCGTCCATTCGTCTAAAGTGTCGAGTTCATGATCTTAGTACTATTTATAATACATTCATATCGTAACACAACAACATTCATAATTCAATTCAAACTATTCCTCAAAATGTCACTATTCACCATTCATGACCTAGTTGACCACATTTTCTACAATCCATGTATTTTAATTCTCCAATACCTTAAACATCATGTAAAAATCATGAATCTTACCTTAGAATTTGTAGGAACAAGCTTTGGTTGATAATACCCCACTTTGAGCCAAACCCAAGTTTTTCTCCATTTGGATTTCTTGACTTGGATGATCCTTGATGATTCCCTTATCCTTGATTCACTTGTCTTAATATTATTGATGGCTTATAATCCTTGAAAACTCATATAATAAATGTAGAGAGAAGTGGTGTAATGTTGTAATGAAATAAAACAAGTGTTGGTCCCTTTATTTAATGACTTGTGAAATCTGTGCTGAGATGAACAGTGGTCGTCCATGGAGGTTTACGGACCGTATTCCACTATACGGCTCGTCCTCCACGGGCGTATTTAACCATTTCCAGAACCAGAAGCTGGGCTGCCTTCATGGTGGTTTACGACCATGGTTTACGGGCCGTAAATCACTTTACGGTCCGTCCACCAGGTCGTATTTAACCATTTCCTCGGCTGGCAGAAAGTCGAAGCCTTGCATGGTAGTTTACGACTGCCAGTTTACGGACCGTATTGCACTTTACGGTCCGTATTTTGCAATATACGACCACTGGGCAGTTCCAATTCTGCAACTTCCCATATTTCTTAGACTTTCTCATTTTAATCATCCCCGTCCATGTACATGCATTGCTCACCTTGTATCTCATCTTAACTTAGCCAACTTTCCTCGTCTCACATCAGATACTTTCGAAATCTCGCCTAAGGTCATCAACGTCGTTTCTTGCTCATGGACATCATGCACTCATATTCATCACTAGTTCATTCTCTTGCGTACCAACGGAAAATTTTTCGAGGTGTAACACGACCCATGACCCACATACATGTCTACAGGCCTCTAATAAACATAACAGAATCATATGACGGGATAGGGCCCCACCGTACCCCTGAACATATACATACATATAGACAACAGAAGAGTCTGTACCAAAATGCGGGCTCCAGAACAAGGGAGCACTCCAAAGCAGCAGAATAGATAGCCTAAGCTGTCGGGTCACTCACGTGAACGTCTGTACCTGCGGGCATGAAACGCAGCCCCCGAAGAAGAGGGGGTGAGTACGGAATATGTACTGAGTATGTAAGGCATGAAATACAACTGGAAAGATCAAAATTGAAATACCAATTCTGGGAGTCAAGTATCATAATAAGGAAACCACTGTACCTGTGTAGTACGGAACAAAATCAAACATTTCATATCACATACCGTATCCGGCCCATTATGGGACTCGGTGAATGGAATCATGTCATTATGTCATCATGAATACATGTATACATATACCGTACCCGGCCCTCTAGTGAGGGACTCGGTGAATAGAGCCATGCATGCCAATAGCATATATCATATATATATATCGTACCCGGCCCTCTAGTGAGGGACTCGGTAAGTGAAGTCATATCATCATATCAGTATGCCATCATATCATCATGCGTATACATATACACATACCGTACCCGGCCCTCTAGTGAGGTACTCGGTGAATCACATCATCATATGCCCTCCTGGCCATCATAACATATCATCATCTCATCACATCATCATATGCATATACCGTACCCGACCCTCTATTGAGGGACTCGGTGAACAATGCAATGGGGTGCGCACGATAACATACCCGGCCCGGGACTCGGTGAATAGACATATTGAGGCTTGCACGAACAGAGTCGTGAGAAACTATATGCACATAAATCAAGACTCGATAGATAAGTATACTTACCGACATCTGAAGGCTCAGAAACAAGTTTCGGGTCAATCCGACTTAGTATGAGAAAGTTATGAGCGTTTGAAGTATAGAACCTTCTACGAACATTTCAGAAGCCATTTTTGGAAAATCGAAGCAACAATCATATCATGTACTTTTCGGACATCGTATAGATCAAATCAAATATAGCTTTTGGAATCATGTGTACATATCAAATGTATCAAAGACTTAACGGAATAATCAGACGTGCTATCATTTGAAAATCAAGACATTAGCTAGATCACTTATCTCTCGAATGCCAATTCGGAAACATACCAAGTAGATCTTCGAACATCATAGATACGCATCAAAATCATATGAAACATCTTATGGGAATCAAAGATATTAGCCATCCTAGTGGCTCTAAGAATAGGAATTTCTTTGCAATCATACATATACGTCATTTGTTCTTTTCATAAAGATCATGCCAAAAGAAAGAAAGGGTAAGCCTTACATACCTTGCCCGCTTCCTTAGCTAATCCAACTTAGGTCTTGGCCTTTCCAAAATATAGAACAATGTTAGTGAATAACAAACATTAGCTATAGATATCCAAGAATCTCATCTTTAACTAACACTTTGTCTACAGAAATTTCGGCAGCATTTCCTCTGTAAATACTACCATCCCCGAGAATCCAACTCGACTATATCATCAACAACAAATCCGAGAATTTAACTCGGCCAAATTATCAACAACAATACCAACGATTATTCTAGCAATATCCACAATCGATTCAAAACGCATACTAACATTAGCAACTTCTTCCTACAAACTTCAACGACGTCTCATTTATGTTCAATTCATATTTGCTCACACATTCAAGTATTAATCCGAAACCATTCAAACAATATCCAAGGATACTTCAAACAATCCGTACTATATTCAAAATAATCCAACCAATATGCCATTCCACCCGAAACTTCCCAAATGCAATAACAACAACAACAACACATTTTCTCCTTCCAAATTCATGAATTATACTAACAATTCACACATTAACAACATTACCTTCCATAACTACAAAAGTGACATTAAAATCACATTAGCTTCTAGAACAACTCTCCAACACTTACAACTTCAACTAGAATCATCAAACTTTCATTTCCATCATCGATTCCATTACAACAACAACCAAAACACTAAATAAAATAATTGAGTCATTATTCTTACACACACACACATACACGGCCACACACTACATATACACGGCCACCACACAACTTCCATATTTTCATGAATTTCATTCATTTCTACATACTACAACATGCACAACCATCCATAACATATAAAAGAAGATTGAATCTTACCTTTTTCCACTTATCTTCCTTCTCGGCTAAAGTTGCTCCTTGCAAGAATAGATGTTTTTCTTGCTCCAATGTTTATACTGCATTAAAAAGGACCCTTGAATTAGTAGGAATACTAGAAGAAATAATTTTGTTGATCAAGATTTCCAATGGTTCAATCTTTTGCTCTATGGCCGAATAGGCCTCTTATTTTTTCTCCTCTCCAAACTTCTTGAACCTTCTTAGTTGAAGATGCAAATTGTGATGAATTAATCATCTTTTTAAACATCCATGTGGGCTAAAGCCCACCCATGTTTGGCTGGCCACTTTGGCCCATTCATTAAGCCCATTTTTTTTTTTGTATCTAGTCTTGTAATTCATGAAAAATAATTTTCCAAATTCCGAATTTGCCCTTAGCCTTCCTCCATATTTCCATGAGTCATCTTGCGTATTTCCCTTTTTACCCCTAGTCTTCCTTAATATTTCCACATCAAAGTTTTCATACGCAACTTGTGTGCTAAACAAAATTAAAATATAACCTTGCCCTTAACTTCCCGCAATTATATTGAATTATCCGAATGCACAAAAATACGGGATATAACATCCTCCCCCACTTTAGAACATTTGTCCTCGAATGTTAAACTGGCCTCATGGGGTATTGTGATACTTCAGGGGTCTCCTTTATGGTTTTTACATACGATCATTTAACATATTCGTTTTAAAGGCTTAAGTTGCCTGTGGCGTAGAAAATGACTGGGGATATTTCCTCTTCATTTCTTCTTTTGGCTTCCCAGATCGTCTCCTCTTTATTACTGTTTGGCCGCAATACTTTAACCGGAACCACGTCTTTGGCGTATAACTTTATCACCTGACCATCCGTTATGGACACAGACTATTCCTTATATGGTAGCTTCTCTGTCACTTAGATATCATTTATATGCAACACTTGGGAAGGGTCACCAACACATTTGCGAAGCATAGGCACGTGGAAGACTGGACGCACTGCTTCTAATTCAGGTGGTAACTTTGATTCACGGGTGGCTTTGCCAATAGTACGGACAATTTGATAAGGTCTACTGTATCTTGGATTGAGCTTTCCCTCCAAATTCTACATTCAAAATGTTTATCCAGTCATGACTTTGTCGCTAATGAACATGATGGTTATGTTCCTTTCCAAGGCCAGATTATCAGTACCCAAAACGTATATACGTGATATTGCCTTGCCATTTCTTATCCTTCGCAGCTCAACTATACTGATGGAAACTTATGATTCGAGTTCAGTTAATTTCTTAACTCGCAATATCTTTGGGGTTCTTGCCGCAACTTTTTCCTTATTTCCTTCCCCTCACATCCCTTAATGCCAGTATACCTGTCTGTAACTTCCTTGGATTGGTGATCGTTCCATCAGTCGTCATTCCTTGTTGGCTCTCCAACGTGCACTCCTTATAATTAGGCATAACTTCATGTTAAGTATTCTTACGATCCCATAGTGCATACCTTCATGTTTAGTATGACTAATGGTCCATGAACTATTTTCTAATATCCGGTGGCCTCTTTTATCTCCTATTCATGTGAGCAACGTGCTTCCTTTCTTCAAGAGTTTATCAACTACAAACCGTTGTTACTTTATTATATCAGTTGTTATCCGAGGCATCGTTTGGATTTAGCTTGTATACTTTTCTTACTCTCTTTATTACCCTCTTCTGGAACTCAGATCATCATAATTCGTCTCAAATCTAGTATGTTCTCCCCCCCCCCCCTTTTATTAAGAGGGTCCATATATGCCTATGCCCTTGAGATAATCATCGCTTTCCGCGACTTTCTTTGAATTATAGTTCTTTCATTGCGGAGTCTGTCCTGTCTATCCCCTTGCTAACTACGTTTTCGTATTTAATCGGAATACTTATAAGGGCTTCCATTCCCAACACTTGCTTTTCTTTCCATTCTGACATACCTCTGTCCTTTATGTGTAACAATGTCATTAACCTCTTGATGCATATCCGTTTCCAATCACTTTCTTCCTAACCACTCTCCTTTTCCTTCAATCAAGCCATCAGTATACTTAATCCTTCTTAGGGAGTAACTTTCTTCTCTTGTTGTTTGTAGCATCGGCTCTGAAGTTCACAAAGTATTCTTTTATACGCGCGACTCGGTCCCATTCTTAAGTCACCCTCCAGAAAGGCTTCTCTATGTTCAAAACAACTATGCCAACATGGCTACGTATTTATCGTTTGGTAATTATATCCTTCCACAATAGAGGATTTGGCCAAGATGTCCTCTCCTTCATGCCTGTTCCTTATCTTTCATTCTGTTTTCTCGATAATCGAATTCCTCGGTCTTCACATGATTAATCATTCCCGGTCATAGGTTTTCTTATCAATTGAACCAACTCACTATCCTTATCCTTTCCTTGGCAAGTAGTCGATTCGCTATCATCAACTTATTAAAGTATCCTCCGTACTCCCATATGCTTGTCCTATTTTCATCGTTAATCTTTTTCAGGTTTGTCCCTCTTTTTGTCCTATACTATTACATTCTAATTCCTTTACAGATATGTCCTTCAAATTCTGCGCAAATAGTTTCATGATTTGCCCGTCGGTTCTTTTAGAGGCTTTGCTTAATTATATTTCTTACTTTTTCACTTTTTCCGATATTTTGATCTCCCTGTCTTCCATTTACTTACTCTCTTTTCTTTCCAAATGTCGTTGTATTAGAATCTTCCAATCTTAACCTGTAGTGAAATCAATATCAGTTTACATACCTTGAGGGGTCTAAGATTCCAAAGATCAACTTCAACTCCAACTCCCTAAGCTTCACAACTTTGAAGAATCAGTATGTAAACAACCTTTTTCTTCACAAGCTTGGGTTTACGGGGCTCGGATCTTGCCAAATCTCCACTAATATGATATAAAATTTTGGGAGTAAATATACTAGGATTTTTCTCTTACTTGGAAGAGAGATATTAAGAAATAGGGTCATGGACCACATTGTCACGACCCGACTAGGGGCCATGACGGGTACCCGGGGCTAACCACCGAGCACTGCTCATACCATTACCCATCGTACACATCAAGCGTCCATTCATTAATCTTATACTCAAATTATAGGAAAACCATTTTTCAATTTGAAACATAATTACTTTTATATACATAAGCCCTTCGGCTATCAAAATATATATACACGTGGGAAAAATCGTGAGACCATACTACCCCCACATGTGTATCTACGAGCCTCTACTAGAGTACTAGACATATGGACGGGACAGGACCCCGTCATACCCAAAACATATATATATATACAAAAAAGAGTAAATCAATTGCACCTCCGGAACAATGGAGTGCTCTCAAGTCTGCTAGTAGCTCCTACGAGTCTGGATCACCTCCCTGCCTACCTGTGGGCATGAACACATCGTCCAAAGAAAACAGACGTCAGTATGAACATTGTACTGAGTATGTAAGGCATGAATGAAATGAACATAATAGAGAAATCATAAGACATAAGATGAAGATATAACCTGCGTAACTTTTATGGGTAGATACATTTCATACATATATCATATATATAATCGTAGTACATGTATCATCATAGCGCATACATCATCGTATCATATATATCATCATCGTTAACCTGCATTCGGGTAACCATCATATGCCGCCCACTAGTGGTGTCACGCCCGACCCTCTAGGCTCGGTGTAAACATAGCAGCCCGCCTTAGCGGTGACATGCCCGGCCATTTAGGCACGGTGGAATCGTATGCAGCCCGCCTTCGCGGTGACATGCCCGGCCAACTAGGCACGGTGGAATCGTATCGTCATATAGTCAACATAAACTTATCATTATTATACATCTCATAGGCATATCATGACCTTATCATAACTTAGCATCATTATACATTTATCATCATAACATACATTAGAGCTTGAAGGCAACTATGGCTATGTCGGGGTGACATAAGGTCGTGGTGACATAAGCATTCTGTCTCACCTTGAAGGAATTAGCATATAAGGTGAGTGTATACAATAAACAACACCAATGGATCGTAGTTAACATCATTAGCTTTGTAGAAACATCATATTCGTGAACTCTAGAATCTTTGGACTTAAGCTCATCATCATCATGTTATAATATCTCTTATTTTTAACTCATACGGCTATTCATGAACATAGACTCTTAGTTTTCCGGAATGTAGGAAATTCATGGAGAAGGAGGAAAGATCATGTCATAAGATTCATGCCTTAAAAAGAAGGGGCTAGCCTCACATACCTCTTTCGTTTAGCTATTCTATCGTTTGATCATTCTCCTTCGGTGCTCGCGTCTCTACCTTCAAGAAGGTTCGTATTAACATTAGCTAATCGATTATAAGAACATGCTTATTAAGGATAGAGAAAATTGGGCAGAATTTCCTTTGTTTATACAACTTTCCTCATATTACATATCGACTCCCAAGCGTCCATAACAACATTCACATTATTGTAGGCAACGATCATCATTCATCTACATTATCCACATTTCACAATTCCTCCATAACTAGGGTCATAGTATAATATTACACCCGTCTCTTCATAATGTTTCTCCCATGTTCTAAATGTCATTTATAACATATTTATAATCACAACATGTCAAGAATCATGATCCATTCCAAGCTACTACTCAAAATGTCACTATTCTTACATTCATAACCCATTTTCTATCTCCTTTTACAATCCAAGTGTTTTGACTTTTCAACACCTTAAACAACATGGAAATACCATGAAACTTACCTTAGATGGTGTAGGAATAATCCTTGAGTGGAAATACTTCTCTTGCACCAAAACCCTAGTTCACTTCCGTTGGAATTCCTTAGCTTAGATGAACTTTAATGTGTTTCATACACTTGATTTTGTTGGTTTGATGAAGTTGATCATCAATTTCTCATAGGTTCTTGTGGATGAGGAGTGGGGAATTCTCTATAGTGTTCTTGAAGGGTGGAGTGAAAAATGAAATGAATTAAATGAGATGAGGTCCTTATATCAACTTTTAAAATCTGTCCCGACATGAACATACAGACCAACATACGGTCCGTATCTTTTATACTGGCCGTATGTCTGGCTGTATGTTTGGTCCAGTGAAGGTCCCATTCTGGGCCGGACATACGGCCACACATACGGCCAGTATATTTTATACGACCAGTATGTTGGACTGTATGTTGCCCAACCTTCCGGAATTCATTCTCGTCGACTCGTTTGATCTCCAATTCTTATGTAACCTTCTTAACACCTGTGTAACACCTCACTACCAATCTAAGGGATGTTATAAATCTTCTCCAAAACATCCTGAAGCCATCACTAAGTTGGTACTCGTAAATCCTTCTCAATACATAACATATACCTTGTGTTTCTTGGCAAAATTTCTTCTCTTACTTCGAATGTCTTTGAAATATCAATTAGAATCATAAAATGCTATTCTTACTTATCGAAACATCGTATACGTGGTTCCCTTCGTTAGTCTATTCACTGTACGTTAACGGGAAATTTTCGGGGTGTAACACACATATTTATACTTAGAAATAAAAAGTCCCCAGCGGTATGGTTCGACGAGCGGGTCGACGACCCGTCGACGTATCTACGGTCCGTTGACTTGCTCCGTCGACGTGTCGATGGTCTGTCGACTTGCTCCAACGACCTGTGCCTGCAGATTCAAGGCTGCGGAAACATAACGAAGCCGCACAACGATGGTCCATCGATAATGACTAGTGTCTGCAGATTTCTCAGATTCGGCTCAAATCGCGTCAATTTGATTCGTTCAACTTCTAATCCTGCAAATTGCTAGGAATACCTGCTGATACCTTTGTACACGAGGTAAGACACTTTCTACCTCCAAACTCGGGCTCGGGTCTCTATTCCAAAGGCATACCCGACTAGGAAATCATAGGTTCTCCTACGATGAAAACGAGAGGTGTAACATTCTCCCTCCTTAAGGAACGTTCGTCCTCGAATGTTTAAACAATCATGGGTTATAAAAATATTGGCAGAGTTTTCCCTGTGCATATACCCATCCAACCTGCACACAACAACCCAAAATACTGCGACACAGGGCCACATATTGAAACATACAATACCATGGCCTCAGACGACCAATCACGATAGCTGAAAATGAATTAATACCTGGGGTAGATGATGCCTCAGGATGAACCTCCTATACTGCTGGAAACAAATGCGGGTACTTAATCTTCATTGCTTCTTGGGCTTCCTAAGTCACTTCCTTAACATTCTTATTCCTCCACAAAACTTTAACGGAAGCTACATCCTTGGTTCGCAATCGACGAACCTGTCTGTCCAATATAGCCGCTGGAACCTCTTTGTATGATAACTGCTCAGTCACCTGGATATTATGTACTAGTACAACTCTGGAAGGATCTCCGATGCATTTACGAAGCATAGACACATGAAATACCGGATGTACAGACTCCAACTCAAAAGGTAATTCTAGCTCATATGCCACCTTACCCATAGTACGAATGATCTTATATGGCCTAATATATCGAGGGCTCAACTTACCCTTCTTACCAAACCTCATCACTCCTTTCATAGGTGAAACTTTTAGGAAAACCCAATCACCAACCTCAAACTCTAACTTGCGTCGCCGATTATCCGCGTAGGAGTTCTGTCGACTTTGAGCCGTTAGCAACCTTTCCTGAATGACTTTCACCTTGTCAACTTCTTGCTAAATTAAGTATGGGCCTACCAACTAATTTTCCCTGACATCAAACCATCCTATGGGCGATCTACATCTCCGCCAATATAAGGCCTCATACGGAGCCATCTGAATACTAGAATGGTAACTGTTGTTATATGCAAACTCGATAAGAGGCAGTTGATCATCCCAGTTGCCTTGAAAATCAAGTACACAAGCTCTCAATATATCTTCAAGTGTCTGAATAGTACGCTCCGCTTGTCTATCTGTCTGTGGATGAAATGCGGTATTAAGACTCATCTGAGTCCCCGATCCATTCTAAAAATACTTCCAGAAATTAGCTGTGAACTGTGTTACCCTATCTGAGGTAATGGCTATAGGAACACCGTGAAGTCGTACAATCTCTTTGAGATAGAGCTTCGTATAATCTTCGGCTATATAAGTAGTTCTGACAGGTAGGACATGGGCTGACTTCGTAAGCCTATAACCTATGACCCATATCGAATCATACTTTCGCTAAGTACGGGGAAAACCTGCAATAAAATCCATGTTAATTACCTCCCACTTCCATATCGAAATCTCCATAGCCTGTAATAGACCTCCGGGCTTCTGGAGATCTATTTTGACTTGCTGACAATTTGGATACTGAGCAACAAATTCTGCTCTATCTCTTTTCATACCATCCCACCAATAAATTTCCTTGAGATCATGGTACATCTTTGTTGAGCCTGGATGAATAGAATAGAGACAGTAATATGCCTCCCCCATAACTTGCTGACGGAGTCCTGCAACATTAGGAACACATAATCTACCTCGATACCTGAGTACTCCATCACCTGTAATCACAAAGGGTGTCTTTTCTTTCTGAGGTGCTGTATCTCGGTAATGAACTAGGACAGGGTCTTCATACTGTCGTTCTTTTATTTCTGCTACCAAAGATGACACTGCTGTGTCTTGAACAGTAACTCCTACATCACCTGAATCTGTCAATCAAACTTCGAGGCTAGCTAATCGATGAACTTCATGGACCATTTCTCTTCTCCCTGGCGGCACATGTGACAAGCTACTCATAGATTTATGACTGAGGGCATCAGCTACTACTTTAGCTTTCCCGGGATGGTAAAGAATATCCACATCATAGTCTTTCAACCACTCTAACCATCGCCTCTGACGCAAGTTCAAGTCCTTCTGCTTAAAGATATACAGGAGGCTCTTATGATCAGTACAGATATCAGCATGAACACCATATAAGTAGTGCCTACATATTTTCAAAGCATAAATCACCACCGCTAGTTCAATATCATGGGTTGGATAATTCTTCTCGTGCTTCTTCAGCTGTATAGAAGCTTAAGCGACAACCTTACCGTGCTGCATTAACACACTACCCAATCCAATGCCTGAAGCATCACAATATACCACATAGCTATCTGCTCCTTCTGGAAGAGTCAAAACAGGTGCTGAAGTCAACTTATCCTTGAATGTCTGAAAACTCTGATCACAAGCATCTGTCTATTAGAACTTAGTTGATTTCTGAGTCAACTTTGTCAATGGGGCTGAAAGAGAGGAAAATCCTTCTACGAACCTTCTATAATACCCTGCCAGGCCAAGGAAACTTCGTATCTCCATTGGGGTCGTGGGCCTTGGCCAATTATTCACAGCCTCGATCTTTTGGGCATCCACTCTAATGCCTTCCGCTGAAATAATGTGACCCAGAAAAGCCACAAAGTTCAGCCAAAACTCACACTTAGAAAACTTGGCATATAGCGCTCTTTTTCGAAGAACTCCAAGCACTGCTCGTAGATGTTCTGCATGATTAGCCTCTGACGGAGAATAAACCAGAATATCATCTGTAAAAACACCATCACGAACAAATCTAGTAAGGGTCTGAATACATAATTCATCAAATCCATGAATACGGTTGGGGCATTAGTTAGCCCGAACGACATAACTCGAAACTCATAGTGGCCATATCTAGTCTTGAATGCCGTCTTCGGAATGTCCTCTTCCTTTACCCTAACCTGGTGGTATCCTGATCTCAAGTCTATCTTTGAGAAATATTTAGCGCCTTGCAACTGGTCAAATAAATCATCGATCCTCGGGAGCGGATACTTATTCTTTACAGTCTCTTTATTCAATTGCCTATAATCAATACACATTTGCAAAGAGCCATCCTTCTTTCTTACAAATAATACCAGTGCTCCCCACGGTGATGTACTAGGCCTGATCAAGCCATTTTCGAGTAAATCCCGAAATTTCTATATGCAGGAATAGATATCGGTTGAGTATCTGGCCATAGATCAATAGTAAAATTATTCTCTCTCTCTGGGGAATGCCTGGAAGCTCATCTGGAAACTCATTAACCACAGGGACAGACTGAAGAGTCGGCGACTATGCTTGCACAACCTGAACCCAAACCAGGTGATAGATGCACCCTTTTCTGATCATCTTCCTTGTTTTAAGGTAGGAAATAAACCTACCCCTCGGCGAAGTAGCATTGCCCTTCTACTCTAGGACTAGCTCGCCTGGGAACTGAAATCAGACTATCTTTGCTCTACAATCAACATTGGCATAACAGGAAGCCAACAAATCCATACCCATAATAACATCGAAATCAATCATGTCTAAGTCAATCAGATCTGCTACGGTATGGCGGTTACAAATTATAACAACACAACCCCAGTATACTCGCCTAACTATAACTGGATCACCACCTGGCGTAGATACCTCAAATAGTTTAATCAAATCGGGCTCTATCCCGAACCTTTCGGCAACAAAGGGTGAAACATATGATAAATTAGAACCTGGGTCAATCAGTGCATACACATCATAGGAGGAGACTGATAGTATACCTGTAACAACATCAGGAGACGTCTCACGATCCTGCCTTCCTACTAATTCATATACGCGGTGCTGAGGACCGCTCGAGCTGGATGCTCCACTCTTTCCCCTACCTAGTCTTGCTAGTGTCTGGATAGCTTTCCCTGAAGGGCGTACTGCAGAAGAAGAACCAACCATAGACCTCGTAGGCTGAACCATACCTGTACCAGCCCTCATCGGGCACTCTCTCATCCTGTGGCCTGACTGACCACAAGCATAACAAACATTTAATACTAATCGACACCGCCCAGTGTGTAGCCTACCACCATGAGCACACCGTGGCAAGGGTGGCCTCACCTGGCCTGACTCTGGTCGGTACTGAGAGTCTGTTGCTCTAGAACTCTGGCCCACTCCAAAATAAGAAGACCGATAAAACCTCGAACATGAAAACCACGGAGGTGCACTCCCTAACGAAAGGAATGGATATCAGGGATACTGTTTTCTCTGTCTCTATAACTCTGGGCCGCTCTAGAATAAGAAGACCGATCAAACCTCGGACATGAAAACCGCGGAGGTGCGCTCCCTACCGAGTGGAATGGATATCCGGGATACTACTGTCTCTGTCCTCTCCTAGACTCACCCCCAGTTTATAAAGATCTGGCCCACTTGCCATGGCCCCATCACGGTCACGTTCTGTCCTCCGCTGACGCTTGCCGTCCTCTAAATTCTGTGCATACGCCTGTATGCGAGAGATATCCATGCCTGGCTGTAATGCAGTAGTTGTACACTTATCTATCAAGTGTGGCCCTAGGCCAGCCACAAAGCAATTAACTCTATCCTCCATCTTAGCCACCATGGCTGGGGCATATCTAGCAAACGAATCGAAGTGTGCACATTACTCCTGAACACTCATACTGCCCTGCTCAATACGTAGGAACCTATCTGCTCCGGGCTGTCGGACCTTTGGAGGTAAATAATGGCAAAGAAAAGCATCTGAGAACTCTCGCCACACAACTGGAGGGGCATTCTCTCCCCTAGATAGCTCCATGCCTGATACCACTGTACCGCAATATCCCGGAGGCTATATAAAGCCAACTCCACCGAATCAGCCTCATCGGCATGCATAACCCTCAAAGTCCTCTGCATAGCATCAATAAAATCTTGGGGGTCCATATTCTGCTTCAGTACCGAAAAATCTGGAGGACCTAACCCAAGGAAGGTCTTAAACCTCTAATTGTCTGCCTGTTCAACACCAACTCCCTGCCACTGAGCCTGGGCAGCCACTAATCTGGTCAAAAACTGTACAATATTCCGCACATCCTAGCCCGGTGCATCCGACTGAGGAACTGGGGCAGGTGTTGGAGGCTGTGCCTGCGAAGTCTGAGGCGGACTCTCACTCTGGGATTCACCCTGAGCCCTGGTAGCCCGCTGAGTACGGCTAGTGGCCTCACCAGCCACTCCCTTGCCCTTCTGGGCGGCTGTAGCTTTCTTGCGGGGCATCGCTAAAATCAGAACAACTCATCAGAAAGCGAACTCTTAACACATGGCTCTATCGCACGATCTAAGAGGGAAAGAATGACATTATCCTAAATGTTTTCTAGCCTCCTATTTGTAAGTGTGGTGCCTAACACGACCATAAACAAGACTCTACCAGACACGGTCTGTAGACAACCCTAGGACGGAACCGCTCTGATACCACTTTTGTCACGACCTAAACCGATGACTCGTGACGAGTGTCTGACCTCTAGAGACCAAACACCCCTATACTCACATTTGAATCTTACTGAACATCAAGGGCTAACAAGAGACTCAAAATGATCTCATACTGCCTCATAAATAGATAACATCATGAACTCTGTACAACCTGTGCATACATAAACATGCTGAGAGAACAGTGCAAGCCAGTTAGGCTGCTAGATATACTGTACACCGAAGAATAGAAGCCGACAAGGCTACATCATCTAACTAATACATACGATGGTCTACAGACCTCTACTGGAATAAAACCTTTAGAAAGGACGGGACAAGGCCCCGTCATACCCATGTACATATACATCTCAAAAGGCTAGCATACCAAAATAGACTGCAACTCTGGATTAATGGAGCGCACTGACCACTGCTGGATAGAAGTAGTACTAAGCTGGACCACTTATCAGTCTCCCTGAACCTGCAGGCATGAACGCAGCCCCCCGAGCAACAGGGAGTCAGTACGGATAATATACTGAGTAAGTAAGGTATGAGAACAACATATATATATATATATATATATATATATATATATATATATATATATATATATATATATATATATATATACACGAATCATGAATATGATCTGAACTCATAAGTTGAAACGACTATCTGTATGTACTTGTATGAACTAGTATCTGTATGTATCTGTATAAATCTGTGACACTGACAATGCCACTGTGAGCGCATAATATGCATGCTCATGCCTATCAAAGAAGGTCATACATCTATATATATGTGCGTGTATAGCGCCTGTCTCTCTTCTCATATCGTATCAGCCTCTCTGCGGCTATCATCATATACATTGCTGCGGTACGTGCAACCTGAATCTCATATCATCATCATGGTGGTAATGCGTGTATAACACTTATCTCTCTTCTCATACTCCACATATATCTAATATTCGCGTATATAACGCCTTCTGGTCACGGGTCAATGTACATAAATATATGATGAATGTAATGCATGAATAAACTGTATACATAGAACTGGCTACAAAAAACTAGACCCATGAATAGAAGGAACACTCATAAGCGGGGTACATGAACATCAAAGACTGAAGTACTTCTAATGCTTCTAAGAGTAGAGTAATATGGAAGCTCGCTTACTCGCTTGTTGGCTCATATCATAGGATCATGCCAAAGGAAAGAAAGGATAGCCTTAACATACCTTGACGGATATCCAATCGTCCAACTTCTACCTTTTGAACTTATAAATCTACAATTGAGATAACATAGGCCTTAATTAGACTATTTACCTCGCTTACTAACCATCTTTAGATACATATAGAGCTTAACGATTTATGGACAACATTTCCCTTGTAAGCTCAACAACCCTTCGACCTCCCATTCAATCTAACATTAACCACAATACCCACAACAACACTAACAACACATATCTATCAAAATATACTTAAATCCATTCCCAATCATCCCTTAAAATAACCCCAAATCACTATCTTACCCTTCATCAACTTGGTACTTCCATAAGTATCCTCTCTTCACTTAAAACCACTAAAACTCTTGATAATTAATTTAAATATAAGGGTAGAAATCGTTTACATACCTTGAGGGGTCTAAGATTCCAATGATCAACTTCAACTCCAACTCCCTAAGCTTCACAACTTTGAGGAAACCTTAGAAACAACCTTTTTCTTCATAAGCTTGGGTTTACGGGGCTCGGATCTTGCCGACTCTCCACTAATATGATATAAAATGTTGGGAGTAAATATACTAGGATTATTCTCTGACTTGGAAGAGAGAATAAGAAATAAGGTCGTGGACCACATATTTATACTTGGAAATAAAAAGTCCCCAGCGGTACGGTTCGACGAGTGGGTCGGCGACCCGTCGACTTGCTCCGTCAACCTGCCCCTGCAGATTCAAGGCTGCGAAAACATAACGACTTTCACACCCCAAACCGATGGGCCTTGACTGATGCCCGAGCTGGACACCCGTATACGAACCTACTGGACAGAATCTAATCAGACTAAATTGAAAACAATATGGCAATCCGTAAAAACATGCTGTAAACTCATCATGTCATAGATCAAAATGGAGCTGTCTCCTAAGAAGTCATAGCTAATCAAGACACAACAAATATGCAAGCCAACAAGACCGCCACTATACACGGAGACATCCAAAACGAACTACGTCCGTTTGGCTGACCAGATCATATATGCAACCCACATCTGTCTACAGACCTCTACGAGCACACTAGTAAGACACGACAGTACAAGGATTCACTGTACCCCTGAATATGTATAAGTCGATACCAACAGGATCTGTACCAAAATGACTCAAGCTCCGGCACAATGGAGCTCTCCAAGCAGCTGAGTAGCAGTCCTAAGCTGGAGGATCACCACACTGAGTATCTGTACCTGCGGGCATGAAGCGCAGCCCCCGAAAAAAGGGGGTCAGTATGGAAAAAGTACTGAGTATGTAAAGCATGAAGTACAATAAAGAAGATCATGGCTGAGCAAAAAGTCGACAAGAGTCGAGTAAGGTAATCAAAGATACCAATGCATCTGTGCCTTATAAGATGAGTCATGCATACATATACAATATACCGTACCCGGCCTTCTAGTGAGGGACTCGGTGAAATAATCATATATATACCGTACCCGACCCTCTAGTGAGGGACTCGATGAAATATAATACTTACTCGTCCCTCTAGTGAGGGACTCGGTGAAATATAATACGTACCCGGATCTCTAGTGAGGGACTCAGTGAAATAGTCATATACCGTACCCAGCCCATTATGGGACTCGGTGAAATATATAATATACATACCCGACTCTCTAGTGAGGGACTCGGTGAACAATGCAATGAAACTGTGCACGATTACGTACCCGGCCCAGGACTCGGTGAATGATATATTAACGGTATGCACGAGTATAATATCATGAGCAACCATATGTAAACTAAATGATCATCTGAGACTCCATAGAATAATCAGAATGAACCAACACTTGAGAATTAAAGACAACTATCATGTCAAGCACTATTGAGAACTAGAGTTCCTTGGAGTAATATATGTTCGTTGTTCGCTCAGTTTATGTAATTCATGCCATAAAGAAAGAAAGGGTAACTTTACGTACACTTTGGAGCCTTTAGAAGTAGAGTCATCATGAATGAATAAAATTGAGAAAATCTAGATGTAGCTCCACATTCTCATACTCACTTTGAAATCATAAACACAAAATCATCATTATCGTTGTCACCATCATAAAATCATTCTTATCCTAGACATCATGAGCAGCTTTAAGAACCATGGACTTTTGGCTTTTGAAGACAAGAAGGTTACAGAAACATTTATGAAATCATACCATAGGAATCATGCCTTTGAAAGAAAGGGACGAGCCTTAACATACCTTTTGGTTGCCTTAGTCGTTCAACATTTATCCTTCCAAGCTCGTAAATCTACATATAAACCATTCATACTATTATTAGGCTCAATGTCATACGCTCATCTTAAGCCTTCAACTTAATTCCGTTTAGAATCTGTCGAAATTCGGGCAGCACCTCCCCTGTTTATATGCCTAGCCCGAAATCAAAATCCAAAAACCAACAACAACAAAAATACCAACATCAATAACATCATTTTCAACACCAATATGTACCATAAAACAGCCTACACGCTGTTTTCCAACTTCCATAACTAACAAACTTACTACACGATTGTTTAGCGACTTTATCTCCGTAAATAAGCCTTAAATAATACCAAAAGAGAAAGATTCATACCTTTTTTTTCTTGTTAAGACAGCAATATCCTCAATATCAACGCTAAAATCCACCGCAAAACAATACTAGAATAACAACCATGCGTTACCCGGACCTAAACTACTACTCTGATACTTGAAAATTGCTCACGTTTTGTTTTCCTCACTCTCTCTCTTTAATTTCTGGAATTTTCCAGCAAAATCTAGTGAAAAAAGGGGTTCTTACCCTTTTTATAAGGGTCAAATTCGGGTCGGGTTCACTGTAGTATTTTACTGCAGCAGCACTGTAGCAGGTCTGTTACTGTAGCAGTAGTGTAGCACGCGTTTCTGCTGTGTCAGCTGAACCTTTAACGTCCATAATTCTCTACTCCGATTTCCTCTCGACGAGAGGTTTGTTGAGTTAGAAAATAGACTCGACGAACTTCATTTTAGGCTTTTGTTTCACCTTAAAACACTTCATATGCTGAGAGATATGCATCCCCCAAGTTGGACCAAAATTGTCACACAAAACATTACCCATCCTTTCTCCAAAGTCATACTACTTCATTTCTTCCACTCATTTCCTTATAAAACCTTCCGGTATACCTTATATACATCCTTCACACATTAAACATATTTAATAATGCTTGCTCCGTATATTCCAAAGTGGTTTTACTTAAACCTAACTCAATGTACTTATGTTTCAAATTTGATAAGTGTTCTTCGAAGATACGGGGTTTAACAACGACGTTGCACAAGGAAAGTTCTTCTACCATGTCGATGATCCGTCGATAATTACTGGTGTCTGCAGATTTCTTAGATTCAGCTCAGATTGCGCCGATTTGATTCGTTCAACTTCTAATCCTGCAAATTGGCAGGAATACCTGCTGGTACTTTTGTAAATGGGGTAAGACACTTTTTACCTCCAAACTCGGGCTCGGGTCTCTATTCCAATAGCATACCCGACTAGGGAACCATAGGTTCTCCTATGATGAAAACGAGAGGTGTAACACTAGATTTACCTCCAGAACTTGAATCGGTTCATCGAGTTTTTCATGTGTCGATGCTCCGTAAGTATGTTGGAGACCCTTTTAGAATCGTGCCAGTGGAAGATGTTCAAGTTATTGAAAAGTTGATTTATGAAGAGGTACCCATTTCTATATTAGATAGGCAGGTATGGAAACTCATAAACAAGGAGGTAGCCTCAGTCAAGGTCTTGTAGAGAAACAATAATAGAGAAGAAATGACTTGGGAGGCGGAAAAAGATATGAAGTCCAAATATCCGCATTTGCTTCCACCCCCAGAAGAGATTCAAGATGAGATGCCATTGTCGTAAGGTATGTGATACTTACTCTTAATGTTTTTAGTCGTGCGTGGCCATGTTTTCTTGATGTTGTTGTTGTAGCCCTGTGAGGCGATGTTATTTTTGATTGCTGTGATAGGATGGTAGTACCATATTATAGGGGAATCTCTGGCGAAATTTTTGTAGAATTCCCGAGAACTTAACATTCGAGGACAAATGTTCTTAAGGGGGGAGAATGTTACATCTCGAAAATATCATGTCGTTGTGCGGTGAATGGACTGATGCAAATTAAGGTGTATATGATGTACCTACAAGTAAGAAGGGATACTTAGTGATTCTAATTAAGATTCCAAAGACACTTGAGGCAAGAGAAGAAAGTTCGTCGAAGGAAGTGAAGTAGAAGTTGTGTTCGGAAGGGGTTTTGTAACAACCGAGCTAAGGTTGATTTAGGAATGTCTTGAGGAGAAGCTATTAGATTGTTAATGAAGTATTATACAAGTGATAAGGAGATTCCATAAGGATTGGAGATCAAACGAATCGACGAGAGCAATTTCAGAAAAATGTGAGTTGTACGACCATTTATACGGTCTGTATAACTTTATACGGCCGTATAAAGGTCCGTATAACGGTCACAGTGAGGGGTCAGTCTTGGTGAGATTATACGGTCACTATACGGACCGTATAAAATTATACTGACTGTATAAGTGTCCATATAGCATTTACATTATGGGTTGATTGTTGATGCAGTTCTACGGTCACTTGTACGGACCGTATAAGGTTATACGGACCGTATAAGTGTCCGTATAAATCATGTCGGGTCAGATTTTCTAATTTATAAATATAAGACCCCAAAGTTCTTATTTTCATTTCTCATTTCCTCCACACCTTTTTGAAACCTCTAGAACACTCTATACATCTTATTAACACAAATTCAAGGGAGATCAAAGATCAAATACCAAAAATTAGTGGAATCAAGTGCAAGGATGCTAGCTAGGGTTCTGGGAAGCTAGAAATTCCTTTGGAATTGAAGTCGGGGTTTTCTCCAAGTGAAGTATTTTCATCCAAAGCCTATTCCTACATAATCAAAGGTGAGTTTTTCGTGTATTTCATGTTATTAAGAGTGTTGAATGGTTGAAAGACTTGGATTATGGAAGAAAATAGAGTATGAAGTGCAAATACAGAAAAGGTGAAATTCTTGAATGGTAACATGACATTAATCATAGTTCTTGCTATGCCATGAGCATAATATTATTATGAATAATATTAAATGTTACACCTCGGAAATTTCATGTCGTTGGGTCGTAAGTAGACTAACACGAGCTTAAGGTTAAGATTAAGCTCACATGACTATAATAAGGGTACTTGGTAATTTTAGGGTGCATGCGATAAGATTCAAAGTTATATGCATTGGTGAAATAAAGTTTGATAAGGACAAGTCAAGTATAAGTGGTGTTTGGAAAGGTTTTCCAAAGTACCGCGCAAATGTTGATTTAATAATGTCTTGAGGAAGAGTTATAATTCTCCTTAGATTGTTAATGAAGTGTTAAACAAGTGTTAAGAAGGTCCCACAAGGATTGGAGATCAAACGGAACGACGAGAATAAGTCGGGAGGAAGGTGAGTTATACGACCCATTATACGGTCCCCATTCCGTATAATAGTCACAGTGAGGGGTGATCACTGGGAGTATTATACGGTCACTCATACGGACCGTATAAAATTATACGGATCATATAAGTGTCCGTATAAATCCTAGCGGGCAGCTTTTTTTTTTATAAAGATGAACCCAAAGTCTTATTTCTCATTTCTCATTTCCTCTACACTTCTTGAAACCTCTAGAACCCTTTACACATCTTACTAACACAAATTCAAGAGAGATCAAAGATCAAATACAAAAAATTAGTGGAATCAAGTGCAAGGATGCTAGCTAGGATTATGGGAAGCTAGAAATTCTTTTGGAATTGAAGTTGGGATTTTATCCAAGTGAGGTATTTTCATCCAAAGCCCATTCCTACATAATCAAAGGTGAGTTTTGTATTCATTTTACGTTAATAAGATTATTGAATGATTCAATGACTTGGATTGAGGAAAAAGGTAGAATATGGAGTTCAAATATGGAAATAGTGGTATTCTTGAATAGTGACTTGACTTGAATGATAGTTCTTGACATGTTATGGGTATAATCTTGTTATGAATCATATTAAGGATGTTAAATAAGCATTATATGTGAATGAATGCAACGTTGGGTGGTAACTATGGTTATGGATGACTTTGAGAGGGAATTCTGAGAATCGAATAATGCCTAGCTTAACAAAGTTTATTGATTAAGACATTATGAGTGTTGTTATTGATGTTTGGGAGTTGTTATATTATACGGAGAAAGTTGTAGAAACAAAGAAAGTGCTGCCCAATTTCCGTTAGCCCTTAGTCGCCTTAAGTTTAGCTTCAAGTATGTTTCCGGTTATCTAATCTTAGTACGAATTCTCTTGAATGTAGAATTGTGAGTATTTGAGGGGAGCACTTAGTCGGTAAAGCTAGAGCGACGTAAAGGTATGTAAGGCTAGTCCCTTTATTTCAAAGGCATGGCTTTTATTTTGTGATTCATTTCCTATTTTCCCATGATTATCTTACATCCTAAAAGATGAAGGTTAAAGGTTCTTAAGGGCTCTTATGAGATAGAGATGAGCTATGTTCCATGACAATGATGATGGTAATGATGCTATGATGAGCTCGATATTCTTATCTTTATGATTTAATTGATGTTGCTTCTTGTTGTTAGTCTCACTTCACGTTACTTAGTTCCTTCAGGGTGAGACCTGACGATCATGACTATTTCATAACATAATCGGAGGTTACCGATCTTATGCCACTCCGAAAGAGTTGTAACTTTCACTTGGGCTCCATGCATGCTTATGTTATTTTTTTTTATGTATGATCACACCGTGCTTATATGGCCGGGCAGTATAACACCGCGCTGCCCTATAGGAGGCCGGGCAGACACACCATTGCAGTAGGCAGCTTACACCCCGGACGCGGGACGACTGGACGCGGGGTAATGATGATCACACCGTGCCTATTTGGTCGGGCAACTTATTATGATATGATATTATTTTTTTTACTATAAAAGTTAGCATGCATGACTCCGCCTTAAAAGGCAACCAGCTGAAAGATTTGCTCAAGAAAGGATTTATTAGGCCTAGTTCATCACCATGGAGAGCACTTGTCTTGTTTGTAAGGAAGAAAGACGGCTTCCTACAAATGTGCATTGATTATAGACAGTTGGACAAGGTGACAATCAAGAATAAATATCCACTTTCGAGAATCGACGTTTTGTTTGATCAATTGCAAGGTGCCAAGTGGTTTTCAAAGATTGATCTGAGATCGGGGTATCACCAAGTGAGAGTTAAGGAGGAAGACATTCCAAAAACTTCTTTTAGAACTAGATATGGTTATCATGAATTTCGGGTGATGTCATTTGGGTTGACTAACGCTCCAGTAGTGTTTATGAATTTGATGAATAATTTATTCAGGCCTTTCTTAGATCCGTTTGTGATCGTGTTCATTGATGATATTCTAGTATACTTTCGGACAGAAGCGGAGTATGTAAACTATTTGCGCATTATCCTTGGAATTCTTCGGGCTCGTGAGTTATATGCTAAATTTTCAAAATGTGAGTTTTGGCTGAATTCTGTGACATTTCTGGGCCATATTATCTCAGCTGATGGTATTCGCGTGGATACACAAAAGATCGAGGTTGTGAGGACTTGGCAAAGGCCTACAACGCATACGGAAGTCCGTAGCTTTCTGGGATTGGCAGGTTACTATAGACGATTTGTTGAAGGGTTTTCTTCTATTTCAGCACCATTGACGAAGTTAACACGGAAATCAGTAAAATTTCAATAGACTGATGTTTGTGAGCGCAGTTTTTAGGAATTGAAAGATAGATTGACTTCAGCCCCAGTTCTGACACTTCCAGAAGGATCAGAAGGTTATGTTGTTTATTGTGATGCCTCCGGTTGCGGATTGGGCGGTGTATTGATGTAGCATAGATAGGTTATAGCCTATGCTTCCAGGAAGTTGCCGAAACATGAGAAGAATTATCTGACCCATGATCTTGAATTAGCTACGGTTATTCATGCACTAAAGATGTGGAGACATTATTTGTATGACGTTCATGTTGATATTTATACAGATCACAAGAGTCTCCAATATATCTTCAAGCAGAAGGAGTTGAATCTTCGGCAGAGGCGATGGTTAGTGTTGTTGAAAGATTATGATGTAAGTATACTATATAATCCGGGGAAAGCAAATGTGGTGGCTGATGCTCTTAGCCGCATATCTATGGGCAGCCTATGTGATGTTCAGGCAGAGAAGAAATAATTAGTCCATGAACTCCATCAGCTAGCTAGCCTAGGAGTTCGTTTAATGGACTCGGGAAATACAAGAGTTACCGTCCATAACCTAGTTGTTTTATCTCTAGACATGGAAGTGAAAGAGCGCCAATATGAAGATCCCAAGTTGAGCCACTTAGAGACATACTTTCCCCGAAGGAGAAGTCACTATTTGAGATCTCTGTAGATGGGGTTCTCAGATACCAAGGCAGATTGTGTGTTCTGAATGTTGCGGGATTACGTCATTAGATTATGGTAGAAGCTCATTAATCCCGTTATTCTATTCATCCAGGAGCAACCAAAATATACCATGATCTTAAGTTAATGTACTGGTGGGATGGAATGAAGAAAGATATAGTATAATTTTTAGCCCAGTGCCCCAATTGTCAGCAAGTGAAAATTGAGCACCAAAAACCGGGAGGATTGTTGCAAGTATGGAAATTCCATCTTGGAAATGGGAAGTAATTAATATGGATTGTATTGTAGGCTTACCTCGTTCTTAGCGTAAGTATGACTCCATATGAGTGATTGTTGACAGACTCACGAATCAGCCCATTTTCTTCCAGTCAAAACCATATATTCACCAGAAGATTATGCAAGGCTGTATCTTAAGGAGATAGTGCGACTTTATGGTGTCCCTACTTCTATTATTACCGATAGAGGAGCACTATTTACAGCTATATTCTGGAAGTATTTTTAGGAAGGTTTGGGTACTCAAGTGAAGTTTAGCTCAGCATTTCATCCACAAACTGATGGGCAAGTCGAACGCACTATTTATTCCTTGGAAGACATCTTACGGGCATGTATATTAGACTTCGGAGGAAATTGGGATGAACATCTGCCACTTATCGAATTTGCCTATAATAATAATTATCACTCCAGTATCCAGATGGCTCTGTATGAAGCTCTGTATGGAAAGAGATATAGGTCGCCAATTGGATGGTTTGAAGTCGGGGAGACACAACTGATAGGTTTAGAATTGATTCAGCAAGCGGTGGAAAAGATCAAGATTATCAGAGACCGATTGTTGACAGCCAAAAGTCACCAAAAATGATACACAGACAATCGCCGACGAAACCTGGAATTTCAAATCCATCATTGGGTATTCCTAAAAGTGTCACCGATGAAAGGTGTAATGAGATTTGGCAAGAAGGGCAAGCTTAGTCCCCGATATATTGGGCCTTATAAGATTGTCCGCAAAGTGGGCCAAGTGGCTTATGAGCTGGACTTATCTTCAGAACTTGAGCCAATTCATCTGGTTTTTCATATGTCGATGCTCCGTAACTACGTTGGAGATCCTTCCAGGATCATGCAGGAAGTTGGCTTATGTAGAGGTACCAATTGCCATACTAGATAGGCAAGTACGAAAACTTAGAAATAAAGAGGTAACCTCAGTTAAGGTCTTGTGGAGAAACAACAACCGAGAGGAAATGACATGGGAAGCGAAAGAAGACATGAAGTCCAAATATCCGCAATTGTTTC
Source organism: Lycium barbarum (assembly GCF_019175385.1). Taxonomy (NCBI): domain Eukaryota; kingdom Viridiplantae; phylum Streptophyta; class Magnoliopsida; order Solanales; family Solanaceae; genus Lycium; species Lycium barbarum. The sequence continues at coordinate 45,167,566 of NC_083340.1, forward strand.
CACCCCCGGAAGAGATTCAAGATGAGACACCATTATCATAAGGTATGTAATACTTTCTGTGAGGTGATGTTATTATGGGTTATTGTGACAGGATGGTAGTGCCATATTACAGGGGAAATTCTGGCAAAATTTTTGTAGGATTTCCGAGAACTTAACATTCGATGACGAATGATCTTAAGGGGGGGGGGGGGGGGGGGGGGGGGGGGGGGAGAGAGTGTTACACCTCAGAAATTTCATGTCGTTGTGTCGTAAGTAGACTAACGTGAGCTTAAGGTTAATATTATGCTCATATGACTATGAGAATGGTACTTGGTAATTTTAGGGTGCATGTGATAAGAGTCGAAGTTATATGCATTGGTGAAATAATGTTTGATAAGGACAAGTGAAGTATAAGTGGTGTTTTGGAATGGTTTTGCAAAGTACCGAGCTAATGTTGATTTAATAATGTCTTGAGGAAGAGTTATAATGCTCCTTAGACTATTAATGAACTGCTAAACAAGTGTTAAGAAGGTCTCATAAGGATTGGAGATCAAACGCAATGATGAGAACAAGTTGGGAGGAAGGTGAGTTATACGACCCATTATACAGTCTGTATAACTTTATATGGTATGTATAATTGTCTGTATAATAGTCACTGTGAGGTGTGATCACTGGGAGTATTATATGATCACTTGTACGGACCGTATAAAATTGTACGGACCGTATAAGTGTCCGTATAAATCCAAGCGGGCAGTTTTTATTTTTATTTTATAAAGATGACCCCAAAGTCTTATTTCTCTTTTCTCATTTCCTCCACACTTCTTGAAACCTCTAGAAGCATCTACACATCTTACTAACACAAATTCAAGAGAGATCAAAGATCAAATACCAAAAATTAATGGAATCAAGTGCAAGGATGCTAGCGAGGGTTATGGGAAGCTAGAAATTCTTTTGGAATTGAAGTTGGGATTTTATTCAAGTGAAGTATTTTCATCCAAATCCAATTTCCTACATAATCAAAGGTGAGTTTTGTATTCATTTTACGTTAATAAGATTATTGAATGGTTGAATGACTTGGATTGAGGAAGAAGGTAGAATATGGAGTTCCAATACGGAAGTAGTGGTATTCTTGAATAGTGACTTGACTTGAATGATAGTTCTTGACATGTTATGGATATAATCTTGTTATGAATGATATTAAGGATTTTAAAGAAACATTATATGTGAATGAATGCGACGTTGGGTGGTAACTAGGGCTATGGATGACTTTTAGAGGGAATTTTGAGAATCGAATAATGCCTAGCTTAACAAAGTTTATTGATTATGATATTATGGGTGTTGTTACTGATATTTAGGAGTTGTTATATTATATGGAGAAAGTTCTAGAAACAAAGGAAGTGCTGCCCAATTTTCGCTATCCCATAGTCGCCTTAGTTTAGCTTCATGTATGTTTCCGGTTATCTAATCTTAGTATAAATTCTCTTGAATGAAGAATTGTGAGTTTTGAAGGGGAGCACTTAGTCGGTAAAGCTAAAGCGACGTAAAGGTATGTAAGGCTAGTCCCTTTCTTTCAAAGGCATGACTTTTATTTTGTGATTCCTTTCCTATATTCCCATAACTCAGCCCGTCGAGTGTTATACGGACACTTATACGGTCCGTATAATATTGTACGGTCCATATAAGAGACTGTGGTTCACCATCATGGAAAACATCTTCCTGTTGGGTGTTATACGGACCCTTATATGGACCGTTTAAGAGGTCGTATAACCCCACCTCTCCGAAATTGCTTTCGTCATTCATTTGATCTCCAATCTTTATGGAACCTTTCTAACACTTGTTTAACACTTCATTAGCAATCTACGGAGCGTTACAACTCTTCTTTAAGACATCATTAAGTCAACATTAGCTCATTACTTTACGAAACTGTTACACCCCGTATTTTCATGCGCTAAGTTGCATCATAGGTTAGTAACATAAGCTCAAAGGACTGGATTATGTTTGAAGTTTAAAGTGTTTACCTTATGTTCAACAAGTGATAAGTAAGTGTCGTGAAGGTTTGAGGTTAAACGAATCGAAAAAAAAATAAAAAATAAGTTTTTCCAAGTTTGGGATGTTGAACAAGTTATACAAACTGTATGGAGTTTTGGTCATATTCAAGTATGCAAATAAAGAGATCGGTGTATAAAAGTTTTAGGTCTCGAAATAATTTCCGCGGATGAACAGTACATGGTGAACAGTAAGACGGTGAACAGTACGAGGATGAACAGTCTGCTACAATACTGCTACAGTATACCGACTTTAGCTCACTATTTAAGGGATAAAACCCCTCATTTTTCAGCCCAAAAAATAATTCTCCAAACATTTCTCAAATTCTCTAGAAAACTCTCTCGACTTCCGTCCACTAGAGTTTAGCGCAAATTAAGTGAAATCCCCGAATTTAAGTTTGGACAACACATGACTGCGATTATAATATGGAATTGCGGAGGAATTTGGATTGGATTCAAGGTGATAATCGAAGATATTGCAGTTCTAGCAGGTGAAAGGTATGAATCTTTCCTTATTAGTATAGATTTAAGCTTATCTACGGAGGATAAGTTACTAAATGAGCGTATAAGGAATTTATGGGTCGAGAAATTGGATAAACCATCGTGTGGGATGTTTATGGAATATTTTGCCGTTGATAGTATTGTTGTTGTGGTTGTTGGTTGCTGAATTGCGATTTTGGGCTAGGAATATAAACAGGGGAGATGCTGCCGAAATTTCGGCAGATTCTAGAAAGATTTATTTGGAGGCTCAGGATAAGTATATAACAACGGGCCTAACAATAGTATGAATGGTTTTATATGTAGATTACGAGACTATGAATGATCTTATGTAGATTGCAAGATAGAAAGTAAGTTGGAAAAGTCGAGAAGTAAGCTTCCAGGTATGTTAAGGCTACTTCCTTTCTTTCTAAAGGCATGATTCTTTTTCCTATGAACGCATACATGGATTCCATAATATCCTTATTTCAAAAAAGCTCAAAGTTCATGATTCTCAAAGTTCTTGTGATGCTAAAGACAGATGTTTCTGTCATAGTAATAATGATAATGATTCCATTTCTTAAGATTCCTACTATTGAGACCTCTTTGACTATTTGCACAAAGATGTGCTATTCACGAAGATTATTCTTTGGTTACCAAAACCCTAGTGTAGTACTCCTCTCTAGTTAAAAGCTAGTATAAGAATAGTTGAGTTATATAAGATGATTGAATCTCAGGAGGTATAATTTGTGTATATGTTGTTTATAGGCTATTATGTTGCCTTCGAGTTATTATTATATGTATACGCCTGGCCTATCGGTCATGGAGTTATTGCCTGGCCTACGGGTTATGATGTTTTAGCCTGGCCTACGGGTCATGGAGTTATTTCCTGACCGACAGGTCACGGAGTTGCGCAACCCAGACCTACGAGTCATGGAGTTGATTATACCTGACCTACGGGTCATGGAGTTGATTATACCTGACCGACGGGTCATGGAGTTTCTTATACCGTACCTACGGGTCATGGAGTTGATTATACCTGGCCTATGCGTCACAGCGTTCTACTTATGGAGTTATGTTATCTATGCCTGACCTTCGAGTCACGAAGTTATATCTATAGAGTGATGTTATCTTGCCTCAGCTGAGAGGCAACCCAGGTAGAGCACCTGCAAATGCTTTCTTGAAATATCCAGAGTATAGTTTGTTATTTCATTTCAGTTGTTATCTTTCCTTACATATTCAGTACATTATTCATACTGACGTCCCTTTTCTGGGGGCGCTGCGTTTATGCCCGCAGGTTCAGGCAGTCGGATAGACGATTCAATTCAGTAGGCCTTCCACTCAGCCGCAGTCAGTGCACTCCACTTAGTCAGAAGCTGCAGTTCCTTTGGTGGTATGCTATTTTGACATGTATAGATTGGTATGACGGGGCCTTGTCCTGTCCTTTCTGCAGTTCGTGTTCCCTAGAGGTCTGTAGACAGTTGTATGTGGTTGCGATATTATGTAGCCATGTTGGCTCTTAGATTTGTTGTTCAGCTTACATAGCAGCCACGTCTGCTTGCTCTGTTGTGTATATATATTTTGGGTGTGTGTGCCCAATTCAGACGAGATAGACAACATTTGTTTATATATATCCTGATTACGGCCTCACCGACTGGTTGATATTGTCGGTGTGCAGGTAGGCCTTAGCAGAGTTCAAATTTAGAGTTGTTTGCTCGGGGCCTAGTTTGGCATCGAGTGCCGGTCACGCCGCTCCAAATTTGGGGCGTGATAAACTTGGTATCCAAGCAGTTCTGTCCTAGGGTTGTCTACAGACCATGTCCATTAGAGTCTTGTTAATGGGTGTGAAGCGCACCACATTTATAAACGGGAAGCTACAGGGCATTTAGGATGGTTACTCTTCTTTCTTATCTTAGATCGTGCCATAGAGCTATGTCATAGGTTATGAAATCCCTGGTCTTAACCCTAGATGTATTGATTATTGATAGTTCATTGCTTGCTTGGTTTTAAGGTTACTAGTAATGATTGATGCTCGTATCAGAAAGGTATGTTTTCCGTATATTGGTGTTGATACATTAGAAGAATTTGGTATAGCTGAACTATAGATCGTTTGTATTTCTGCGGTTGCCCTATGAGGCATTGGACTTGCTTTCTGAGTTGTGTGCAAGTTTGGGATAGTAAGAATTATAAGGGAAGCTCTGTTAAAAATCTCTTAAAGCTAAATCATGTGAGTATGTGTACATTGCAGAAGTAAGGGAAATGGGAAACCTAGCGACAGGATGGTAAATGAAATATGTTAAATTAATACTTGTGAACTGTTCTAGAAGGAATTCTTAGATTGCTCAGTTGAGATTAAGGGGATTCAGATCGGTTATATTAAAGGCTTTATAGGAATGAGACTTATTGGGATTATAAAGAAAATTGATAAACAAGTAAGATATCCTGAATGATGTGCAAGGAAGGTGATCAATAGTACAATTTGAAGTTTTATAGAAACAAGTGAGTAAAGTATTATGAGTCATTTGAAGACAATAAGGTAGTAAATTATCGAAAGGATTATAGAATCGGCTATATTTTCAAGTCAAGTTAAAGAGTATTGCTGCACACAAATACAGATTGATTTTGAGACTTATGGTCGAAGCTATTGAGATAATTGTATACGAGTGGGATTAAGGGGAATAGTAGGGTTTTGATAATGAGGTGATACAATATGAGGGAAAGGACTAAGTGAAGAGTTGAGGCCAAAGGTGGGATAACAAGTGGAGGATATACTCCACGATATTACAGATGAATTGAGGGAAAGTACAAGGCAACGCAAGTTAGATTGTTAAGGTAGAACTGCGGTCAAGAGGAAGCTATTTCGATACCAACGGAAGGATAAGAGTGTAGGGACATAAGGTGAGCTACGAAAGTATTATTAAGTTAAACTAAATAGAATAAATCGAAGTGAGATCCGAAAAAGACCAATGACAGAAATGGACTGCAAAAGATGACCAGGGGTGGAAAGAAGCAAGGAAGTAGAGATAATCACATGGGATAGTATTTATGGAAAAAGGAAATACAACATCATGGGGTAAAACCTTTAAGGGGGGAAGCAAGTAAGCTCGTACTGGACGACTGAACGATTAGGTCGCAGAAAATAGATGTAATAGTGCATCGATTACGATAGTATTAAAGGAATGAGATCATTGAAGGAGGGATTCAAGATATTCCAGGTGTAAGTATACGAATTACCGATAGCCAGACTTAGCATATGGACCCTTATTAAAAGGAAAAAGAAAAGAGAGAATTGAGTAAAGCGTAGGGTGAAAGGAAATTTCGGTGTTATATCAACAGGAAAATAAAATATCGCAATGATCGACCCAGTCACTATAGAAGGGAACGGAAGGGATGACGATGCTACGAGTTCAAAAGAATAGGTACTGAAAAAAAAAGTATTAGCGGTGGAATTGTGTCCTAATGGCATTACGGTTTATACAAGAGAAGAAGAGAAAAGCGACAGGTGATAAAGGTTATAGAATTGTCTATGGTAAGATGTGATAACCAAGAAGCAAATAAGGAAGAGAGATAGAGTACGACAAGATAAGTCAAGAGAGATAATAAAAAGGACATGGTAAACATACGAGATATATAGAGAAAAGTGATAATATCGCGAGAAAAGGAAGGTTTTGAATGAGAATGGAAGAGTTGATAGTGACTTTGATATAAGTTTCGTCTTATTTTAACATTCGAGGACGAATGTTCCAAAGGGGGGAAGGATGTTACATCCCGTATTTTCGTGCGCTAAGTTTCATCATAGGTTAGTCACATAAGCTCAAAGGACAGGATTATGTTTGAAGTTATACGTGTTTACGTTATGTTCAACAAGTGATAAGTAAGTGTCGTGAAGGTTGGAGGTTAAACGAATCTAAAAAAAAATGTTTTGCCAAGTTTGGGATGTTGAACAAGTTATACAAACTATATGGAGTTTTGGTCATATCCAAGTATGCAAATAAAGAGATCGGTGTATAACAGTTTTAGGTCTACAAATAACTTCCGCGGATGAACAGTACACGGTGAACAATACGAGGATGAACAGTACTGCTACAGTATACCGACTTTAGCTCACTATTTAAAGGCTAAAACCCCCCATTTTTCAGCCCAAAAAAAAATCTCCAAACATTTCTCAAATTCTCTAGAAAACTCTCCCAACTTCTGTCCACTAGATTTTAACGGAAATTAAGTGAAATCCCCGAATTTAAGTTTGGACAACACATGGCTGCGATTATAATATGGAATTGCGGAGGAACTTAGCTTGGATTCAAGGTGATAATCGAAGATATTGCAGTTCTAGCGGGTGAAAGGCATGAATCTTTCCTTATTAGTATTAATTTAAGCTTATCTACGGAGGAAAAGTTACTAAATGAGCGTATAAGGAATTTAGGGGTCGAGAAATTGGATAAAACATCGTGTGGGATGTTTATGGAATATTTTGCCGTTGATAGTATTGTTGTTGTGGTTGTTGGTTACTGAATTGAGATTTTGGGCTAGGAATATAAATAGAGGAGATGCTGCCGAAATTTCGGCAGATTCTAGAAAGATTTATTTGGAGGCTTAGGATAAGTATATAACAACGATCCTAACAATAGTATGAATGGTTCTCTATGTAGATTACGAGACTATGAATGATCTTATGTAGATTGCAAGACAGAAAGTAATTTGGAAAAGTCGAGAAGTAAGCTTCCAGGCATGTTAAGGCTACTTCCTTTCTTTCTAAAGGCATGATTCTTTTTCCTATGAACGCATACATGGATTCCATAATATCCTTATTTCCAAAAAGCTCAAAGTTCATGCTTGTCAAAGTTCTTGTGATGCTAAAGATAGATGATCTGTGATGGTAATAATGATAATGATTCCATTTCTTAAGATTCCTACTATTGAGACCTCTTTGAATATTCGCACAAAGATGTGCTATTCATGAAGATTATTCTTGGGTTACCAAAACCCTAGTGTAGTACTCCTCTCTAGTTAAAAGCTAGTATAAGAATAGTTGAGTTATATAAGACGATTGAATGTCAGGAGGTATAATTAGTGTATATGTTGTTTATAGGCTATTATGTTGCCTTCGAGTTATTATTATATGTATACGCCTGGCCTACCGGTCAGGGAGTTATTGCCTGGCCTACGGGTCATGGAGTTGTTGCCTGGCCTACGAGTCATGGAGTTATTGCCTGACCGACGGGTCACGGAGTTGCTTATACCTGGCCTATGCGTCACAGCGTTCTACTTATGGAGTTATGTTATCTATGCCTTATCTTCGAGTCACGAAGTTATATCTATAGAGTGATGTTATCTTGCCTCAGATGAGAGGCAACCCAGGTAGAGCACCTCCAGATGCTTTCTTGAAATATCCAGAGTATAGTTTGTTATTTCATTTCAGTTGTTATCTTGCCTTACATATTCAGTACAGTATTCGTACTGACGTCCCTTTGTCTGGGGGCGTTGCATTCATGCCCACAGGTTCAGGTAGTCGGACAGACGATTCAGTTCAGTAGGCCTTCCACTCAGCCGCAGTCAGTGCACTCCAATTGGTCCGGAGCTGCAGTCCCTTTGGTGGTATGCTATTTTAACATGTATATATGGGTGTGACGGGGCCTTGTCCTGTCATTTCTGCAGCTCGTGTTCCCTAGAGGTCTGTAGACAGTTGTATGTGGTTGCGATATTACGTAGCCATGTTGGCTCTTAGGTTTGTTGTTGAGCTTACATGGTAGCTACGTCGGCTTGCTTAGTTGTGTATATATATTTTGGCTGTGTGTGTGCCCAGTCAGACGAGATAGACAACATTGGTTTATATCTATCCAGATTACGGCCTCACCGGCTGGTTTATATTGTCGGTGTGCAGGTAGGCCTTAGCAGAGTTCAGATTTACAGTGGTTCAGTCGGGGCCTAGGTTGGCACCGAGTGGCGGTCATAAGCCAACTTTTCCGTTACTTGAACATCATCTACCGGGACGATCCTAGTAGGATCTCCGACACATTTTCGTAGCATTGAGACATGAAAAACCGGATGGACTGATTCGAGTTCTGAGGGTAAGTCCAATTCGTAAGCTACTTGATCCACCTTTCGGACACTCTTGTAAGGGCTAATGTATCGAGGACTCAATTTCCCTTTCTTACCAAATCTTATCACGCCTTTCATTGGTGAAACCTTCAGGAATACCCAATCATTCACTTGGAATTCTAAGTCTCATCGACGGTTGTCCGCATAGGATTTCTGGCAGCTTTGGGCTGTCAATAATCGATCTCGGATAGCCTTGACCTTTTCCACTACTTGTTGAATCAACTCAGGGCCTATTAGCTGTACCTCCCCTACTTCGGACCACCCAATTGGGGATCTACACTTTCTTCCATATAGAGCTTCCAACGGGGCCATTTGAATAATGGAGTGATAGTTGTTGTATGCGAACTCAATGAGGGGTAAGTGGTCATCCTAACTACCACCAAAATCTGACACACATGCCCGTAACATATCCTCCAAGGTCTGGATAGTGCGTTCGGCTTACCCATCAGTTTGTGGATGAAACGCTGTGCTAAGCTTCACCTGAGTACCCAAACCTTCTTGAAAGGACTTCCAGAATTTAGCAGTAAAACTGTGCTCCTCTGTCTGTGATAATAGATATCGGGACACAATGATGTTGCACAATCTCTTTGAGATACAATCTTGCATAATCTTCCGCCGAGAATGTGGTTCTGACTGGAAGAAAATGAGCCGCTTTCGTGAGTCTGTCCACGATCACCCATATGGAATCATACTTGCTTTGGGAGCGAGGTAAACCTACAATGAAACCCATGTTGATCACTTCCCATTTCCAGGTTGGAATCTCCATAGCTTGCAATAATCCTCCTGGCTTTTGATGCTCAATTTTCACTTGTTGGCAATTTGGACATTGAGCTACAAATTCTGCTATGTCTTTCTTCATTCCATCCCACTAATACATTAGCTTAAGATCGTGATACATCTTTGTCGCTCCCGGATGAATAGAATACCGAGAATGATGAGCTTCTTCTAGAATTCGACGACACAATTTCGCAACATTTGGAACACATAGCCTGTCTCGGTATCTAAGAAATCCATCTATAGAAATTACAAACGGCGACTTCTACTTCTCATGAAGTGTATGTCTATAGTGACTTAACTGAAGATCTTTATATTGGCGCTCTTTCACTTCCATATCTAAGGATGAAACAGTTGGGTTATTAATACCAATTCCAACACTGCCTGAATCAATTCAACGAACTCCAAGGCTGGCTAGCTGGCAGAGCTCACGAATTAATTCTTTCTTCTTTGAAGGAACCTCACATAGGCTACCCATTGATTTGTGGCTAAGTGCATCCGCTACTACTACATTTGCCTTTCCGGGGTGGTATAAAATACTCACATCGTAATCTTTTAGTAGTTCTAACCACCGCCTCTGCCATAGATTTAACTCCTTCTGCTTGAAGATATATTGGAGACTCTTGTGATCTGTATAAATATCAACATGATTGCCATACAAATAGTGTCTCCACATCTTTAAAGCATGAACAACCACAGCCAACTCAAGGTCATGGGTCGGATAATTCTTCTAATGTTTCGGCAACTGCCTTAAAGCATAGGCAATGACCTTACCGTGCTGCATCAACACACATCCTAACCCAACACCAGAGGCATCACAATATACAACATAACCATCTGGCCCTTCTGGAAGTGTCAGAACTTGAGCTGAAGTTAATCTATCCTTCAATTCTTGGAAACTGCATTCACAACCACCGGTCCATTGAAATTTTTCTCATTTCTGAGTTAACTTCGTTAATGGTGCTGAAATGGAGGGAAACCCATCCACAAATCTTCTATAGTAACCTGCCAATCCCAGAAACTACGGAGTTCTGCAGGTATTGTGGGCTTTGGCCAAGTTTTCACAGCTTCAATTTTCTAAGTATCAACTTGAATGCCATCAGCTGAAATAACATAGCCCAGAAAAGTCACAAAATTTAGCCAAAACTCGCATTTTGAAAATTTTTGCATACAATTCACGAGTACAAAGAATCCCAAGGAAAATGCGTAAATGGTCTGCATGCTCAGATTCTGTATGAGAGTATACAAGGGTATCATCAATGAATACAATCACGAACAGATCTAAGAGAGGCCTCAATCGCAAAAGAATTCCAAAGGTTCATAACGTCGTCATATATTCAGACCTCTCTTATAACAAGTCCTAAGGCAGCCCATCAATCGCAATCAACACAATACATAATCATAACCCTTAATCCGTCAATTCAACAAGAACAACCCACTAACTAAATATAACTCCAACTTTAATCTTCAAATTCCTTTACTTTCATCATTTAATCCATGACAACAACAACAACAATATCAATTAAAATTAACTCATCCTCACTAGCTTAAAACAACCCCATATTTGGCCCAAACAAGTCTCAACATCAACCTACACAATTCTTGCATTCAATTCCATATCCACCAATTCATACAAAGACCAAATTATCACTAAAACATTTAGGAGAGTATTAAACCTTACCTCAAATTCAATTAGGACACCTTAGAAGCTTAAGTTGATCAAAACTTGCCATGGCCGTGAGCTGCCATGGCTGTTGAGATTTCCATTTCTTTCTCCAATTGAACTTGAAGATTGTCAATTTATTTATGTAGCGGGGAGGGGGCTGGCCGTGAACTGCTCAAGGGCTGCCATGGCCGTGAGTGGCCATGGTTTGGGAGCTCCTCTCTCATTCACTAGGTTTGTCAATAGAATTATGGCATCACCTAGTCACCAAATTGTTATTTATATGAATCCTAATACTCCTACATGTGCCCACCCTGATGAATCATCCATTTCATTTTATTTTGTTATATATTTTTTTAATTAATAAATCGGGTGGGGCCCACTCAAGGTGTAATTAACTTAATTAATCATTAATCCCCGCTTAATAATCTAATCATGGTTAGTTAATCCCTAATCTCCACTAATATTTCCATACTAATTGGAATTTACAAGCAAGTCGTGCATTTATTGAAATCGTGATTAAAAGTCCTTGTCTCGTATCTCAAAAATAACCTTATCCTTTAATTCATGTCGATTAGCTTACGAGTAATCCAACATACAAAAATACGGGGTATAACATCCTTCCCCCCTTTGGAACATTCGTCCTCGAATGTTAAACCAATCTTACCCTCCCAATACTTCCTTAAACGTTCTTTTACTAAATTATGCCCTTTACATGCCTCTTTCATTGGTCGATCCCTTCACTTTATTATAACGTATTCCAGCTCTCTCAGTAACACTTTCCATAATATTTGTTCTTGCTCTTGCCTCTCAGGGTGGTAATTCCACGTCGTTGTCTCTACTCTCCTTTTCATTTCGCAGTTGGTTGACAGTTGTATTGCGAGCTATTCAGCTGAAATCTTACTCTCTCCCTGGTGCATTTAGTCTTAACTCGACCCTTTATTCCTCTATAGTTACTCTTTTAAGACGTATCATCCACCTCATCTTACCTCTTACGCGTAGACGTCCCTTGTCGATTTATTAGACTTTACAACCCCTGGAGTATTTCATGCCTCTGGTAACCTATAGACCCTTCGCAGACTCTACGAATAAGATGAAACTTCCCAGGGTGTAACATTATTTTACTTCAATAACCTTACATTGCTCTACTATACAACCCATATTCTGGAATCTTCGGCCTCATGTATTACTCCTCGACTTCTTTAAAGGGCTTTAACTGTCACTCTAATTTTTAGCTCTTAATCTTAATCCTTAGAGTTGGATATCAAGTAACGCGGGAGTTTCCTCATATAATAACTTTACACAGCTGCTCTGTGATCTGACTATCGTTAACTGGTATAATTCTAAAAGAAGTTTTGATTTGATATATGAATTCACTGTCATCCCGTAACCCGCTTGTTCTGATCGTCGCGCTTAAACCATTTCCCTTAATCCAACTTCTAACACTTTAGGCGTATTATCTTGTGTCGTTTCTTTATCTTTAATTCAAACCCTTCTATTGCGCCTCTTTACTCAGATTTTGCTCTTAGTTGCAATCTTTACAAGAATATGCGAAGGTTCTCAAATTAGCCCAAGAAATACCTTAGCGTCGTTTCGCTAGTCTTTATGCTTTACCTTGCATTCCCCTCTTGTAGCTTTCAATCGGTATCGGGGCTCAACAACGGCCATGTCCTATTTGCCCTCCGTACTTATTCTATATTTGTGATTTAGCTCAAACCATCTTATGCCTTCCCTTAATGTATCCGAAATATCACAGTTGCATTGTTATTGCTGAATCCTTACTCTTCTCATCAAGTACTCACTTGGTCTCATCCTTACTATACAAATATTCGTAGGTTGCATAACTATTCTTGTACAGCTTATATAAAACATATCCAATCTTAGTCATAGCCTTTCCTTTACCTGGTTCATTATGCTCTACTTAATTCATCCGTACTAAAATGTGCTCGTAGCCTATCTTGTCATACTCCTTTCCCTTGATTCATCCTTTGATATTTTTCATATCCTATTATAGGAGATTTCTATCCCTTCTCTTTGCTACCTATTAGTCGCTACATCACTAACGCACAACTCTATTGCCAACCTCTTAGCCTTTAATCTAGTATAGCATTGCTACCCTTTTTAATATCTCTTAAGTTACTCGTTACCATTCTTCTGTCGTACTCTTTCTTTTTATAAGCACCCACTAGTAATGCCACATCATTCAGGATCTTTACAGATTCTTCTCCGCACCATCTCAAATACCATCTTGTCTTCTACCCATTCATTGCTAGCTTTCAGATCTTACTAATTTGTTTCAGCTAGGGATCTCACTTAAAGTGTAAGCATCCATATCAAATATATTGCAGTGTCAATTGTTTCCATATTACACTTGCATTTCTCACACCCGCTTCCCCCCTTAAGGGTGTACTTATGCCATTGTCTGTTTGTATTCTGCTCAATGTCCCTATTTCCAATCTCAAATTCATCCGATCCTTTTTCCAATTCAATTGTTATACTTTACCATACCCATGTCTTTCTTTATAATTTATAACTTTGATTATCCACATACGAAACCTTAATCAAAATCAGGAAGTGACGAGAACCTTTTGATATACAGTACCTGTAGTCATTCCAAATTCTCAATTAGGTAGCACTTATATTCTGATGATAAGTGTCCAAATTTCTCTTGTAGCATTATATTTATCCCAACCTATATCATCTATTTCCTCTAATGAATTTACAATACATCATTTGTTCCATAACCTACAGTCCCTGTCCTTTAAGGATTTCACTGTTTCCGAGGTAAAGTCATATACACGCAATACTCCTTTATGCCTTATGCTCTCTTGCCCTTATCGTGTACCCAATACCAACTTCTAACTTACTCAAAATCATATCAAGTTCGTCTTAATGACAGTCTTATCTTATCACCTTGTCGTCGTACTACACCTTTAAGTTCATAGCTATATATTTCCCTTTTGTTCTGTACTCGTACTCATTTAATTATGTCTATTTTGGGCGCTTTCTTTAGTGTTCCTTTCCACTTCTTCGATCTATGCCCATCTTTCTATTCTGTGCACGAGAAATCTCATGCCACCCCTGTATCCTTCGGAAAACACTACTTCTGCATGCTCCCTTTCTTATTTCCAAAACGTATTCTGTTTGTCCCTATTTGTTCTTATCATCCCAGTCATTTTCTAGCACTCATTCTACTTCGCTGCTCATTTTTCTATAGTTTGATCTTCCATAGTTCCATCGCTTACCTTACTCGTGTTCTCGGCTATACATGTCGTAACCCATTACTGCATTGTTATCTTGCTCGCTTTCATTTCTGTTATCGCATAATCTTTATTCTGAACTTTCCCTATAGAACTTTATAAGTCTTTTTTATTCATTCTATAGCTCGCCTTTATACTTTAGTCACATAGATCACGTCATATCCTTTAGTCACTTCCTCAATAGGCTTTACTCATTTTCATAACAACCCTTATGATATTCACATTACATCATGTTCGTGATGAATCCTATAGTGTAACACTTCTTAACCTTTTACCTTTTCTGGTCAATCTTATCCTTAATACCTCACAAGTTGTCTTGTCAATACATTCATATTCGTCACAATTCTTCTTCCTCTGTACTCTTGTCTCAATCATACTATTACTTCTTCTAACTATAAACTCGTTGTAATTTATCCCTACTTATCAGTTCACTTGATACCTCAATAAAACGTTCTATTAAGATTTGCCATTTTTTTCTAAATCATCCCGTAGTGTCACAAGCCCTTCCAAATTATCCTAGCATTTCATCAACAAGACATGAAACACATGATCTAAGACAACCCACAAGTTTGAGTTTTCCTTCTGCAAATTCCATCTCCAATTAGTTGAATAAGAACTAATAAGCTCAAGGACATAAAGATATGGTGAAATGTTACCTCAAGAACACAAGAACGCTCACACTCCAAGATTACGTCACCATGAAGCATCCTCCAAAACCATCACAAGAAGAAGGACTAGAATTCGACAAGCACCACGGGACTCCTAATGCTTGATTCACATAGTTTACCTTCAGATTTGTTCTTGGGTCATGAATGAACTATTTAGTTCATAAACTACTCGTTGTATGCTTTGTACTCTTCAAATAAAAGTGAAGCTTAATTGCTGGACGTTTTTGCTCTTCAACATGAGCTTTTTCTAAGGTAAAATGTGGCTGGAAAGTATTCTGGTCCGTTCAAATGAATTCCAAACTTTGCTGCTCATATTTGCTTCTTCCAAATAAAATATCCCGAATAAGAATGATGCCTCTTACGGATGACATGAAGGGTATCTCTTAAAGCTCTAATTCAGCATGATAAATTTACCATATCGATATCGACCTCATAATTACTATTACTATCAATTCAACCGTTAACTTTATTTCTCGAAGTCAGACGTACTTGCAACTTAGTCAAATCTTATCATTACTATTGACATGACCTTTCAAGACTTTTTACGAACTTATATCTCATTCTCTTTTTACTTCTAGGAAAATTTTGGCAGAGTTTCCTCTGTATTTCTTACTATCCCAAAACCTGTACGCAGGAAATACCAACTATACCTCACAGGGCCAACATATATACGTATATATTATATCATATCATAGCCACACAGGGCTCCCAATCCCAAGTAAAAGTATAAAGATGTCAAAACTTACCTCATATATCACACCTCAAGACGAACTTGATCCTTTAGCGATCTGTCCTGTTATACCTTCCTATCTACCTTCCCTTTCATTCTTCAACTTTACATTTCAATCATACTTTAATATTCTTACCTTATCCGACATGCATCTTTCGCACCGTTGCTTACCTGTGTACTTTGTAACTTCCAATATCATCAGTCACTTTCTTCTGTCGATGCCGTTCTTCAGATGAAATCAAGGGTTAGTATAAGGAATTTCATTTCCTATGGCTGGGCCTTAACGCAGGATCTTAGATATGAAAGAAAGGTAACATCCTAAATGTCTTGTAGCTTCCTGTTTATAGATGTGGTGCACAACACACCGATAAACAAGACTCTACTAGACACGGTCTGTAGACACTCCGAGGATGAACTGCTCTGATACCACTTTTGTCACGACCCATCCTCGTGGGCCATGACTAGTGCCCGAGCTGGACACTCGCATACATACCTGTTAGATATAGTCAAACTGAACCTGTGAACAATATGGAAACTTGCAAAAGAATTCCAAAGGTTCATAATGTCGTCATCCTGAGGAGTCACAACTAATCAAAACATAATATGGTACGCAAGCCAACAAGGCTGCCACTACATGTCAATATGATACGCAAGCCGACAAGGCTGCCACTACATGTCAATATGATACGCCAGCCGACAAGGCTGCCACTACATATCAATACCATACGCATGGCGACAAGGCTGCCACAACAGACGAACATATCCATAGCACATCGTATAGACACAGCTGAACGAAACTTATATACAACCCAACCATATGTCTACAGACCTCTAAGAGTATCGATAGTGAAATATGATGGGACAGGGCCCCGCCGTACTCCTGAACAAACATATATATACATCATAAGATCTGTACTAAAAGTCTAGGCTCCGGAACAGTGGAGCCCTCCAAGATAGCTGAGTAGAAGGCCTAAGCTGGAGGATCACCAAACCGATTATATGTACCTGCGGGAATGAAACGCAGCCCCCCGAAGAAAGGGGGTCAGTACGAGATATGTACTGAGTATATAAAGCATGAAATACAATAAAGAGGGTCATCACTGAAATAGAGATTACAGGAGACAAGAATGTCAATCAAAGATACCATTACACTTGCCTTATGAAATGTAAATCATGCATGTCACTATCATATATCATACCCGGCCCATTATAGGACTCGGTGAATAAAGTCATCATATGCTATCCTTGGTGTCGTAATCACATCATCACATATATATATATATATATATATATATATATATATACCGTACCCGGCCCTCTAGTGAGGGACTCGGTGAACAATGCAGTGGAACTGTGCACGAAATCATACCCGGCCCGGGACTCGGTGAAAGACATATTGAGGCATGCACGAGCAGAGTAGTGAGTAACCATATACAAACTAAATCATCAACGGAGACTCAAATAGAATAAGTAGAATGAATTAACACTTGAGTATCAATGGCGACAGGCATATCAAGTATCCCTCGAATGTCATTATGGATTATGTCAAATGGAACTTCAGGAATCATAGACACGTATCAAAACCATATGAAATAGCTTATTGACGTCAAGAACATTAATCAGCCGAGTGTCTCTAAGAATAGGAACTTTTACATTTGTTGTCTGTTCGTTTCATATGAATCATGCCAAAAGAAAGAAAGGATAACTTTACATACCTTTGGCGCTTAATCGGTGTCTCGATATGTATACGTTGCCCAAATTATCTCAACCTATATTAGGACGTCAAGACTATGGTTAAGCTACGAAAAGGCATAAAACGTACTTCAACGTTAGTAGCTTATTTCAAGACAATTGGGCAGCACTTCCCCTATATTGCTCAATTTCCTCACATTTTCTCCAACTATACCATAATCAACATAGCAACAACCAAAGCACGCCTAAGTTATCGCATTAAGAACTAGTCGAAACAAGATCCGAGGATACTCCAAAACTGCCCACATAATATAACAATGCCCAGTACACTTCGAATATCTAAAATATACACCCAACAAGCCACATACGCTTCGCATACGATATCTTATACATTCATTTCTTATCAAATTAGTGATTCACTTTAGCAACAACACAGCAACGACCTCAACCCTTTATGCAAGAAAATTATTTTAACATTATAACAAGTCCTAAGGCAGCCCATCAATCGCAATCAACACAATACATAATCATAACCCTTAATCCCTCAATTCAACAAGAACAACCCACTAACTAAATATAACTCCAACTTTAACCATCAAATTCCTTTACTTTCATCATTTAATCCATGACAACAACAACAACAATATCAATTAAAATTAACTCATCCTCACTAGCTTAAAACAGCCCCATATTCGGCTCAAACAAGTCTCAACATCAACCTACACAATTCTTGCATTCAATTCCATATCCACCAATTCATACAAAGACCAAATTATCACTAAAACATGTAGAAGAGTATTCAACCTTACCTCAAATTCAATTAGGACACCTTAGAAGCTTAAGTTGATCAAAACTTGCCATGGCCGTGAGCTGCCATGGCTGTTGAGATTTCTATTTCTTTCTCCAATTGAACTTGAAGATTGTCAATTTATTTATGTAGAGGGGAGGGGGCTGGCCGTGAGCTGCTCAAGGGCTGCCATGGCCGTGAGTGGCCATGGTTTTGGAGCTCCGCTCTCATTCACTAGGTTTGTCAATAGAATTATGGCATCACCTAGTCACCAAATTGCTATTTATATGAATCCTAATACTCCTACACGTGCCCACCCTGATGAATCATCCATTTCATTTTATTTTGTTATATATTTTTTTAATTAATAAATCAGGTGGGGCCCACTCAAAGGTGTAATTAACTTAATTAATCATTAATCCCCGCTTAATAATCTAATCATGGTTAGTTAATCCCTAATCTCCACTAATATTTCTATACTAATTGGAATTTACAAGCAAGTCGTGCACTTATTGAAATCGGGATTAAAAGTCCTTGTCTCGTATCTCAAAAATAACCTTATCCTTGAATTCATGTCGATTAGCTTACGAGTAATCCAACATACAAAAATACGGGGTATAACAAATATAGTCAATATACCTGTAACCATATATGGGGAAGACTCAAGATCCTGACGTCCAGCTAGAATATAAATACGAGGCTGAGTACCACCTGAACTGGACGCTCCCGCTTTACCTCTACATCGTCCTGCTAGAATCTGGGGAGTCTGCCCTATCAGACGCACCAAAGAAGAACCATCCGCTGATCCTGTGGGCTGAACCCCAACTCTACCACTCATCGATGGAAAATCTAGCATCATATGTCCAACCTGGCCACGGGCATAGCAAACATCTGAACCTCGGCAACACTAACCAGAATGTAAGTTACCACACTGGCTACATCGCGGCACTAGTTGGACATATGATGCGAGAACCTGAAACCCTCGAACTCTGACCCTGTCCATAATGAATGGAGTGGTCAAATCTCCTGCCTACAAACTGGGGAGGTGCACTAGTCGCCGAGTGGCCTAAATATCTAGAATGTGACTGCCTCGATCCCCCTCCATAGTCGCTACTGGCACCCATAGATCTGGCTTTTTTACTCTGCCCTCTATGGATATCGCGCTCACATGATACCAAACCTTAACATACATGATCTCAAGGGAAAAATTTGCGCACACACACACACACACACACACACACACATATATATATATATATATATATATATATATATATATATATATATAAGCTCCTATGGTTACAAAAATAATATACAATTCTACAATGATGGATTCATGAGACCATACTACCCACACATACGTATCTACGAGCCTCTACTAGAGTACTAGACATAAGGACGGGACAGGACCCCATCGTGCCCAAATATGTACACAAAAGACTATCTCAAAATAGCACCTTCGGAATGCAGTGCTCCTATAGATCTGCTGATAAACTCCTACGGATCTGCACCGTCTCCCTGTCTACCTGTGGGCATGAACACAGCGTCCAAAGAAAAGGATGTCAGTACAAATATTGTACTGAGTATGTAAGGCATGAACAATTATAACATATCAAGAAATAGAGGTTATCAAGTGTGGAAACAACCTGTAACTGAAGATCACTCAAGATGGACAATGCATTCTAGCTTACATCATAAACATCATCATATCATGTATACATATAAATAAGCTGCCCGACCATATAGGTACGGTGTGATCATCATTAGGCCGCATCCGGGGTAACCATCTCATGCCGTCCACTAGTGGTGTCTGCCCATGCCATCTAGACATAGTGTATACGTTGCCCGCGGTGTCTGCCCGGCCATATAGAAGCAGTGCAATATCATCATCATATACTTATCATGATTTATGCATAAAACTCAAGACAAACTGTAAATCTATCGGGGTGACGTAAGGTCGTGAACCCCCAATTCCAGTATGGAGTTTCATAAACACTCTGTCACACCTTGAAGGAATTAGCATATAAGGTGAGTGTAGCACAATGAATAACACCAAAGAGTCGTAACTAGGGTCATTAGCTTTGTAAAAACATCATATCATGGGCTTTAGACTCTTTAGACTTAGACTCATCATTGTCATGCTCGTAACGTATCTCTTTCCTTTATGTCCTAAGAAGCTCTTTATAAACAGTGACTCATAATTTCCGGAATGTAAGAAAGTCATGGAGAATAAGGAAAGTCATGTCATAAGATTCATGCCTTAGAAAGGAAGGGACTAGCCTTACATACCTTTTCATTTAGCTACTCTATCACTTGAACGTTCCTCTCCAATATTCACGTTTCTACTTTCAAGAGAGTTCATACTAATATTAGATAATCGATAACATAAGCGTGCTTGAACTAAAGCTAGAGAAAATTGGGCAGCATCTCCTTTGTTTATGCAACTTTCTCCATATCATGTATCAACTCCCAACATCAATAATAACAGTCATCATATCATAATCAACAATCTTCATTCACCCTACATTATTCAAGTCTCCCAATTTCCATTCCAAATCATCCATAACCATAGCCATAATACAACATTAAATTCATCCTAATAAAATGTTTCTCCCGTGTTCTTAATATCATTTATAACATAATTATAATTACAACATATCAAGAATCTTGATTCATATTAATCTACTACTCACAAATGTCACTAATCTCATATTTGTAACCCATTTCTATTTCCTTCCATAATCCAAATCTTTCAACTCCTCAACAGTCTAAATAGCATGGAAGAATCATGAAACTTACCTTTGATTTAGTAGGAATGGCTTTTGGGTAGAAATACTCCACTTATAAGAAAACCCTAGCTTCAACTTCCAAGAGATTTCTTGACTCTAGCAACCCCAAGAGCTTTCTTGCACATGATTCAGTTGAATTTATGATATGAGCCTTTGATTTCCCTTGTATTCTTGAAAATTAAATGTATGGAATGTTCTAGAGACTTGGAGAGAAGTGGAGAAATGAAAATAATGAAATGGGATCACATTTATATACTTGAAAATAACTGAGCCCGTCGGGTGTTATACGGACACTTATACGGTCCGTATAAGTGACCGTGGTTCACCATCATGGAAATCATCTTCCTGTTGGGTGTTATACAAACCCTTATACGGACCGTATAATGTTATATGGACCATATAAGCGGTCGTATAACCCCACTTCTCCGAAATTGCTTCCGTCATTCGTTTGATCTCCAATCCTTATGGAACCTTCCTAACACTTGTTTAAAACTTCATTAGAAATCTAAGGAGCGTTATAACTCTTCTTTAAGACAGCATTTAGTCAACATTAGCTCGGTACTTTACGAAACTTTTTCCAGAACACAACCTATGCTTTTACCTTTCTTAAGGAACTTTCTCCTCCTACTTCCAACGTCTTTGAGATCTTAATTAGAGTCGTTAAATAACACTTCTTACTTGCAGGAACATCGTATACTTCTTACCCTGCGTTAGTCTAGCTATCTTACGACGACATGAAATTTTTCCGAGGTGTAACATTCACGTTGGTTATTAGAAAATTTTATGGTCTATTTTCAATTTCTGCGTTACTTACTTTGTTAATTATGACCTAATAGATGCTCTTGTTGGTTCTCCTTTGGGTGATCGGAGTTCTAAATGATTTTCTCCTTCACTGAGGTCTAGTTAGAAGAGGATTAGGAAGGCATTGAAATGTGCCATGGCTATGAAGACCAAATGTCATGTCAACTTCTGTGACATTTACGTTGGTTATGTGCAAATTTTATGGTTTATTGTCAATTTCTGTGTTATTCACTTACGTGAATTTTGACCCAGTGAATGCTCTTGCTGGTTATCCTTTGGTGATCCTACCAATGTCTCTAATGTTGATGACTCTATTCCCCTAACTCTTCCTTGTTCTTCTTTAGGTGATCCTACCCATGTCCCCAATATTGATGGCTCTTCTAGT
Source organism: Lycium barbarum (assembly GCF_019175385.1). Classification (NCBI taxonomy): domain Eukaryota; kingdom Viridiplantae; phylum Streptophyta; class Magnoliopsida; order Solanales; family Solanaceae; genus Lycium; species Lycium barbarum. The sequence goes on from NC_083340.1 coordinate 45,189,715, forward strand.
CCACTGCCTGATCATGCTGATGATTCTAAAGTTGATGATCCTAATGCTGATGATCCCCATATTTCTATGATTCTTCTAGTCCTCCGCCGATCATGCTGATGACCCTAAAGTTGATGATCTTAATGATGTTGATATCCATGTCTCTAATATCGAGGGCTCTTCAGTCATATGCCTAATCGCACTGATGATCCTAATTGCAAGACTCCATTGCGTCTTCTTGCTAATTCTGTTGTTGCTGCTGAAGATTGATCATCCCATGGAATAATAAATGATATTTTAGCACAAATAAATGACGAGACTGACAATAAAGAGGTGGGAGACGTTGTTTGAGTTTTTGGGGTTGTTTGTGGAACAATTATTTGAGTTCCTGATTGATTATATTTGGGAGAGTGTATGATTGCAATTGTTTTTTATATAACTGCAAATTTCTCACCATTAACAATTTAATAGAACTGAGATTGCCATTTAACCATTAGATGTTTATTATATTTGAGAAGCAGTTTAATTATTTGTATTATTCATTAATTGCATATATTAGTTTATTATATTTATCATTTCACAATTTCTCATCTCACCATTGACCATTTATTCGAACTGAGATTTTGTTTATTGGCGCAATAACCCTGTAAGTTTGCCTATGACGGAAGCATAAAATTAAAAATTTGATAATCATTATTTATTTATTTTATTTGAGAATTAGTTTAATTAGTTTTATTATTCATTAATTGAAAATATTAGTTTATTATATTTAGCATTTCGCAATATTCCATCTCACCATTAACAATTTATTAAAATAGAGATTCTTTCTAGTGGCGCAATATCCCTATACCTTTGCCTCACTACTAAGAAACTGTTAAAACTGAGACAAGAAAATCTAAGGACTACGTCGATACAATTAACTGACGAAAAACTGATGCGGTCCGTTGGTTTAATTAAATTTAATTATTTTATTAAAAATCAAAGGACTTCATTGGTTTGTTTTTGCGAAATTTTGGGCCTAAAATTCCACCAAAATTAATACAACGAAACCCACGCAGTCCGTTGATTTTATAAAAATAAATAGGAAATATTTTACTAAAAACTGACGTACTTCGTCGGTTCTTTTTTTGAAATAATAAAAATAGTATTTTGTTCTGTTTTGTATTTTGTATATTAATAAACTAAAATTCAAGGTTAGTGTTTCTTGAATTTCTTTGTGATTCTTGGATTGTAGGTTTTTTGTTTATGTATTAGTTTATTTATGCAACAATCAGTTAGGTCATTTTGGCAATTTTACCTAATTTTCCCTAAACGACCCTTCCCTTAGCTTTACTTTAATGTATTTGACATATGGGGATGGGTAGCACGGTTATCAAGGTAATCAAATTAGTATCGAAGTGAGAATCCTAAGTTTTGAATTCTTCAGTTTCATTGTGGGTGAAGCTTTGACTAATAGTTGTGTTACACCTCGTAGTTTGGTACGTTAAGATTCGTTAGGTGTTAGCTGTGTAATTGTGGATACTGGAGTACCTTCTAGGATATATGATATTATATGCGCCTACCTTATGAGTATGAGGGTTTAAGTTCATATAATAAGCTAGGGAAGGATTGAAGGGCAGGTGGATAAAGGAAATCAAGTTTGACTTTGGAGAAAAGATGAGGGACAATTTTGGTCCAACATGGAGAAAGAATAGTTTTTAGTATATGAGGAGTTTTGAAGTAAAGAAAAGACCTAAATTAAAGTTCATGAAGTCCAGTTTCCAACACAAAAAACCACGCATCAATCCGACATCGAAATAAAACGTTATGAGCATTTTAAGATAGACTGCCAGGGCAGGCAATAAACCTGCGTGGATGCACCTCGGAGTGGCACGAACACGTAGAGGAGCAGGCAGCAACTCTGTGCAAACGCGCCCCAAGGTGGCGCGAACGCACTGAGTAAATCCTATGTCGGTGCAACCCGACTCTAGAACATTATAAAAGGGGGCTAACCCCCTCATTTTTCATCCACACACCCCTCCAAAGTTCTCAAATATTCTTGAAATTTCCCCCAACCTCCAATCATCAAATTTTAACGTGAATTAAGCATAATCTTTGAATTCAGGCTCAGACAGCGTATAGTTGCTGTTATAATATCGTAATGCGGTGAATCTTGACTGGAATTCAAGGTGAATATTGAAGATAAGTTCTAGCAGGAGTAAGGTATGAATCTTCCCTTATTGATATCGACTTAGGTTTATCTATGGAGATAAAGCTATTAAATAATCATATAATGAATTTGTGGGTTGAGAAATTAGATAAACATCGTGTGAGATGTTTTATGGAATATTTTTGTATGGATGATGATGTTGTTGGCATTAGAGTTGTTGTTGTTGTGTTGGTTGTTGGTATTGTGATTTCGGGCTAGGGATATAACCATGGGAGCTGCTGCCCGAATTTTGGCAGTTACTAAAGAAGTTTAATTTAAAGACCTAAGATAGGCATATGATGATAAGCCTAACAATAGTAAGATTTCTCTTGAATGTAGATTTACGATCTCAAGAGAATAAACGTTAAGTAATAAAAGACCAAAAAGGTTTATTAAGGCTGTTCCTTCTTTTCTTGGCATGTTTCCATATACGGTAAGAGCGTGATGAACCTTATGACTCGAGTTTTTTCAAAGTAGAACTTGTCATATTTTTGTCTAGTTTTCGAATGTTATGTTATTCTTTCTGTGAGGCCACATCCCCTCCCTATGTCCTTGAGTTATAAAGAGACATAAGAGACATGTTACAATATCAGTGTTTTGCAGCATACGCGTGATATACTACATGATGTATATATATTTTTCTTTAGCTTGGCCACTTGGTCAGTGAGGCATTTTTACTTTTCCTAGCCTACGGGTCAGTGAGACAGATATGCCTAGACTACGAGTCGGTGAGACAAGTATGCCTGACCTACGGGTCAGTGAGACAGATTGCCTGGCCGACGGATCAGTGAGACATATTGCCTGGCTACTTGGCCTGTGAGATTTTATGGTTGCCTAGCCAGTTGGTCAGTGTGAAATATATAATAGTATTATATTGCATTTCATATGAGAAAAGTTTGGAGAGATATTCAGGGCATTCTTTGTCCTCCAGATTTTATCGTTTCTAGTTCAGTTTCAGTCATCGTTGCCTTACATACTTGGTGCATTATTTCATACTGATGACCCTTTTGCAAGGGCCGCTACATTCGTGCCTGCACGTACAGATCGACAGGTTGATAGACCTCCCCTATAGGCAGGATCTGACATTAGCTGATTGGTGAGCTCTTTTTCTGTTCGTAGTTGCCAGGTCCTTTGGAGTTTTCCTTTTTTATTCCAGATTGTATGGTACAGTCACATATCTCCCTAGAGGTTTGTAGAAGAGTCCTATATATAGTGTGTCTATGTGATATCCTTGTCGGTTTGTGCATGTTTGTTGGATACTGTTGGCTTTGTACAATCGTAGCAACCTTGTCGGCTTGCTCAGTTGTGTATATATTTTGTGAGTGTATGCCAGTTCGGACAAGATAGTCGGTATTTATATATATGTATCCAGATTGCGGCCTCGCCGGCTTGTTGGTGTTGTTTGTGTACAGGTAGGCCTTACCGGTTTTGCTCGAACGTTAGTCCCTAAAGTTTCAGATTTAGAGTTATTCGCTCGGGCCTAGTTTGTCATCGAGTGCCGGTCATGCCACTCAGAGCAGGTCTGTCATAGGGAGTCTACAAGCCGTTTCTAGTAGAGTCTTGTTTATAGATGTGTTGTGTACCACGTCATATAAACAGGAAGCTACATGGCATCTAGGAATTGGTTACCTTTCTTTCAGATCTAAATCGTGCTGTAGAGCCGAGTCATAGGAGATTTGAGTTAAACTTATTCTTCCGTATTTGTGCACAGCTATGTTGGTGACTAAGAAGACTGTAGCTAACCAGAGAGGTGATACGATAACTGCTGAGGGGGTAGGGTACACCCGACAGTTGAGGCCCGGCCTGAGGGCCAGGGTGAGACCCTATCTCAGCCATCATTGATGACTCCACCACTCGAGGAGCTCCCGAGGGAGACAGTACCTCCAGTACCCCCTCCTGTACCGACAGACCAGGATCTTAAGAGGGCAGTGCACTTATTGACCCATATTGTGAAGACACAGAGACAGTCGAGAGCACCTGCTAGAGCAATGACCGCTGATGGGTCCTACAGTTCAAGGGTTCGTAAGTTTTTAACACTTTACCCTCAAGAGCACTCAGGGGTTAAGCGGGACGAGGATCTCTAGAACTTTGTCGATAAGCATGCTACGGAGATCGAGGCAGCAGAGTTAGTGCCTTTCAGGCTTTATGATATATCGGTCTTATGGTATGAGAGGTGGGACCCTGCCAGAGGTCCTGAGGCACCTCTCGCGTGTTGGTCTGAGTTTTCAAAGGCCTTTCTTGATTATTATTTACCGTTGGAGATACGAGAGGCGAGGGTAGACCAGTTTTTGACTGTCCAGCAAGGTAATTCTAGTGTTCGTGATTATTGCCTCCAATTTGATTCCTTGGCCAGATATTCTCCATCCTTTTTTGATTCATCGAGGGCCAGGATCCACAGGTTCATAGCGAGTTTGCAGCTCGACCATGTCGACGCTTATACCACTGCGGTAGTGAGTGATAATATGGACCTTGCTCGTATCCAGGCATTTTCACAGAACTGCAAGGATCGTAGACATCAGCGGCGGTGACTGAGAGCATAGAAAGGAAGTTTAATAAGAGGGCTAGGACTACTGGTAAGCCAGGTGAGAGTAGGGGAGTTTCAGACCCTAACACCAGGGTAGGCCATTTAGGCTACCATCAGCTCAGTCTTAGGGATACAGATCGGGGTATTATATTCCATCTGAACCAGGTGAGAGTTCCTATATGTCTGGGTCACAGTCGCAGAGGGGTCCGGGGCAGGCTAGATCGTTACGACAACAGTGTGGTAATTGTGGTAGAGCGCACTATGGGCGATGTCAGTATGGATGGAGAGCTTGTTATAAATGTGGCAGCCTAGATCATTTCATGAGGGACTGCCCACAGGGGAGACCTACTGGTGTGGAACAGTCGACAGGGTCTATAGCAGGGTCATCAGCATCCATGCGCCCTTCTGGGCGCGGGTAGTCTTCAGCCGGTAGAGGCAGAGGTTGGGGCGGAGCTTCTGGTGCAGGCTGTGCTCAGAACAGCATCTATGCTTTGGCATGTCGTCAAGACATGGAGTCCTCACCAGATGTTGTGATAGGTACATTAACAGTCTGTTCATATAACGTTTATGCGTTGATAGATCCGGGGTCCAATTTGTCCTCTGTCACTCCACTTATGGCGGGAAAATTCGGTATAGCGCCAGAATTGTTGAATAAACCATTTTCTGTCTCTACACCTATTGGTAAGCCTGTTATTGCTAGGAAGATTTATCGTGGTTGTTCTGTAGTTGTTGGTGGTCGTCAGACCATAACAGATCTTATAGAGTTACAGATGGTCGACTTTAACGTCATTTTGGGAATGGATTGGTTAACTTCCATTTATGCTAGTGTAGGGTGTTGGATGAAGACTGTCACGTTCCACTTTTCGGGGGAAACAACTTTGGAATAGAAGGGAAATACGGCTTTGCCGAAGGGTAGATTCATTTCCCATCTCAAGGAGAAGAGATGATTTCGAAGTGATGTATCTATCATATAGTTCGAGTCCAGGATACAGAAGCAAAAATTCCAATCCTTCAGTCCATTCCTGTAGTTAATAAGTTCCCAGATGACCTTACAGGTCTGCCTCCAGAGCGAGGAATTTACTTCACTATAGATGTACTACCGATTACTCAGCCGATATCTATCCCTCCTTATAGGATGGCCCCTACTGGGTTGAAGGAGTTGAAGGAACAATTGAAGGATCTATTGGAGAAGGGCTTTATTAGACCTAGTACGTCAGCATGGTGAGCCCCAGTATTGTTCGTAAAAAAGAAGGACGGTTCACTACGGATGTGTATCGACTATAGATAGTTGAATAAGGCGACGATTAAGAATAAGTACCCACTTCCGAGGATATATGATTTATTTAATCAACTATAGGGTGCTCGATATTTCTCGAAGATAGACTTGAGATCAGGCTATCACCAGGTCAGGGTCAGAGGGAAAGACATTTCGAAGACAGCATTTAGGACTAAATATGGTCATTTCGAGTTCCTTGTTATGTCTTTTGGGTTAACTAATGCTCCTGTTGTATTCGTGGACCTAACGAACCATTTGTTTAGACCTTTCCTAGACCTATTCGTGTTTGGTTTTTATAGCCGAGATTCTGGTTTATTCCGGATCGAAGACCGAGCATGCAGACCATTTGCGTGAGGTACTCGGAGTCCTTCAGGACCAGAAGTTGTATGCGAAATTCTCCAAATGCAAATTCTAGCTAAGCTCCGTGGCTCTCTTAGGCCATATTGTTTCAGATGAGGGCATCAAAGTGGATACTCAGAAGATAGAGGCTGTGAAGACTTGGCCTCGACCTACGATGCCGGCAGAGGTTCATAGTTTTCTGGGTTTAGCAGGGTATTACAGAAGATTTGTAGGGGACTTCGCTTCTCTATCTGCCCCATTGACGAAGTTGACTCAGAAGGCAACCAAGTTCCAATGGCAAATGCTTGCGAGCGGAGTTTTCAAGAATTGAAGGATAGGTTGACTTCAGCACCAGTTGTAGCACTTCCAGAAAGATCTGAGGGCTATGCTGTCTATTGTGACATATTGAGAGTCGGATTGGATTGTATATTGATGCAGCATGGCATGGTGATTGCTTACACTTCTAGACAGCTCAGGAAGCACGAGAAGAACTACCCAAATTATGACCTAGAGTTAGCAGCCATGATTCATGCACTTAAAATCTAGAGACATTACTTATATGGTGTTCATATGGACATCTATACAGATCATAAGAGTCTTCCGTACATCATCAAGCAGAAGGAGCTAAACTTGCGGCAGATGCGGTGGTTAGAATTGCGGAAAGATTATGATGATATTTTATACCACCTGGGGAAAGCAAATGTGTTAGCAGATGCCATCAGCCGCAAATCTATGGGTAGCTTAGCATACCTCCGGGCTGGAAAAAGGGAGTTGGCTCATGAGCTTCTTTAGCTAGCCAATTTGGGGGTTAGAGATATAGATTCAGGTTATGCCGGAGTTACTATTCAGACTACAATAACATCATCCTAAGTAACCCAGGTGAAAAGGCGCCAGTATGAAGACACTTCATTGACCCATTACAAGGATACAACTCCGCAAAAGAAGAAATCACCATTCAGGATTACTGGAGAGGAAGTCCTCAGGTATCGCGGTAGGTTGTGTTTTCCCGATACTGCGGTGTTACGTCAGAAGATTATGGCGGAGGTTCATTGCTCCCGCTATTCTATCCATCCCGAGTCAACAAAGATGTACCGTGGCATCAAGGAGGTTTATTGGTGGGATGAAATGAAGAAGGATATAGCAGAGTTCATAGCCTAGTGTCCTAATTGTCAATAGGTGAAAATTGAACATCAGAAGCCCGGCGGATTATTGCAGGCTATGGGGATATCGGCTTGGAAGTGGGAAGTAGTTAATATGGATTTCATATCAGGCTTACCCCGGTCTCAGCGTAGGTTTAATTCTATATGGGTAATTGTTGATAAGCTGACAAAATTAGCGCATTTCCTACCTGTCAGGACTACGTATTCCACCGAGGATTATGCAAAGCTTTATATTAAGGAGATAGTCCGATTTCGTGGTGTTCCTGTATCCATTATCTCAGACAAGGGTACGCAGTTTACGACTAATTTTTGGAAATATATCCAGGAGGGTTTGGGGACTCAGGTGAATCTTAGCACAATATTTCACCCCCAGACAGACGAATAGGTTGAGCGTACTATTTATACCTTTGAAGATATATTAAGGGCATGTGTGCTAGATTTTGGGGGAAATTGGGATGATCACTTGCCTCTTATTGAGTTTGCATACAATAATAGCTACCACTCTAGTATTCAGATGGCCCCATATGAAGATTTATATGTACCGAAGTGTAGATCACCAATTGGATGGTTTGAAGTGGGAGAGACTAAATTAGTAGGGCCAGACTTAATCCAGCAAGCGGTGAATAAAGTTAAGCTTATTTGAGGATCAATTATTAACAGTTCAAAGTCGACTGAAGTCTTACGTGGATAATCGCTGACAAGACTTGGAGTTCCAAGTTAATGATTGGGTATTCCTAAAGGTGTCGCCGATGAAAGGCGTTATGAGATTTGGTAAAAAGGGAAAACTTAGCCCTCGATATATTGCGCCTATAGGATTATTCGTAGGGTGGGCAAGGTAGTTTATGAGTTGGATCTACCTTCCAACTTAGAGTTCGTACACCCAATCTTCTATGTGTCCATGCTCCATAAGTGTGTTGGAGATCATTCAAGAGTTGTGCCCATTGATGATGTTTAAGTTACCGAGCATCTATCATATGAAGAGGTTCCCATTGCAATCCTGGATAGACAAGTTTGGAGGCTAAGAACTAAAGACGTAGCCTCAGTGAAAGTTCTTTGGAGAAATAATAATAGGGAAGAAATGACTTGGGAGGCTGAGAAAGATATGAAGTCCAGGTATCCATATTTGTTTCCACTCCTAGAAAAAGTTCAGACAGAGACGGCATTGTCTTTAGGTGCGTAAGGCTTTCCTTCTTATAGTTCCTTGGTTGTGTGAGGCCATTATTATCGTTATTGTTGTAGCCCTGTAAGGCTCTGTATATTTTGGGTTGTTGTGACAGGATGGTACTGGCACAACTACAGGGGAAACTCTGGTGAAATTCTCGTAGAATTCCTAAGAGTTTAACATTCGAGGACGAATATTTCTGAGGGGGGAGGAACGTTACACCTCATAGTTTAGTATGTTAAGAGTCGTTAGGTGCTAGCTGTGTAATTGTGGATACTGGAGTACCTTCTAGGATATATGAGATTATATGCGCCTACCTTATGAATATGAGGGTTTAAGTTCATATAATAAGCTAGGGAAGGATTGGAGGGCAGGTGGATTAAGGAAATCAAGTTTGTTGGAACTTTGGAGAAACGTTGGGGGACAATTTTGGTCCAAATTGGAGAAAGAATATTTTTTAGCATATGAGGAGTTTTGAAGTGATGCAAAAGCCAAAATTGAAGTTCATGAAGTCTAGTTTCCAACACAATAAACCGCACATCAATTCGACATCAGAATCAAATGTTATGAGCATTTTAAGATAGACTGCCAGGGCAGGGAATAACCCTGCGCGAATGCACCTCGGAGTGGCGCGAACGTGCATAAGCAGGCAGAAACTCTGCGCGAACGCGCTGAGTAAATCCTAGGTCAGTGCAACCCAACTCTAGAACATTATAAAAGGGGGCTAACCCCTTATTTGTCATCCAAACACCCCTCAAAACTTCCCAACTATTCTGTAAATTTCCCCCAACCTCCAATCATCAAATTTTAATGCGAATTAAGCATAATATTCAAATTCAGGTTTAGACAGCGTATTGTTGCGGTTATAATATCGTAATGCGGTGAATGTTGGCTGGAATTCAAGGTGAATATTGAAGATATTGCGGTTCTAGCAGGAATAAGGTATGAATCTTCCCTTATTGATATCGACTTAGGTTTATCTATGCAGATAAAGCTATTAAATAATCATATAACGAATTTGTGGGTTGAGGAATTGGATAAGCATCGTGTGAGATGTTTTATGGAATATTTTGGTATAGATGATGATATTGTTGGCGCTAGAGTTATTGTTATTGTGTTGGTTGTTAGTATTGTGATTTCGGGCTAGGAATATAAACAAGGGAGCTGCTGCCTGAATTTTGGTAGTTTCTAAAGGAGTTTAATTTAAAGACCTGAGATAGGCATATGACGATAAGCCTAATAGTAGTATGATTTCTCTTGAATGTAGATTTACGAGCTCGAGAGACTAAACGTTAAGTAATAGAAGACCGAAAAGGTATGTTAAGGTTGTTCCTTCTTTTCTTGGCATGTTTCCATATACGGTAAGAGCGTGATAAACCTTATGACTCGAGTTTTGTCAAAGCAGAAATTTTCATATAGTTGTCTAGTTTTCGAGTTTTATGTTATTCTTTATGAGGGGCCACATCCCCTCCCTATGTCCTTGAGTTATAGAGAGACAGAAGAGACATGTTACAGTATCAGTATTTTTCAGCATACGCATGATATACTGCATGATATATATGTTTTTATTTAGCCTAGCCGCTTGGTTAGTGAGACATTTTTATTTTTCCTAGCCTACGAGTCAGTGAGACAGATATGCCTGGCCTACGGGTCAGTGAGACAGATATGCTTGACCTACGGGTCAGTGAAACAGATTGCCTAGACGACGGGTCAGTGAGAGCTATTTCCAGGCTACTTGGCCAGTGAGATTTTATGGTTTCATGGCCACTAGGTCAGTGAGACATATATAATAGTATTATATTGCATTTCATATGAGATAGGTTTGGAGAGATGTTCAGAGCATTCTTTGTCCTCCAGATTTTATCATTTCCAGTTCAGTTTCAAATATCGTTGCCTTACATACTTGTGCATTATTTCATACTGACGCCCCTTTTACCGGGGGCACTGCATTCATGCCTGCAGGTACAGATCGACAGGTTGATGGACCTCCCCTATAGGCAGGATCTAGCATCAGCTGATTGGTGAGCTCCTTTTCTGTTCGGAGTTGCCAGGTCCTTTGGAGCTTTCCTTTTTTATTCCAGAATGTATGGTACAGTCACACATCTCCCTAGAGGCTTTTAGACGAGTCCTGTATATAGTATGTTTGTGTGATAGCCTTGTTAGTTTGTACAGGTTTGTTGGATACTGTTGGCTTTGTACGATCGTAGCAGCCTCGTCGGCATGCTCAGTTGTGTATATATTTTGGGTATTTATGCCAGTTCAGATGAGATATTTGGTGTATATATATATATATATATATATATATATATATCCAGATTGCAGGCTCGCCAGCTTGTTGGTGTTTTTTGTGTGCAGGTAGGCCTTACCAGTTTAGGTCGGGGGTTACTCCCCAAAGTTTCAGATTTAGGGTGGTTCGCTCGGGCTTAGTTTAGCATCGAGTATCGGTGATGCCACTCCAGATTTGGGGCGTGACAAGTTGAATTTTTGGTAAACATGTCTAGAATCAAATTATGATAGTTACTTTAAGTGTGGAACGTGATTTTTAACTCAGTCGAGTAGTTGGTTCGTGTTTAGACGGGTTCGGAAAGATTTTCGGTGTTTGGTTGCTAAGTGTTGTTTTTTGAGAGAGTTAGAGTATTTTTGAAGAAAAAGGTGCCGTAATGATGTTGGAGCACCATTTTTAGTGCGCAAGCAAGTTCGTAGTGTCACTTATAATCAAGTTGCATATTTGCTTTGTTTTCATGGGGTTCCGAATGAGTTTTGGCTGTTGGATCCGAGGTTTTTGGGACTTAATTTTTTTTTGGTTCTGGTGCTTCGCACCTGCGCCTAAGGGAGCGCACCTGAGTGGCCGCAGCTGCAGAAGGTGGGCGCAGGTGCAAAAATGGGTTTGAGGCTAGGACTTTGCACCTGTGAAGTGGAGGTAGCAGCTGTGGCTACACACTTGCAAATGTTTGTTCGCGCCTGCGAGCCTTGTGAGGTTAATGAAATTCCGCACATGCATGCATTTTCTGCAGGTGCGGCGCTGCACCTACGAGGGTATGTTCCGTACTTGCGCATATCGTTGAAGAGAAACCCAACAAATCCCTAACTTTGATTTTAGACTTCATTTTCACCTATCTCAAAGTTCTAGTGCTCGGTATTGAGAGGAATTCAATGCTAAGTTTGAGAGGAATTCAATACTAAGTTCAGGATTCTTCTTGAGGGTAAGTTTCTAACCACATTCTATGTATTTAATCATGATTCTATCGATCATTTTCTAAATCTATTCATGGTTTAAATTGTAGAATAAGGGTTTTTCTATAAAGTGGGTTTAAAGGGTAATCAATGAAATTGAAGGATAATTTGTGCATAGAACTCCATGATATTTAGGATTATGACTAGTCAAACTATGGGTAAGTCGAAGTATGTTCAATTCTCAGTTTTTCACTTGGGGCCCGGGTTGGGTATTTTGGGTTTTGGATTAAACCGTAGTAACATGGGTGTTGTTAGAATTGTGTAACTTCATAGAACACTGATTTGATCATGTTGCACTCGATTTCATGATATTATTACTGTTTCGACCTTTGGATTTTGGGGAAGGATTTTGAGTTGACTTTCCAATCCGAATTTCTTCTATGACAATATGGATATCCTTAGAATCATGTCTTGATGTAAAATTTATATCTTGATTGACTTTGCTCTTTCAGAGGCACTTCAAAAAGGGAAGGCTTAAGTATACCGTTTTGACCTTTGGGTTTTGGGGAGGGTTTTTTGAGTTGATTTTCCAATCCGAATTTCTTGTATGACAATATGGGTATCCTTAGAATCGTGTCTTGATGTAAAATTTATATCTTGATTGACTTTGCTCTTTCGGAGGGGCTTCAAAAAGGGAAGGCTCGAGTATAATGTTCGTGGCACCCGTTTGGCCTTGAAATAGGTTATAATTTACTCTTTTAGACTTCGATTGGAGACGTATGTAGCCTATAAATGTTGATGGAGTATTGGGTATGTGGAGGGTGTCCCACCTTAGTGGTTGTGATGAACGCTTAGGTGGGTGCCGGTGTATCTATTTTGGGAAGTTGTCGCATAACTAGGATTTTGTGTAGGGGAATGCATGTTGGGCCTACGAGCATTGGCTATGGTGATAAATCCATTTAGTTTGATATTGTTTTTTCTTATTTGGGCTATGATAACCATGTTTGATTGATTTGTGGAATATTATCAACTTATTTTGCATTCATCACACCATACCTCACTTATAGTATGAAAGTAGCATCAATCTTGACCATGAAGTGATATTATGTGATTCATGATATGTAAATTTTCATTTCTTACATCATTCTTCTGTTGACATTTGTTACCGTGCATTATGTACTTATCCATGCACGCATACATTTATATATTCATTGCGATGAGGCATTTATGAAATAGGAGATGGTTCGTCGAGACCGGTAAAAAAGGTAAGATTGATGCGTTAAATCCCAAAGGAAAATGATTCTTTGTATGATGGTATGAGTTGTGCAGATAAGATATAACATGATATGATATGATTGATATCATTCTCACCCAGTCCAAGGGTATATTCCGGATAATGTTGAGAGGTATATGGACCTCGCGAGTCCCCTGTGGGTCACGACTAGATGGAATGACCACTAGTGAGTGTGTACCAGGTATGAGATTCGGCCAGTGCATTTGCATACATTCATTTGGCTAATTTCATTCTCACACGATTATTGGCAACCGTCTTTTGGGTGGAACATGAATATGTTTATAAGAGGTATATAGATGTTGGCTGTGTGATTATACTTATATGTTTTGTTTCAATTTGTATGAGTTATTCCATCGTTGTCGGCCTATGACTAAGTATTATTCTATACTAACTTATATTTATGATAAAACTGTTTGAATAATGTTGATGATTCAAATGGGTTTCTTACTTTTGTTTCTAAATGAATTACTACTCTACTATCATACGCCCATTGGTGCGAGGGTATAGGTGCCATCATGAACCTCAAATTTGGGTCCTGACAAATTGGTATCAGAGCATTAAGTTCACTGATCTTATGAGTACAAGACCGATGTCTTGTAGAGTCTTACTGCTTGGTGCGTAAACGCTCGCACCCATTCTCGAGAGGATATATGACATTTAGGAAACTTCCATTCTTCATTCGTTTCGTGTTGATTTTTTCAATCTAAATATCTGACATCATGATTTTATTCTCACAGATGGTGAGGAAACGCGCAGATGTTACTTGAGACGAGGCATCGGCCCCTGCTGCCAAAGCCATAACGCGAGGCAGAGGTCGGGGTTAGAGGTCATGGTAAGGGGAGAACCTGTGGAGCTACACCTGCGAGAGGTCCTACACTAGTGGCTGGTCAGACACGTTCTAGGTCGCTATATCCCGAGCTAGAGATTGCGCATGAGATGGAGCATGATATTGAGCATGATGATGATCCTATGGAGGAGGAGAGGCATAGACCATCCCATGCACCTACTGAGATCATTGCTACGCCGGTCATACAGGATGCCATGGTGTATATTCTAAGTTTACTTGAGGGTTTGACCTGGTCCGGTGCTTTCTAGGCTACACTAGATTGGTCGCAGGTCAGAGCTGGAGGATAAACTCCTGACCAATTTCAGACTCCAGGGGCAGAGCCTACTACCGTTGTGGTAGCTCGCATTGATAAGGTCATAGCACCTGATTTTCTCCTGGACCAGTCACTGGGCCAGTTATCACCAAAGATGAGCAGAAGATGTTTGATCAATTCATTAGGACGAGTTCTCCCACGATCTATGGTACTCCCGAGGAGGATGCGTATGAGTTTATCGTCAGTTGTTATGAGAGGCTCTATAAGTTAGGTGTTGTGGAGTCGGACAAAGTTGGCTATGTTTATTTTTAGTTGATTGGTGATGGAAAATAATGGTTGAGCTCTTACATTGAGTGCCGATCAGCTGGATCGCCTCTTTTGACTTAGAGTAGGTTTTATCAGGTATTTTTGGAGAAATATGTTCCCTGTCGCTTGAGAGACAGGAAGGGGAATGTGTTCGCTAACTTATAGTAGATAGGGTCATCTATTGCAGAGTGTGAGTCTCGATTTCACGCCCTGGCTCCTTATGTTGTGATGTTACTCCCCACTGAGGCAGAGAGAGAGTGAGGAGGTTTGTGAAGGGATTGACCCTTCCACTTCGATTGGCAACATTGTAGGTGGTAGCTTCTTGGGCTTTGTTTCAGGCAGTAGTGGATCACGCCATGGACGTCGTGTAAGTGAGGGTTCAGTTCTATGATAGGGGTGATGATATGAGAGCTCGCAGATCTGGCTGCTTTAGTGGTTATTCTCTAGGAGTGAGGTACACTATGGTAGAGGTCATCATTACCATTTCGGTCGACTTATTCAGTCAGCACGTCAGATATCAACAACTAGTTCTTCAGGGCATAGTGAGTATTGTTCAGGGAAGACATCTCGGGGTTCTTATTCTTGACACTCAGATCGGGCAGGGTATTCTGGGTCTTTAGTATTTGTTCATTATCCTGTGATGGTCAAGACTTGCTATGAGTGTGGGGATCGGGGCATTTCTCTCGAGAGTGTCCCAAACTTACACAGCATGGATCCCAGCGAGCTCTCAAGCATAAACATCTAGGCCCGTAGCACTTCCAGGTAAAGTAGGTGGATATTCTGGTAGAGGGAGTTTGCAGCCTGACAGAGGCAGTCACCAGTGGGGTAGAAGAGGTTCTCAGTCAACTAGGAGTAGAGCTCAGTCAGGCCGTGGTGGTACGTAGTCCGAGGGTGGATGAAGTAATTTCTTTGTTTTCCCTGGTAGGCAAGAGGCTAAGGCTTCTGATTCAGTCATAACAGGTATTATTTGGTCTGTCGTCAATCAGCTGTAGCATTATTTGACCCGGGCTCTACCTACTCATATGTGTTTACTTATTTGTTTTAGGTCTGGGTGTGTTGTGTGAGTTGCTTGGTTTTCATATTGCTGTTTCTACTCCCGTTGGGGATTCTGTAGTGGTGGATCGAGTGTTACGATCTGGTATTGTTACTTTGATGGTATATGACACTTGGGATGATTTGAAGGTTCTGGACAAGGTAGATTTTGACATTATCTTAGGCATGGAGTAGTTGTTGCCTTATCATGAGATCTTGGAATGTCATGCCAAGACGGTTACATTGGCTATGCCAATAATCCCTAGGTTGGAGTAGAAGAGAGCTATTGGCCACGCGTCGAAGAAGGTTATATCCTATCTTAGAGCCTGATGGATGGTTGAGAAGGGATGTTCGACTTATTTGGCCTATGTTTGGGACACTAGTGCAGACACTTCCCATTCCTCACATTTATGACTTGTTTGATCAGCTTGAGGGTGCTTTAATCTTCTCTAAGAGTGATTTGACGTCTACTTACAATCATTTGAAGATTAGGGTAGAGGATATCCCTAAGACAGCTTTCAGGACCCGCTATGATGATTATGAGTTCTTGGTTGTGTCTTTTGGGCTGACTAGTGCCCCAACAACCTTTATGGACTTGATGAATGGTGTTTTCAAGCATATTTGGATTCCTTTATGATAGTATTTATTGATAACATTCTGATTTACTCTCGGAATAGAGAGAAGTATGAGCGGCATTTGAGGATTGTACTTGAGATTTTGCACAAAAAGCAACTCTACGCTACGTTTTCGTAGTGTGAGTTATGGCTTAATTCTATGGCATTTGTGGGACATGTGGCGTCTAAGGATGGTATTATGGTGGATCCATAGTAAATCTAGGCAGTTCGTGATTGGGATAGACCTACTTCAGTCACCTCGATTCGGAGTTTCATTTGCCTCGCTAGTTATTATCGCCTTTTTGTGAAGGGTTTCTCATCTATTGCATCTCTTTGACTAGTTTAATGAAGAAGAATATGGCAGTCCAATGGTCGGATGAGTGTGAGGCGAGCTTTCAAAAGCTTAAGACTTTGTTGACTTTAACCTCGATATTGACTCTACTAGTGAAGGGTGGGGGTTTTACTATATATTATGATTCTTCCCGAATCAGACTTGGGTGTGTATTGATGGAAAAATGAAAGGTCGTAGCTTATGCTTCGAGACAGTTGAAGGTACACGAAAAGAACTATCCCACTCATGACTTGGAGTTGGCTGCGGTGGTCTTTGCTTTGAAGATTTGGAGCTATTATATATATGATGTGCTTTGTGAGGTGTTTACCGATCATCAGAGTCTTCAACATATATTCAATCATAGTGATCTTAATTTGAGGAAATAGAGATGGTTGGAGTTGCTCAAGGACTATGATATGACCGTTCTTTATCATCGGGGCAAGGCCAATGTAGTGGCGGATGCCCTGAGTCGGAAGTCAGTGAGTATGAATAGCCTAGCTTAGTTACAGGTTGGTGAGCATCTGTTGGCTATAGATGTCAAATAGCATGGTGAGATTTGATATTTCGGAACTTAGGAAGGTTTTGGCTTGTGTAGAGGCACGATCTTTTCTGTTAGAGCAGATTAGGGCCCTACAGTTCGATATTGTGAAGTTGTGTAAGATTTGGGACAAGATGTTGCAAGGAAAGGCCAAGAAGGCAATTCTAGATGATGAGGTTGTTTTGCCAAACAAGGGTCGCGTATGTGTTCCCAAAGTGGGGGATTTGACTAGATTGATCTTGGAGGAGGGTTATAGTTCAAGGTACTCTATTCATCCAGGGGCTACACAGATGTATCGGGATTTGAAACAACATTACTGGTGGTGTAGTTTGAAGAGGGACATAGCAGGGTTTGTGTCTCGGTGTTTGAATTGCCAGCAAGTGAAGTATGACCACCAAAAGGCTGGTGGGATTACTCAGAGGACTTTAGGGAAATTTGATGCCATTTGGGTCATTGTTTACCTATTGACCAAGTCTTCTCACTTTATATCGTTCAGACTACTTACAATTCAGAGAGGTTGGCTAAGATCTACATCAAGGAGACAATTCGTTTGCATGGAGTATCCATTTCTATCATTTCAGATTGAGGGACTCAGGTTACATCACACTTTTGGCGATCCATGCAAAAGTAGTTAGGTACTCGGGTCGAGCTCAGCATAACATTTCAACCTCAGGCCGATGGTCAATCTGAACGGATGATTCAAGCCTTGAGAACATTTTACGGTCCTATGTGATTGATTTAGGTGGTCATTGGGATCAGTTCCTACCCTTGGAAGAGTTCTCTTACAACAACAGTTACTATTCGAGCATTGAGATGGCCCCGTTTGAGGCTTTATATAGTAGGATGTGTCATTTATCGATTGGTTAGTTTGATGTGTTCTAGGTTAGGCCTTAGGGTACAAATTTACTACAAGATTCCTCGGATAAGTTTAAGTTGATTCACGATAGCCTCCTCGTAGCTCAAAGTAGACAGAAGAGTTATGCCAATCGAAAAGTTCTTGATTTGGAGTTCATAGTGGGTTGTGTAACGACCCACCCGGTTGGTATTTACTACTTCGCAAAACCCATGCCCAATCTAGGTCTACGATCTTAAATAGTCAGTCTCGTGGGGTGTTTACAGGCTTAATAGCGGGAGAAATCAGTTTCAGAAAAAGTTGAAAGTCTTGGGCCCGGGCAGAGAATGGTCCGCTATAGCGACTAGAGTATTACCGCGCCGGTCTCACTATAGCAAACTGACGTTCGCCACGGACCAGTGGATGCATTTTTCGATACTCAGTTTTATATTTCACCCTCCTTTTTAATAAAAGACCCTCCAAGACTGCTATTAGATTTTCACTAGAAGAAAAACCCTTGACACTATGAAAAGAGGCTTCTCCAACATTCTCCACATCCTTCCCTATAACTATTATCTCTCACGGATTCGGATAAGGGCTAGGAGGGTGAGTATTTCACGATAATTCAAATAGTTGTTCGTCATTGAGGTAGGTTACGGTTTACTTAAGTTAGACTTTGATTAGTGAATCGTATACACGTATAGAGTTGATGGGAGATTGCATGATTACGTCTACGAACACGGAGTTTAGATTGATATATTCACAATTTAATGAAAGTTAGGTGCAATAGTAATTAGGGAACAACGAGTATCTATTTGCGTACTGAGTGCTACTATTGTGGAGTTTACGTGTTACGAAATAGGAGGAGATTATCTGTCATGGTTAAAAAAGGGTATTTCGTTGCTTAGAGTAATTATCCCTAGTATATTTGATTCCGTATTTATTGTCAAGTATATTGCAATATTCATATGATTGTTATTCTTGTTAGTAAAGAGGATTGCATTCGGTGGATTGGAGGAAGGCATAATAGTGCTACTCCATTAAGGGCATAATTCATGAGATTGTATTCATTCGTTGGCATCATTGCATATATTGCATGTAGCTACAGGGTAATGCATGGAGCAGGAAGTCTGAGTAAGCATCAGCTGAAGTCTCTGGCCTATGGCCGAGTTGGAACAAATATGTGGTAACGCGTGATAATAGAGCATTGGAGGTTATGTAAGGTTAAATATATTTACATATATAAAAGGCACATTTGATCGGGGGTGAGGATGTGGCCTTGATTGTGACTTGAGTCCGAGGAGTGAATCTGGAACGCGTGGTACATGGACACCATGGGTCCCGTACAGGTCATGACTACTGAGCAATGATATCAGTTAGCATGTATGTACAGTGTGATTTGGCCCTTGCATCGTATTTGCATTGCATTACATTTCATATTTCTATGTCCTTATGATTGTGTGCTGTCAGTCCATTATATTGCATTGTAAGTCTCCTATAATTGTGTTTTGTTGTGTGAGGCGTTGATCAATATGAAGGTAGGTGTAAGAGTGAATTACTAAGGTTAGACTTTTGTATTGAGTCTGATGGACTTAGAGAGTTCAATGATTGGTGGATGTGTGGTAAGTATGTTCCGTGGATGCATCATATCTTAGTAAGTAAACTGGATAGAAATCTCTAAGGCTAAAAGTAAGAAATTAGACGTTAGTGTAAATGAGGAGATAAGACTTAATTAATTAGCTTAAGGGAATATGGAATAGGACTTTATTGACTAGTCGGATAACCGGTATTACGATTGAAATAAGAGAATCGAATAACTAGGAGTAGAGAGGTACATTTGTATCGGTGTAATAATCTATATTGGGAGCCTTGAGGACGCCCGCTGACTTATCTGCTTATCTTATTGACTTTATATTGTGTAACGTGATCTAATCTTAGTCGACCTATGAAGCTTACCAGTACGTATGGTGTACTGATACTACTCTTGCTACATCCTTTTTGGGTGTAGGTATGTTGCTAGATTAATTGTAGTTTCTTCGTGTAAATTACCAGGCATCTTCCTACAGTCTCGCTCATCTCATTCCAGGCAGAGGCTGTGTCATTTTTTTTATCCTTGTATAATAGGAGCTCTTGTACCTGTCTAGACTAGATCCCTGGGAGTTTTCAGTTTTCTTTTATCAATAGCAAAGTCTGTATGAGCTTTTACTTTTAAATTTGTGATCATTAAGAGTTTGTTATTAATAAATCTGGCTGAATATTGGGTTGATTGATGAGGGTTCACCTACTAGTTAGTAATATGGTAGGTGCCCGCATGGGCCGTAAGTTAGGGTCGTGACAATTGGAATCAGAGCCTAGGTTAACAATCTCACAAGTACAAGAGCAAATGTCAAGTAGAGTCTTGTTTTATGGTAGGATGACGTCCGTACCAGTCCGCAAGAGGCTATAGGACATCTAGAAGTTTCCCTTTCATTCATTCTATCGTGCAACTCTCAATACTCTGTCTCCTAGTTGAATCCAATTGGTATCTAGGCGATTCCATTTGGTATCTTGACGGGCTAATTGGTATCTGTCGATTACAATTGGTGTCTCTTTATATTGATTCAAGGAAGAACTTCTATGAGTAGGTACGTGTTAATTGTGTGAACAAACGGGAATTCTGCGCTAGTATTAAGTGTTATGACTTGCGTGCTTATTTTAGGAAGATTAGAAAGTAGAAAGTGCATTCGTACTCGTTAGGTGAAAATCGTGTTAGTACGCGCTAAGCAAACGGACAAGCCCCTATGTGACTTGAATTAGTGGGGAAAATGTTTCTCCTACTGACACTGTAGCACCGCTGCAGCGGTATGGAGACAGCTTACAGCGGGCTCGCTATAGCGAATATCTGTCCGCTACAGCGGACCCAAGTTTTGTACAGTCCCGCTATAGCGTGACTGTCATCGCCATAGCGCAACCGCCGCAGTGGTACCATAGACCAGTTACCCCCCCACCCCTTTGCTCCCTATTTTCCCAACCTGTTCATTCATCAACAAAAGTCAAGAAGAAGCCAATTTCAAAGCAAATACCTACATAAAAACATCCGCCCGACTAGGGAAATTGTCTTACAAGTGCCCTTAAACCGAGGCACCCGCCCAAAAAAAACCAAAAAAAGAAAAATATCCAAACATTCAAAGCAAACCAAAAACAAAAATTTTCTGAAGAACAAGCCCTATAAGGGCAAAGGATAACCAAGCTGATTCAAATAAAGGGGGGGACGTCTCTAAGCCACTCCTCGGCTAGATGCCTCATCACCACCGTCCTCTGAGTCGCTAGAGTCCTCACTTCCAAGCCCGGACACACTCAGGAAGGAGAACTGGGGGGAATCTCTGATGGTCATCTCGCGATGCTTCACCTTCGGTACTATCATCTTCAAAAGGCTTTTGACGCCTATCCACATTCTCATGAACAGCTTGTCCCTACCCTAGCTCTTCTTCTTCTCCCGGTCCATGTCCTCCCGCAGATCTACATGGGACTGGGCCAAAGATCCATAAGAGCCCTGCAAGGCATCTACAGCGTCCACAATCTTGGTCTGGGCATCCATATAACTCTTCATTTGATTAGGAGTGCAATAGCCCGCACCCGTGGCACCACTAAGAGACCCGACCTCCATGGAAGGCCATACAAACCCCATCATGGCCGCCTTCACCACAACCATATTCGTCTCCATGCACTCCAAGGTACCCGGGGCCTATCCTCATTGTTGTCTGAGTCAAACCTCCTTCTCTTGCCCCTGCCCTATGCTCCCTTCACCTTCAATCGGTCAAAAGAGACATCACAGTCAATATAACGGTCGCTAGGCTCCAAGGGCACTCTCGCATTATGGCATAGATGGGTAATCAGGGAGGCAAACATCAAGCTAGGGCCAGCCTTGGCCATACAACTCCACCACTCCTCAATCACCTGCATCCCCTCATTCACAGGTACGCCATCGAAAATGCAAGAAACCCCAAAGGCCCGGGGGTATGTGACATCAGTAGTATTGCTCGAAGACGAACCCGTCAGGCAATGAGGTTCAGCCACCTCCGAGCCTTTGGATAAAAGTGACAGATCTTAATGAGGTTCACCACCATCCTCTTTAACCACGACCTGTTCCCCTCGTGGTCTTTGGCCCTAATCTCAGCTTGTGAAGGGTTGGGCAACCTATGAACAACATTGATGGCCTCAGCACCAACCTTTATGTTGACCCATCTAATAGTGATCTACAGCTCTGAGGCAGGCCAATCAATGGCAGAGAGCATGGCATAGAGTTCCCTAACCCAGTTGCAGTTAATATCCCCCAGTATCTCGACTAGCGGACCCCAACCCATGTGATGTAGGGGTTGAAAGAAGTCCGAGGCCAGCTCCTCCACCCAGTCCATAAGAAAGGCCCCTTTATGGAGCAGGACCTTAGTCTGTTGTTTCATGTAACACCTCCTGTAAGCATGAGAGGCGAACCTAACATATGTGGATCTAGCTGGTGGTTGTTATTGTTGTTGTTTTTGTGGATGCGCCATAGCAAAATGAGAGAGTTAGCCTATAAATGGAAGATTGAGTTAGGGTAATATGGCACATCGATTACACAGTGGTAGGGCATGCATTATTAAGCAAAATGATTTTCTGCCTCAGGCAGCTTCACTGCGGCGAAGCCGCTATAGCGACCAAAGGTCTGCCACAGCGGACAAGGCCCTGCCATGACATCGCTCCATCGCTGTAGCGAGCTCGCTAGAGCGAGCAGGTTTCCCCTACAGCGGGTACCTCCCAAAGATAATGTCCGCTCCCAGTGATACATCATCGACAGAGCGGTACCGCTGTTGCGATGGGTGGTCCGCCGCAGCAGACCCGTCTTTTCCAGTACGAAACCCTCAAAGTCCAACTTTTAGAAAACCCAAATTTTCACCATAGTTTCCACATTTTTTGAAAGGATCAAGTTCAATGATAGCATGCATGAATCTTACAACTTATAACACCCTATTCCAACTACAATGAGCACCAAAATTTTAAGCAAGAACATTAAAAATTGCACCACTACTAAACATTCCCACCCCAACATAAACCACCCCATTTTGAGCAGATCTTTAGTATAAAGTGATGATAGGACAGTGTGAACGACGAAATAATCCTCCATAACCCAAGAACTCCCCACCCCAAGGAACCAAAACCCTTGTTCAAGGACCAAATTTTTTGCCATTATCTAGCAACTTGAGCATGGAAATTTTGAAATATAAGGCCATAACCAAGTTATAGAACAACAAAAGAGAGTACATATCTTGAAATAGTATGAGATCTGCAAGCTTTGCCCAAAAAATTAGCCTTGGGCTAAAGGGAGGTTTTTTTTTTTTTAGAATGGGAGTGGTGTATTAAGAAATGAAAGGGGGTAAAGTGGTTAAAAAGGGAGTGGGGAGGGAGATGAGGGGTCTAAGTAGTGGAATAGGGGGAGAACGTTCGTGGGAGGGGAGTAGTTTTTCAGTTATGGGGAATGAATGGGAAGTTGGGGGGGGGGGGGGGGGGGTTGGGGAGAACTGAATTCACCCCAATTTTAAAACTTCCAGAGTACTAGCGGTTGGCTGACCGCTATAGGGGCAGCTCATTTTCCAACCGTGTTGTAAGCAATAATTCAAAATCCTGCCTCATATGGTGTAAGGGCTAGGAGCGTGACCATCACCCTACCCGACGCCGTTCGGGGATGAGGTGGTTTAATTGGTGTCTGGTGTAACGACCCGCCCAGTCTTCATTTAATACTTAGCAAAACCCATGCCCAATCTATGTCTACGATCTTAAATAGGAAGCCTCATGGGGTGGTTAAAGGATTAATAGTGGGAGAATTCAGTTTTGAAAAGATTTGAAAGTCGTGGGCCCGAGCGGAGAATGGTCCGCTATAGCGACCAAAGTACCACCAAAGCAGTCTCGCTATAACGAACCGACGTCCGCTGTCCAGTGGATGCATTTTTTTATACTCAGTTTTATATTTCACCCTCCATTTTAATAAAAGACTCTCCAAGGCTGCTATTAGGTTTTCACAAGAAGAAAAGCCCTTGACACCAAGAAAAGAGGCTTCTCCAACATTTTCCACATCCTTCCCTACAACTATTATCTCTCACGGATTCGGAAAAGGGCTAGGAGGGTGAGTATTTCACGATAATTCAAATAGTTGTTCGTCATCGAGGTAGGTTACGATTTACTTAAGTTAGACTTTGATTAGTGAATCGTATACACGTATAGAGTTGATGGGAGATTGCATGATTACGTCTTCGGACACGGAGTTTAGATGGATATATTCATAATTTAACGACTGTTAGGTGCAATAGTAATTAGGGTAACAACGAGTAAGTATTTGGGTACTGAGGGCTACAATTATGATGTTTACGCATTACGGAATAGGAGGAGATTATCTGTCATGGTTAAAATGGGGTATTTCGTTGTTTAGAGTAATTATCCCTAGGTATATTTGATTTCGCATTTATTTTCAAGTATATTGCAATATTCATATGATTGTTATCCTTGTTAATAAAGAGGATTGCATTGGGTGGATTGGCGGAAGGCATAATAGTGCTACTCCATTAAGGGCATAATTCATGAAATTGTTTTCATTCATTGGCATCATTGTATATTGTCATGACCTAAACCTATGAGTCGTGACGAGTGTCTAAACTCTAGGGCCCATGCATGACTTAAACTGATCTCATAAATAGGCGATATCATGAACACTAAACAATCTGTATGTACATAAACATGCTGAAAGAACAGTGCAAGCCAGCTAGGCTGCTACATATACTGTACACAAAAGAATAGAAGCCGACAAAGCTACATAATTTGACTAATACATAAAACTGTCTACAGACCTCTACGGGAATAAAAGCTGTAAAAAAGACGAGACAGGGCCCTACCATACCCATCTATATACATCTCTAAAGAATGGCATACCAAAATAGACTGCAACTCCGGATCAAATGGAGTGCACTGATCGCTGCTGAATAAAAGTCCTACTAAGCTGGACCACCTGTCTGTCTACCTGTACCTGCGAGCATGAACTCAGCCCCCCGAGCAACGGGGAGTCAGTACTGATAATGTACTGAGTAAGTAAGGTATGAGAACAACAACATATATATATATATATATATATATATATATATATATATATATATATATATATACATGAATCATGAATAAGATCTGAACTCATAAGCTGAAACGACTATCTGCATGTACTTTTATGAACTAGTATTTGTATGTATCTGCATAAATCTGTGTAACTGACAATGCCACTGTGGACGCATAATATGCATGCTCATGCCTATCAATGAAGGTCATACATCTATATATATGTGCGTATATAACGCCTGATATATGTGCGTGTTTAACGCCTGTCTCTCTTCTTATATCATATCGACCTCTCTGCGGCCATCATCATATACATTGGTGCAGTACGTGCAGCCTGATTCTTATGTCATCATCATGGTGGTAATGCGTGTGTAATTCCTATCTCTCTTCTCATACTCCACATATATCTAATATTTGCGTATATAACGCCTTCTGGTCACGGGTCAATGTACATAAATATATAATGAATGTAATGCATGAATAAATTGTATACATAGAACTGGCTACATAAAGCTGGACCCATGAACAGAAGGATCACTCATAAACGGGGTACATGAACATCAAAATTCTTCTAAGAGTAGAGTAATATGGAAGCTCGCTTACTCGCTTGTTGGCTCATTTCATAGGATCATGCCAAAGAAAAGAAAGGATAGCTTTAACATACCTTGAAGTATATCCAATTGTCCAACTTCTACCTCTCGAACTTGCAAGTCTGTAATTAAGATAACATAGGCCTTAATTATACTATTTGCCTCACTTACTAACCATCTTTAAATACATATAGAGCTTAAAGAATTATTGTCAACATTTCCCTTGTAAGCTCAACAACCCTTCGACTTCCCATTCCATCTAACATCTACCACAATACCTACAACACAATGACAACACATAAATGTTTAAAAAATATACTTAAATCCATTTCTAATCATCTCTTAAAATAACCCTAAATCACTAAATTACCCTTCATCAACTTACCACTTCCATAAGTATCCTCTCTCTACTTAAAATCACTAAAACTCTTGATAATAAACTCAACTACAAGGGTAGAAATCATTTACATACCTTGAGGGGTCTAAGATTCTAAGAATCACTTCAACTCCAGCTTTCTAAGATTCACAACCTTGTAGAAACCCTAGAAACAACTTTTTTCATGACAAGCACGGGTTCACGGGGCTCGGATCTTACCAAATCTCCACTAATAATGATGAAAAATGTTGGGAGATAAAATATTAGGGTTTTTCTGATTTGGAATGGAGAAAAATGAGAAATAAAGTTGTGGGTCTTATATTTATACCTGGAAATAAAAAGCTAAAGCAGTGCGGTTCGACGAGCGGGTCAATGACCCGTCGACTTGCTCCGTCGACCTGCGCCTGCAGATACAAGGCTGCGAAACCCTATCGATGCCGCACAACGACTATCTATCGACTATGTCGATGCTGCACAATGATGGTCCATCAACCATGTCGACGACCCGTCGACGATGACTGGTGTCTGCAGATTTTCTCAGATTCATCTCAAGTCGCGTCGATTCGATTTGCTCAACTTCTAGTCCTTAAAATTGCCAAGAATACATGTTGGTACCCTTTTACATGAGGCAAGACACTTTCTACCTCCAAACTCGGGCTCGGGTCTCTACTCCAAGGGCATACCCGACTAGGAAACCATAGTTTATCCTACAAAGAAAACGAGAGGTGTAACACATATATTGCATATGGTTACAGGGTAATGCATGGAGCAGGAAGTCTGAGTAAGCATCAGTTGCACTTTTCGGCCTATGGCCGAGTTGGAACGAATATGTGGTAATGTGTGATAATCGAGCATTAGAGGCGTTGTAAGGTTAAATATATTTACATATATAAAAGGCACATTTGACCGGGAGTGAGGATGTGGCCGAGATTGTGACCTAGGTCCAAGGAGTGAATCCGGAACGAGTGGTACATGGACACCATGGGTCCCCTGCAGGTCATGACTACTGAGGAATGAAATCAGTTAGCATGTATGTACAACTTGATTTGGCCCTTGCATCGCATTTGCATTGCATTACATTTTATACTTCTATGTCCTTATGATTGTGTGATATCAGTACATTATATTACGTTGTGCATCTCATATAATTTTATTGTGTTGTGTGAGGTGTTGATCAATATGAAGGTAAGTGTAAGAGTGAATTACTACGGGTAGAGTTCTGTAGTGACTCTGATGGATTTAGAGAGTTCAATGATTGGTGGATGTGTGGTAAGTATGTTCCGTGGATGCATCATATCTTAGTAAGTGAACTAGATAGAAAGCTCTAAGGCTAAAAGTAAGAAATTAGACGTTAGTGTGAATGAGGAGATAAGACTTAATTAGCTGGCTTAAGGGAATATGGAATAGGACTTCATTGACTAGTCAGATAACTGGTATTACTATGGAAATAAGAGAATCGAATAACTGGGAGTAGAGATGTAAATTTGTATCGGTGTAATAATCTATATTAGGAGCCTTGAGGACCGCCGCTGACTTATATGCTTATCTTATTGACTTTATATTGTGTTTTGAGAACTAATTTTAGTCGACCTATGATGCTTACCAGTACGTATGGTGTACTGATACTACTCTTGCTACATCCTTTTTGGGTGTAGGTATGTTGCAGGTTTAAGTGAAGTTTCTTCGTGTGGATTACCATGCATCTTCCTACTGTCTTGCTCATCTCATTCTAGGAAGGGGCTATGTCATTTATTTTGTTTATTCTTGTGTAATAGGAACTCTTGTACCTGTCAAGACTAGATCCCGGGGAGTTTTCAATTTTCTAGTATCAATAATAGAGTTTGTATGAGCATTTACTTTTAAATATTTGATCATTAAGAATTTGTTTTTAATAAAATTAGCTGAATATTGGGTTGATTGGTGAGGATTCGCCTACTAGCTGATAATATGGAAGGTGCCCGCACGGCCCGTAAGTTGGGGTCGTGGCAGGTGAATTCTCTTGAAGATTTCACCCATGAAGGTGTGATGAGGTTTGGGAAATATGGCAAGTTGAGTCCAAGATACAGCTGAACAAAACTTATACACAACCCACACATATGTCTATAGACCTCTAAGAGTATCGATGGTGAAATATGACGGGACAGGGCCCCGCCGTACCCCTGGATAAACATATATATATATATATATATATATATATATATATATATATATATATATATATACATATATATACATCAAAAGATTTGTACCAAAAGTCTAGGCTCCGGAACGATGGAGCTCTCCAAGACAGCTGAGTGGAAATCCTAAGCTGGAGGATCACCAAATCGAGTATCTGTACACGCGGGCATGAAACGCAGCCCCCCGAAAAAAGGGGGTCAGTATGAAATATGTACTGAGTATATAAAGCATGAACTACAATAAAGAGGATCCTGACTGAAATAGAGATTACAGGTGACAAGTACGACAATCAAGGATTCCAGTACACTTGCCTTATGAAATATAAATGATGCATATCAATATCATATATCATACCCGGGCCATTATGGGACTCGGTGAACAAAGTCATCACATACCATCCTTGGCGCCATAATCACATTATCATATCATCACATCATCATATCTTCATATCATATATATATATATATATATATATATATACCGTACCCGACCCTCTAGTGAGGGACTCGGTGAAAGATATAATAACAGCATGCACGAGCAGAGTAGTAAGTAACCATATGCAAATCAAATCATCGACTGAGACTCGATAGAATAGATAGAATGAACTAACACTTGAATATCAACGAAGGCAGTCATGTCAAGTGTCCCTCGAACGTCATTATGAATTATGTCAAATGGAACTTCAGGAATCATAGAAACATATCGAGACAATATGAAACAGCTTAAGGAAACAAAGAACATTAACCATCCTAGCGTCTCTAAGAATAGGAACTTAGACATTCGTCGTTTGTTCGTTTCATATGAATCATGCCAAAAGAAAGAAGGGTTAGCTTTACATACCTTTAACGCTTATCCGTGATTCGATATGCATACGCTGCCCAAAGTGTCTCAACCTATATTAAGACGTCAAGACTATGGTTAAGCTACGGAAAGGCATAAAACGTACTTCAACGTTAGTAGTTCATTTCTAGACGATTGGGCAGCATTTCCCCTATATTGTTCAATTTCCCCACATTTAAGCCAACTATACAACAACCAACATAGCATCAACCAAGGCACGTCTAAGTTATCGTATCAAGAACTAGTTAAAACAAGATCTGAGGATACCCCAAAACAGCCCACATAATATAACAATGCCTAATACACTTCAAATATCTAAAATATACACCCAACAAGCCACATACGCTTCACATACAATATCTTATACATTCATTTCTTATCAAATTAGTGATTCACATTAGCAACAACACAGCAACGACCTCAACTCCTATATGCAAGAAAATTATCTTAATATTATAACAAGTCCTAAGGCAGCCCATCAATCACAATCAACGTCTTAACTACACTTAGTCCTCCAATTTCACAAGATCAACAACACAATACATAATCATAACCCTTAATCCCTCAATTCAACAAGAACAGCCCACTAAATACATATAACTCCAGCTTTAACCATCAATTTCCTTTACTTTCATCATTTAATCCATGACAACAACAACAACAATACCAATTAAAATTAACTCATCCTCACTAGCTTAAAAGAGCCCTATATACGGCCCAAACAAAGTCTCAACATCAACATACACAATTCTTCCATTCAATTCCATATCCACCAATTCATACAAAGACCAAATCATTTCTAAAACATGTAGGAGAGTATTAAACCTTACCTCAAATTTAATTAGGACACCTTGGAAGCTTAAGTTGATCAAAATCTACCATGGCCGTGAGATGCCATGGCTGTTGTACTCTCTATTCCTTTCTACACTTGAACTTGAAGATGATCAATTTAATGGTGAAAACGAAGGCTGGCCGTGAGCTTTATGAAGCTGCCATAGCCATGGCCGTGGCTCTCTCTCTCTCTCTCTAGCTTAGAGCTTCTCTCTCCTACTTAACTTTGTGAAGATGAAATGAAGTATTGTTGATGAATTAGTCATCAAATTGGATTATATATAGGCTGCCTAACGTTGACACATACCTCCTCCACTTGGCATGTCATCATTCATGCTATTTTCTAATTATTAAATCTGGTGGGGCCCATTCATGGTGTAATTAACTTAATTAATCATTAATCCCCACTTAATAATATAATCATGGTTAATTAATTCCTAATCTCCACTAATATTTCTACACTAATTGGAATTTACAAGCAAGTCGTGCCATATTAAAAATCGGGATTAAAAGTCCTTGTCTCATATCCCAAAAGTAATCTCGTCATTAAACTTATTTACGAATAATCCAATCGTACAAAAATATGAGATATAACATCAAGCACTAGTCCATAGTCCCTTTTGGTACACACAAAATATTATTCTCAATCACCGTGGTCACACTTGTTAAGACCTAATTTATTTTGGGACCTCAAACTCTTTGTACACCGAGCTCTCGATTTTTATCCTTGAATATGATCGAATTCTCTGGGCTCGGGTAATTTCTCTCATATTGGACGATTCAATTTCCTAGTCCAAAAATACGGGATGTAACAATATTGGCCCTTTTGATATCATTCTGCATATGGGTGAGGTAGCCTATGAGTTGGATTTGCAACCTGGTCTATTGGGTTTTCACCTCGTATTTCATGTTTCGATGCTTAAAAGGTACCATCATGACGGTTCTCATGTGATTCAGTGGGATTCGATGTTACTTGATCAGAATTTGACTTTTGAGGAAGAGCTAGTTGTTATTCTAGACAGACAGATTCAGAATTTGAGGTCCAAAGAGATAGCTTCGGTGAAGGTTCAATAGACGCACCGTCTAGTTGAGCGGGCTAGTTGGGAGACCGAGTCGAACATGTGGAGTAGACACCGCAAGATATTCATTGATTCAAGTACTTTCTTTGTCTTTTCGCTAGCGGAGGAACGAGTGTTTAAGGGTGGATGATGTAACGACCCGTTAGGTCATTTTGGTAATCTTACCTATTTTTCCCTAAATGACCTTTCGCTTAGCTTTACTTTGACGTATTTGACTTGTGGGGGTAGCACGATTATCGAGTCAATCAGATTAGTATCGGTGTGAGAAACCTAAGTTTTGGGTTCTTAAGTTTGATTGTGGGTAAAGCTTTGCCCAGTAGTTGACTTTTGGCTAAATATGTACAGAATTGAATTTCGATAGTTCCATTAGGTTTAGTAGATTAGTTGGTTCGTGTCTCAACAAGTTCAGAAATATTTGGGGTGTTTGTTTGCGAAGTGTTGGTTTTTGAGAAAGTTAAAGTACTTTTTTATAGAAAAACATGCCTTAATGATGTTGGATAAGTGTTTTGAGTGCTCGAGCAAGTTCGTAGCGTCGTTTATAATCAAGTTGCATATTTGGTTTGTGCTTGTGTGGTTCTGAATGAGTTTCAGGTGTTGGATCGGAGGTTTTTGAGACTTCAGTTTTTCTGGTTTTGGTGCTTCGCACCTGCGCCTATGGAAGCGCAGCTGCATGGCTGCACCCGCAGAAGGTGGGACACAGGTGCGAAAATGTGTTCGAGGTCAAGGACTTCACACCTGCGAAGTGGAGGCCGAGGTGCAGCTGCGCGCTTGCGAGCTTTATGAGTTTAATGAAATTCCGCACATGCGTGTTTTTTTCCGCAGGTGCGGTGTTGCAACTGTGAGGGTATGTTCCGCACCTACTCATACCGCTGAACAGAAACCCAGTTAATCCCCAACTTCGATTTTAGACTTCATTTTCACCTATCTCAAAGTTCTAGAGCTCTGTATTGAGAGGAATACCGTGCTAAGTTCAAGATTCTTCTTGGGGTTAAGTTTCTAAACACTTTCAGAGTATTTTATCAAGATTCTATCGGTTATTTTCTAAATCTATTCATCGTTTAAGAGTGTAGAATAAAGATTGTAGAACAAGGGTTTTTTCTAAAAAATAGGTGTTACACCTCGAAAAATTTCCTGTTGATGTACTGTGAATAGACTAATGAAGGGCACGAAGTATACGATGTTTCAATAAGTAAGAAATAGTATTTAATGATTCTAATTGAGATTTCAAAGTCATTTGAGGTAATAGATGAATGTTCGTTAAAAAAGGCGAGGTATGCGTCGTGTATCGGAAAGGATTCACAAAGTACCAAGTTAATGATGTCTCTAAGAAGAGCTATAACGTCCCTTAGATTGTTAATGAGGTGTTAAGCAAGTGTTAAGAAAGTTCCATAAGGATTGCAGATCAAATGAGTCGACGAGGACGAGTTTCGGAAAAGCTAGGCATTATACGGTCCAACATACTGGCCGTATAAAATATACTGGTCGTACGTTAGGCCGTATATTCTGCCCAGAATGACAACCTTCACTTGACAAAGATACGGTTAGACATACGGTCCATATAAAAGATACGAACCGTATGTTGGTCCGTGAAACCGAGTCGGGATAGATTTTGAGTTATTAAAAAGGCGACCCAAGTTCATTTTATTTCATTTCATTTTCTCTCCCCTTCTCTCAAGAACTCTCTAGAATACTCTCCACACTTCTTCCACAAGAACTCAAGATAAATTCATGATCAACTTCATTAAACCAAGAGAATCAAGTGCAAGAAACTCATTAGGATCCATCCAAGCCAAGAAACCTCATTGCAGGTGGAACTAGGGTTTTTCTCAAATGAAGTATTTCCACTTAAAGCTCATTCCAACACTATCAAAGGTAAGTTTTATGATCATTTCATTTTGTTTAAAGTATTGAGAGACTTGGATTGTAGAAGGAGAAAGAAAATGGGTCATGAATGTGAGAATAGTGGCATTTTTTAGTGATAGCTTGGAATGAATCATGATTCTTGATATGTTGTGATTATAATTATGTTATAAATGACATTAAGGACATTGGATAAACATTGTATATGAGTGTATGTAATAGTGTACTATGACCATGATTATGGATGATTTGAAGTGAGATTGGGAAATGTGGATAATGTAAGTGAATGAAGATTGTTGGTTATAATATTGTGAATGTTATTATGGACGTTTGGGAGTTGATATATGATATGGAGAAAGTTGTATAAACAAAGGAAGTGCTGCCCAATTTTCTCCAGCTTTAGTCAAGTATGCTAAGCTATCGATTATCTAATGTTAGTACAAAATCTATTGAAGGTAGAAACGAGAACATTGGAGGAGAACGTTCAAGCGATAGTGTAGCTCAACGAAAAGGTATGTGAGGCTAGTCCCTTCTTTCAAAGGCATGACTTCTATATTTTGATTTCCTTTTTATTCTTCCATGACCTTCTTACATCCCAAAAGATGAAAGTTAAAGATTCTTAAGAGTTTCTTATGAGATGGAAATGAGATATGCTATAAGTATGATAATGATGATGGTGAGCTTAAGTCTAAAGATTCTAAAGTTCATGATATGATGTTGAATAAAGTTCACGATATGAAGTTCTACAAAGCTAATGATCCTAATTATGATTAATTGATATCGTTCCTTGTTGTGCTACACTCACCTTATATGCTAATTCCTTCAAGGTGAGGCAGAATGCTTATGAAACTCCATAATGGAATCAGGGGTTCACGACCTAATTTCACCCCGATGAAGTATGGTTATCTTTGAGTTCCTATGCATGCATTATGATGAGTACATGATGATGATATTACACCGTGCCTATATGGCCGGGCAGCACCGCTAAGGCGGGCGACTTATGGATAATTACACCGTGTCTAAATGGCACGGGCAGCAGCACTAGTGGGCGGCATGAGATGACTATCCCGGACGCGGGATAGAGATGCCAGATGATTTAGACAGTTTATGTATGTATGTATGATATGATTTAAAAGGTAAAAGTGAGCATGCATGATTCCGCCTCAAGAGGCAAGCAATTTCAGTTATCTTTTCTTCTTATGCTTTCTATATTTAATTATCATGTTATGATGCATGCCTTACATGCTCAGTACATTTTCTTTACTGATGTCCTTTTCTTTTTGGACGCTGTGTTCATACCCACAGGTGGACAGGGAGGCGACCCACATTCCTAGGAGCTACTCAGTAGACTTAGAGGAGCACTTCACTATTTGGGAGGTGCCATTTTGAGATATTATTTTGTGTACATAATTGGGCACGACGGGGTCCTGTCCCGTCCTTATGTCTAGTACTCTAGATGAGGCTCGTAGATACATATGTGTGGGTAGTATGGTCTCACGATTTCCTCAATATATATATATATATATATATATATTATTTTGAGGGTCGAAGGGCTTATGTATATAAAGGTAAAAGAGTGAATGAAAGATGAGTATGATGATGTCATGACCCGACTAGGGGCCATGACGGGTACTCGGGGCTAACCACCGAGCACCACTCATTCTATTACTCATCATACTCAAAATCATAAGAAAATCATTTTTCATTTGGAAATATAATCACTTTGATATACATAAGCCCTTCGGCTATCAAAATGAGATATATATATATATATATATATATATATATATATATATATATATATATACATATATAATAGCAACATCGTGAGACCATACTACCCACACATGCATATCTACGAGCCTCTACTAGAGTACTAGACATATGGACAGGACAAGATCCCGTCGTGCCCAAAATACATATATATATATACACACACACACACAAAATGATAAACGAAATAACACCTCCGGAGTAATGGAGTGCTCCTGTAAATCAGCTGATAACCTCTACCGGTTTGGATCACCTCCTTGTCTACTTGTGGGCATGAACACAGCGTCCAAAGAGAACGGACGTCTGTACGAACATTGTACTGAGTATGTTAAGACATGAAAGAAATGAACATAATAGAAGAATCATAAGACATAGGATGAAGATATAACCTGCGTGAGTTTTATGGGTGAATACATTTCGTACACATATAATATATATACATATATAATCATAGTACATGTGTCATCATAGCGAATATGCCACCGCATCATAATCATCATCGTTAACCCGCGTCCGGGAAACCATCATATGCCGCCCACTAGTGATGATCATGCCCGACCCTCTAGGCTCGGTGTAAACATAGCAGCCCGCCTTCGCGGTGACATGCCCGACCAACTAGGCGCGGTGGAATCGTATCGTCATATAATCAATCATAAATTTAACATTTTCATACATTACATAGGCATAACATAAACTTACATTATTGTACATCTCGTAGATATATCTTGACTTAACATCATTATACATTTATCATCAAAACATACATTAGAACTTGAAGGCAGCTATGGCTATGTCGGGGTGACATAAGTTTGTGATTCCCCCGATTATATTATGGAGTAATCATCAACATCATATCTCACATTGAAGGAACTAACATTTTAAGGTGAGTGTGCACAAGGAAAAGCATCAATGGAACCATACCTGGAATCATTAGCTTCATGGACATCTTACTTTACTCTAGGATTCCTCATAGTTAAACTCATCATCATCATTATCTTGCTCGTCGTACTTCTTTTCTTTATCTCATACATATCTAGCTCATTACAGTCATGGACTCATAGTTCATTTATTTAGGAAGATTATGGAAAATTTTGAAGATCCATATCATAGGAGTCATGCCTTAGAAAGAAGGGACTAGCCTTACATATCTCTTTGCTTTGCTATTCTATCGCTTGATCATTCTCCTTCAACGCTCACATCTGTACCTTCAAAGAAATTCACTTCAACATTAGCTACTTGATTATATAAACGTGCCTACTAATGATAGAGAAAATTGGGCAGTATTTCATTTGTTTATACTACTTTCCTCATTTTACACATCAACTCCCAACATCCATCACAACATTCACAATATCATACACAAAAATCATCATTCATCTGCATTATCCGCATTTCACAATTTCACTTCAATTTCTCCATATTTCACTACCGCGTTTTCTCACAGATAATACTTACCCCATGTTCTAAATGTCATTATAGCACAACCATATTACAACACATCAAGAATCATGACTGAATTCAAGTTAACACTCAAAATGACACTATCCTCCCTTTCATGACCGATTTTCTATATCCTTTTACAATCCAAGTGTTTCTACTTTAAAATACCTTAAACAACATGGAAATACCATAAATCTTACCTTAGATGGTGTAGGAATGAACCTTGGGTGGAAACTCCTCACTTGAGCAAAACCCTAGTTTCACATTCACTTGGATTCCTTGGCTTGGATGAACTTTAATGTGCTTCTTACACTTGATTCACTTAGATTGATGTAGTTGATCACTAATATTTCTTGAATTCTTGTGGGAGAAATGTTCTAGAGAGTTCTAGAGAGAAGGGGAGTTAAAAGGTAAAATGAAATAAAATGAACTTGGTCCCTTATTAAATACACAAAATCTGTCCCGATACGAACATACGGACCAACATACGGTCCGTATATTTTATACTGACCGTATGTCTGGACCGTATGTTTGGTCCGAAGGTTGCCCATCTGGGCTAAATATACGGCCTAACATACGGCCAGTATAAATTATAGGGCCAGTATGTTGGGCCGTATAATGCCTAGCTATTCCGATTTCGTTCTCGTCAACTCGTTTGTTCTCCAATCCTTATGGAACCTTCTTAACACTTGTTTATCACCTCATTAACAATCTAAGGGATGTTATAACTCTTCTCCAAAGCATCATTAAATCATCATTAACTCGTTACTCATAAATCCTTTCCGATACATAAAGTATGCCTTGCCTTCCTTGACAACTTCCGTCCCCTACTACACATGTCTTTGAAATCTCATTTAGAATCATCAAATGTTATTTCTTACTTATCAAACCATCTCATATGTCATACTCTTCGTCAGTCTATTCACTGTGCATGAACGAAAAAAATTCCGAGGTGTAACATTCTTCCCCCCTCGGGAAAATTCGTCCTCGAATGTTAAGCTATCCGGGAATTCTATAAAAATTTCGCCAGAGTTTCCCCTGTAATACAGCGTTACCATCCTGTTACAATAGCCCACAATAATATTGCCTCACAGGGCCACAACACAATAGCAACAGAAATTGGCCACACACGACCCATATGTATAAAAAGAAATCGTACATACCTCCTAATCTTGATGTTTCGTCTTGAATGTCTTCTGGGGCTGAAATAAGTGCGGACGCTTGGATTTCATATGTTCTTCTGCTTCCCGAGTCATCCTTCTCGGTTGTTATTTTTCCATGAGACCTTAACTGAGGCTACTTTTTTATTTCGAAGTTTCTGTACTTGCCTATATAATATGGCAATGGGTACCTCTTCATAAATTAAATTTTCCGTCACTTGAACCTCATTTACTGGCATGATCCCAGTAGGGTTTCCAACATATTTACGAAGCATCGAGACATGGGAAACTGGGTGAACTGACTCCAAATAAGGAGGTAGATCTAATTCACAGGCCACCTTGCCTATTTTGCACACAATCTGATAAGGCCTAATGTATCGGGGACTAAGCTTCCCCTTCATTCAATGATCTTATTGCATTCGTAAGTTGTCACACCCCAGGGCTACCGTAGGAAGCGTATAGCATGTACTTATGTCATATTCCAAGTAATTGTCCTATTTATCCCAAACGATAATCCCAACTCAACATTTTGACTCAATTTACCATATGTTTTCCTTCAACTGACCCGGAGTATCATGACTACATTATCCTTGTTTTACCTCTTACTCCTCTTTTTAAGTACCCACTTGGTTTCATTGGCGACGCATAAATACTTGCAAGTTACATAATCGTTCTCGCGTGATTCGTGTACATACACATCTATACCTATACATGTATCCATATATGTATCCGTATTCATAATCGTACTCATTTACCTATCGTGTCCATAGTCGTATTCATGTACATATCATTCACATAGCACACCCCGACCACGAAGGTTCGGTGTTTCACATATCCAGCCACAACAAGGCTCAGTGTCATTCATACCAAAAGTCTTTTGTCTATCTGTAGTAACTTATCTTGTCATGCTCTCTTCCTTCCTTTATTTTTCCCTTGATTATCATATCGTATGTTCTACTGTAGAAAACCTTAGGTCCCTTTCTTAAATGTCGCTTATAAATTGCAATATCATCAATTACGACTTTACCGTTACTGCCTTTGCCTCTATTCTAGTATAACATCGCCATCTTTTGAAGTACCCCTTGATTTATTCGCTCCCAATGTCACGTGGTTCAAGGTCTTCGCGAATGATTTCCCATACAGTCTCAGATGCCTGCTCAATTTTTTTTCGTTCATTTACTAGTCAGTAGACTCATTTCTGCATAACTCTCACTCTTTGTTTTAGAGTCTATATCTGTCACATCTTAGGGTCCATCATTTCAATCTCTACACTTGTATTCTCTTTGCTCGCTTTCCCCCCTTTTTAGGGTTTTACTTGTACCATTCTCAAATCCGTTGCCTCACTTTCACATCTCGAATTCACATATCCCTTACTATACTACATTTTATTCATGCCGTTTCCCATAATCTATAGCTACGATAATTCATGTGTGAAGTCTTAACATATTCATCTTGCAGGTTTGTAACCAAGTAACATAACCAACATAACAACCTAAACAAGAATGTATTTTACTTAGCTCGTCTAGTAGTTGTGAGTCAATGTCTAAATCCGCTCCAATTAACAACTTTTTGCCCCCTTCTTCGGTGCTCAAAGTTCACTTGTAACGCCATCTTTGTTTTCTAGGGCCTAATTCTCATGCGCCACTAATACCCCTCATGCCTCATACTCTTCTACTCTTGTGTTGAACTCAACATTGATTTCAAAACCAATCATAATCGTATTATATTTGTCGTTGATGATAGCTTTACTCTATCGCTTTATCGTCGTACGGTAAACTCATAACTCATGATCATCTTTTTCTTTTCAGCTCATCACTTCATATACTTTACTCTTTCTAACTTGGTATAGGATATTCATAGGAGACGCATCTCCCTTTAATCATAACACGACTACTTCTTAAGTGCGCATACTTTGCGGCGCATTTCCTTCTCTTTCTATTCCCATTCTTATTCCTTTACATTCCTTCCTCCTCAATTTATCTTATTGTGTTGATCCTTTCGTTATTCATCTTTCTGTAGTCTTGGTCTTTTACATCCAGCTAAAAATATCACCCATACTTTGGATTATACAAATCACGAACTACTACTTTGCCATATCGCTTTTCTCTGATTACTTTTTCAAGTTGATTTCCCCCTTCTGCTTGATATCATTTCTGTCATTGAGGAACCTCTATGCTGGACTCTCCCTTAAAAAAGTCTTATAAGCTTTCTCATCTACAACCCCATGGCTCGCTTGTTGATTTCACACTTGCGTTCACTCTTTATTCATATAGAACATGTCACATCTTTAGTCGTTTCCTCACTATACTTTGTATTACAGTTCTTGCCACGCTCTCATTATATCTCTATCATAATCAATGATATAGAGTGCCATTTCTTTACCTCGTTCGCAAGCCTGCTCGTAAAGTAGAATAAACCTTGCGAAGTAAGCATACTCGACCTGTTACTCTTTCTAGTTAGCCCTATTACACTTACCAAATAAATTGTTTTACCAATGGATTTACATTCATCATACCCCCTGCCTCAGACATGTTGTTACTTCATTTTTCTAATTGTCTTATCGTATTTTACTTGTACTTGTCCACCCAATCAATATTTCAGTATCACACTCTATTGCAGTTACCCTTTTCTATTCTATGTCATGCTTTAGTACTGCCAGTCTCCTAAATTTACTCCAGCATTTCTCTTTACCATATGAATGTTGATCTCATAATTATCGATACTCATCTCTTGTAGTTTTCAATGATACTCCTAACTTAATCTCGTCCTGCCATTACTTTTTGCACAACATCCCTTCCCGTTAGGACATATTACAAGCTTATATCTTATCTCCTTTAGATTCTAGAAACATTTATGCAGAGTTTCTCTTGTAAGCATAACAATCCCAAACCTGAACAC
Source organism: Lycium barbarum (assembly GCF_019175385.1). Lineage (NCBI taxonomy): Eukaryota > Viridiplantae > Streptophyta > Magnoliopsida > Solanales > Solanaceae > Lycium > Lycium barbarum. The sequence continues at coordinate 45,229,702 of NC_083340.1, forward strand.
CACAAAACACGTCCGATGTCTCCATAGGACATATTTAGGGACACACATAATACGCAACTCAGCAACACAAGATCACTTACTATTAAAGGATATAAATAATAGAGCTTGTCTCATAAGTTGTGCCTGCACCCTCGGTCTAGAATTCCAATATATATATATACATGCACATATTATTTATATTCACTCACTGTCAATCAACTAACACGTAAATCACAATTCTGGCTATCACTAGGTCACTAACAAATATAGTCATCTCAAATTGTCGGATTGGCTCAGATTTTTCACCTCGCTGCAATCATCACAACGGGAGTGATAAATGATAGCATAGGATCCAAATCAATCGATGCACACATATCATAAGCGGATACTAGGCATATACCTTGGACAATATCGGGGAAGACTCAAGATCCTGTCGCTCAGCTAACGCATGGATATGATGTTGGGATCCACTTGGACTGGCATTCCTCTTCAGTCTCTATCACCGCCTACTAACATCTGTGGCCTTGGCCTTGGAGGGTGTACCGACGACGAAGAGCCAGCTACCACTCCCGTAGTCCAAACCATACCTTTACCACGTAACAATGGGCAGTCGCTCTTTAAATGGCCTGGCCGAGCACAGGCATAACAAACATCCGACCCCAAGCGGCATGGTGTTATATCCTGCATTTTCGCATATTCGGAAAATTCGAGATAACTTTGACTTGTAACGATTAAGGCCATATTTGAACGTTACTTAGTATGAATGTGTCGGCTATGAAAACATTGGTGCGGAAATATGGAGGAAGGCTAGGGACAAAAATTGGAATTTTGGGAATTTATTTCGGGAATTACAAAACAAGATTTGTAGCCAATTGGGCTAAAAAAAAAATAAGAAAATGAGGCCCAAAAAAAAGGAGAGCCCACCCGGCCATAGGGCTTGGCCCAACCCATGAAAATTGGTCATGTGACTAATTAATAAAGTGGGTATTATATATGTGTGTTTATCCTTAGAAGCTTCAAGAAAACAAAAGTAAGAACAAGAACAAAAAAGGGGAGAGGCAATCGGCCAAGGGAAAGGGAAAGAGAAAAAGAAAAAAAAAATCTTGGAGCCTTCAACTTTGATTCAAGAATTATAATTTCCTTGTATTCCTACTAAGTTCAAGATTCTCTACAAAGTGGTATAATTATTTTGGCAAGAAAGTGACTTTGTTGGCAAGGAGAACTTATTGGAAAAAGGTAAGGATTTCTTGTTTCTTTTATGCTACGGAAGATTTATAGATGTTATAGTATGTAGAAATGAATGAAAAGTATGAAAATTTTGTGTGTTGTGGATGTGTGTGTTTGGCCGTGTGCATCAAATTGGAGGGGAATATGAACAAATATTATTTAGTATGTTAATTGTGTTGTTGTAGTCTTGTGATGAAAAGGGGAGGTTAATGGTTCTAGTTGGCATGAGAAAATTGTTGTTAAGTGGTGGTCGGAAAGTATGTGATTTTATTATAGTTTATGTAATTATAAGAATATGTTGTGGATGTTTATGTTGAAGATTGGAAGTTTAGGTGGATTATGGTTTTGGTGGAAAGTTTGTATATTTTGTATATCTTGTGAATAGTTGTAGGAATGATATGAAATTCTTCCAAAGCGTATTGTAATAACCTTGAGTTAGTGAATGAATATGAGAATAATGATATTAGCTTGATATGGTGAAGTTGGAATGGAAAGTGTCGTTTTATGTAAAAAGAGGACTACTTGTGATATAGTGCGTTTTATGATAATTGTTGATGTTGTTGGATTGTTGGGTTGTTGTTGTGGATATAATGGGCCGAGCTAAGTTTTGGGGATGCTATATGTATAGGGGAAATGCTGCCAATATTTCAGTACATAAACATGACTTTATGTTGAACTCTTAGAAGCTATAACTCACAATTGGTAAATATGACCATTTGTAGATTTTGAGCGAAACGGGAATCGAAGTTGAGCGAGCGTAAGGCGTAGCTAAGGTATGTAAAGTCTTTCCCTTCATTCTTTGGCATGTTCTAAACATAATAGGCTTCGACGCGAGCCTTAGATACGACCCTGTTCCTAGAAATACGAGATTGAAATTGGCTCCATTTCATTCAATGAGATTGAATTGGTTTCTTAATATTTCGTCGACACAATGACTTATATGTATGCAACTCTCACAAATGAAGTCGGAATGCCCTAAAACTCTCATGGGTGACTCCATAAGACCTATGATCCATAATTTACGTACGCCACCTCGGTTCGGCCCGAGGTGGGCCCACAAGTTCCGAAACTTCCTTCGTTTGTCTCACTTGAGCTATTCTTGTATGATATAAAAGTAAGTATTCTGATATTCTGGATAAGCTACTTACCTTCTGTATTTTTCTGGATATACGATTCTTGTGTGATGCATGATTCTGGCATGTGTGATTTATGTTTGGAAAGTAATAAAGTTGGCATTTATATTATTGTGCGCACTATGTGATATTGACCGCTGGATTCTTGGCCGTGGTATGCCGCATTTGTGATATTGACCGCTGGACTCTTGACCGCGGTACCTGCGACATTGACCGCTGGACCCCTGACCGCGGTATGTCGGGTTTGGGATGTTAACCGCTGGAAACTTGGCCGCGGTATGTGTGATAGTGACCGCTGGACTTTTGGTCGCGGTAATTGTGTGTTTGATTTTCTGTGTGTATGAGACAGAAATGTTTTTTAAAGGAAAGCAAAGTATTTTGGCATTTTGATTGCCGTATTTGTCTTCCGGAACCTTTTATGTATGATTTGTACGTCAGATGCAACACCTTGGTATTTTGGCTATTGTGCTCATCTTCTGTACATTTTACTTCGGTTATGTCTTCGTTTTCTGTACTTCATGCTTTGCATACTCAGTACATCTTTCGTACTGACCCCCTTTCTTCGGGGGCTGCGTTTCATGCCCGCAGGTACAGATTCACGTTTTGGTGACCCACCGGCGTAGGATTTCCCTTTTGCGGTTCTGAGTGCTCCCTTTGTTCCGGAGCCGACGTTTTGGGTACATACTCTTCCGATGTATATGTTTATGTTTATTCAGGGTACGGCGGGGCCCTGTCCCGCCATCTGATTCTGTTGTTCCGTGTTAGAGGTCTGTAGACATAGACGTGGGTAATGTACAGTTTTGTTTGGACGCGTTGTGTGAATTGTGTTTGGGCGGCCCATCCGCCGTGGCAGCCCTATCGGCCGCGTGTATGTATGCTTTGGTACGTTATGTATAGTATGATAGCCTTGTCGGCATCTATGCAGTATATATGGTTGTAGGTACCAGTGTGGAGCTACGTCTGATATTCATTTATGTACGAGTCGTCTGTATGCTGAATCTAGTAAATGAGCGCGTAGGGGTGCCCAGTTCGGGCACTAGTCACGGCCTACGGGGTTGGGTCGTGACACGGCATGGTCCCCAATGTAACCTAGAACACTGAGTACATTGTGGTACCGAGGATCTCGTCTGACTAGAACCACTCCGAATCAGAGAACTGGAAACTCTGAGACTCTGGGTGACCTAGAATAAGTAGATCCATCAAACCTAGGTCTAGGAGACTGCAGAGGAGCATCACTTGTTGAACGAACTGAGTGCCTACAGAATTGTTGCCTCAGAGCACCCCTAAACTCATGATCAAACCCTGAAGAACTAACTCTCTTTCTCCAACCTCTGTTATCGTGGCCCACATCCTGCTACTGAGCTTGAGTGGCTACCAATTGAGTCAGTAGAAGAATGGCCCGTCTTATCTCTTGGCCCGAGGCATCTGGTGGAGGAACGGGGGGCACTGAAGCTAAAGTTAAGGCTCCCCTTTGATCCTCTAAAGTGGGCGAAGCATGAGAAAACCGAGATAGATCCTTAATTTGGGGTTCGCCCTCCTCCATATCTGTAGATGGCTCCCGTTCAAGCCCTTCTTCAACTACTATCTCGCCGTTCTGTGCTGCCGTAGCTTTTCTTTTCATCAGCTTTGCTGAAATCATAACGTACAATTAAGGAGGGGATAATCTTATAATACAGTTTTATGGCACGATCTCTTAAGATGAAAGATGGTCATTTTTCCTAAATGCCCTGTAGCCTCCTGTTTATTATTGTGGCGTGCAACACACCATAAACAAGACTCTACTAGACATGGCTCGTAGACACTTCCTAGGGCTGAACTGCTCTGATACCACTTTTGTCATGACCCGACTAGGGGCCATGATGGGTACCCGAGGCTAACCACCGAGCACCACTCATTCTATCACTCATCTTACTCAAAATCATAAGAAAATCATTTTTCATTTGGAAATATAATCACTTTGATATACATAAGCCCTTCGGCTATCAAAATAATATATATATATATATATATATATATACATATACAATAGCAACATCGTGAGACCATACTAGCCACACATGCGTATCTACGAGGCTCTACTAGAGTACCAGACATATGGACGGGACAAGACCCCGTCGTGCCCAAAATACATATATATACATATATATACACAAAAGGATAAACGAAATAGCACCTCCGGAGTAATGGAGTGCTCCTGTAAATCGGCTGATAACCTGTACGGGTCTGGATCAGCTCCCTGTCTACCTGTGGGCATGAACACAGCGTCCAAAGAGAACGAACGTTAGTACAAACATTGTACTGAGTATGTAAGACATGAAAGAAATGAACATAATAGAAGAATCATAAGACATAGAATGAAGATATAACCTGCGTGAGTTTAATGGGTGAATACATTTCGTACACATATAATATATATACATATAGAATCATAGTACATGTGTCATCATAGCGAATATGCCATCGCATCATAATCATCATCGTTAACCCGCGTCCGGGTAACCATCATATGCCGCCCACTAGTGATGATCATGCCCGACCCTCTAGGCTCGGTGTAAACATAGCAGCCCGCCTTAGCGGTGACATGCCCGGCCAACTAGACGCGGTGGAATCGTATGCAGCCCGGCCAACTAGGCACAGTGGAATCGTATCATCATATAATCAATTATAAATTTAACATTTTCATACATTACATAGGCATAACATAAACTTACATTATTGTACATCTCGTAGACATATCATGACTTAACATAATTATACATTTATCATCCAAACATACATTAGAACTTGAAGGCAGCTATGGCTATGTCGTGGTGACATAAGGTCGTGAACCCCGATTATATTATGGAGTAATCATCAACATCATATCTCGCCTTGAAAGAACTAACATTTTAAGGTGAGTGTACACAAGGAAAAGCATCAATGGAACCATACCTAGAATCATTAGCTTCATGGACATCTTAGTTTACTCTAGGATTCCTTATACTTAAACTCATCATCATCATTATCTTGCTCGTCGTACCTCTTTTCTTTATCTCATACATATCTAGCTCATTACAGTCATGGACTCATAGTTCATTTATTTAGGAAGATTATGGAAAATTTTGAAGATCCATATCATAGGAGTCATGCCTTAAAAAGAAGGGACTAGCCTTACATACCTCTTTGCTTTGCTATTCTATCGCTTGATCATTCTCCTTCAACGCTCACATCTCTACCTTCAAAGAAATTCGCTTCAACATTAGCTACTTGATTATATAAACGTGCCTACTAATGCTAGAGAAAATTGGGCAGCATTTCCGTTGTTTATACTAACATCCATCACAACATTCACAATATCATACACAAAAATCATCATTCATCTACATTATCCGCATTTCACAATTTCACTTCAATTTCTCCATATTTCACTACCGTGTTTTCTCACAGATAATACTCACCCCATGTTCTAAATGTCATTATAGCACAACCATATCACAACACATCAAGAATCATGACTCAATTCAAGTTATCACTCAAAATGACACTATTCTCCCTCTCATGACCCATTTTCTATATCCTTTTACAATCCAAGTGTTTCAACTTTCAAATACCTTAAACAACATGGAAATACCAAGAATCTTACCTTAGATGGTGTGGGAATGAACCTTGGGTGGAAACTCCTCACTTGAGCAAAACCCTAGTTTAACCTTCATTTGGATTCCTTGGTTTGGATGAACTTTAATGTGCTTGTTACACTTGATTCACTTAGATTGATGTAGTTGATCATTGATATTTCTTGAATTCTTGTGGGAGAAATGTTCTAGAGAGTTCTAGAGAGAAGGGGAGTTAAAAGGGAAAATGAAATAAAATGAACTTTGTCCCTTATTAAATACACAAAATCTGTCCCGATATGAACATACGGACCAACATACGGTTCGTATTTTTATATACTGACCGTATGTCTGGACCGTATGTTTGGTCCAGTGAAGGTTGCCCATCTGGGCTAAATATACGGCCTAACATATGACCAGTATAAATTATACGGCCAGTATGTTGGGCCGTATAATGCCTAGCTATTCCGATTTCGTTCTCGTCGACTCGTTTGATCTCTAATCCTTATGGAACCTTCTTAACACTTGTTTATCACCTCATTAACAATCTAAGGGACGTTATAACTCTTCTCCAAAGCATCATTAAATCATCATTAACTCTTTACTCGTAAATCCTTTCCGATACATAACGTATGCCTTGCCTTCCTTGACAACTTCCGTCGCCTACTTCACATGTCTTTGAAATCTCATTTAGAATCATCAAATGTTATTTCTTACTTATCAAACCATCGCATACATAGTACTCTTCGTCAGTATATTCACAGTGCATGAACGGAAAATTTTCCGAGGTGTAATAAATGAGTAACAGCATGAGTGGTGCTCGGTGGTCAGCATCGGGTACCCGTCATGGCCCCTAGTCGGGTCGTGACAAAAGTGGTATCAGAGCAGTTCTGTCCTAGGGTGTGTCTACGAGCTGTGTCCAGTAAAGTCTTGTTTATGGGTGTGAAGAGCGCCATACTTATAAATAGGAGGCTGCAGGGCATTTAGGAATAATGATCGTCCTTCTTCTTCATAGATCGTGCGATAGAGCTATACTACAAGAATTTTCTTTTTCCTAACCGTGCGTTATGTTGTCAGCAAAATTGATGAAAGGGAAAACTGCAGCAGCCCAGAAGGGCAATATAGTGGTTGGAGAGGGGCAAGAGGGAGCCTCAACCATAGCCCCAACACCACCAGATCCTCCACAAGATGCCTCGAGCCAAGAGATGAGATAGGCCATCCTTTTCCTAACCCACTTACTAGCCGCGCATGCTCAGCGGCAGGATGAGGGCCATGGTAACATGAGTTGGGGAAAAAGGGTCAGGCCTTCAAGGTTCGATCATGAGTTCGGAGGTGTTCCGAGGTAGCAATTCTTTGGGAGCTTAGTTCGTCCAGCGACTAGTGCTCTTCCACAGTTTCCTGGACCCAAGTTTGTTAGATCCACTTATTCTAGGCCATCCTAGAGTCTCAGAGTTTCCAGTTCTCGGATTCAAAGTGGTTCCAGTCATGAGAGATTGTTGGTACCACGATGTACTCAGTGTCGCAAGTTACATTCTGGACCGTGCCGCTTGGGCTCAGATGTTTGTTATACCTGCGCTCGGCCAGGCCATCTCAGGCGCGACTGCCCACGAATGCGTGGTAGAGATAAGGTTCGGCCTATGGGGTTAGTAGTTAGCTCTTCATCATCGGTACACCCTCTGAGGAAAGGGCTACGAATATTAGCAGGCCATGATAGAGATCATAAAGGGATGCCCAGTCCAAGTGGACCCCAGCATCATACCTATGCATTAGCTGGGCGACAGGATCTTGAGTCTTCCCCTGATATTGTCCCAGGTATATTGCCAGTATTCTCTTATGATGTGTATGCATCGATTGATTTGAGTTCTATGCTGCTATATATATATATATATATATATATATATATATATATATATATATATATATATATATATATATATATATATATATATATATATATATATATATTACTTCTGATATGTTGACTGTGTTGAAGCGAAGATCCGAGCCGGTCAAATAATTTGAGATGTCTACGCTTGTTAGCGACCCCGTGATTGTCATAATTATGATTTATGAATAAGTAAACATTCCCGAGGGGATTTGATTGGCATAATGTGTAAAAAAATATATGTACATGATGGAATTTTAGAAAGGGTTTGTAGGCACAACTTATGAGACAAGCTTTATTACTTATATCCTTTTATGATAAATAGTTTTACGATGTTGAGTTACGTGTGATGTGTGTTTTGATATGTGTCTTATTTAGGTATGGGATGTGTTTTCTGGGCTATGTACAGGTTTGGGATTGTTATGTTTACAAGGGAAGCTCTGCCGAAATTTTCCCGGGAATCTAAAGGAAATTGTGGGGACCATAGACGGAATTGTTGTGAAAAGAAGAGAAGACCAGCAATGAGTTATTAAGGACGGGCCTAGTTGTTAAAATGCAGGATAAACGCAGTGGGTACGTATTATACTAAGGGAATGATAAATAGGTTAGGATACAATGAAGAACATGGGAAGAGAGAATGGTGTGTTTGAAATAGAAAGAATTTTTTTATATACTAAGGGGAATTAAAGGGATAAGCTCTCTAGAAGAAGTTGTAAGTTGAAAAAAAAAATTAGCTAGCTCTCTTCGTTTGGGGGGTAACATTAAGTTATGAGGCAAACTTGATGTGTATGTGTAAGCCGATGCACGATGCACCGAATCAGATTAGTAAGCTAGGCTCCACCTGAGGAATATAGTGGGAGAGGCTTTCATGTCACTATAAGCTAGCCTTAATGACTTTGGCGATACCCCGAGAAAAGATATTAGTAGAAATGTGTTCACAAAATCTCCTTGCCTAGCAATTGGTTGACCTTATGACCGCAGTTGTGTTCTGTGTTATAGTTTAAGTTATGTATCCAGGAATTTGCTCGAACGATTATATGACAGGGATTGCTGTTACAGATATGAGGGAAAACAAATATTGGATAAGATTGATCGATGAAACAAAAGTGTGACAAGTGACGAATGCTCAGTCTATATGATGTGTGTGATGGAAGTGTTAGCAACAAAAAATGAAGGGTAGGAGCAAGGCAAATAGGAGAGAAGTCCACTAGAACAGCAACTCGATAAACAGAAGGTGGAAGGGAATTAAACCCGGTGGATGTCCTAACATTAAGTATGAATGGTAATAAGAGTCACAGAGTGATTGAAATTTTACATCTTACCGTGGGAATAGTGTACCAGATTGATTGATGACAGGGAATGTGGAACCAAGTGTGGAATAAGAAGAGAAGAGAAGGGGTAGTCAATGTACTCTATAATATGCATAGAACGGCTATCCTGTGGATGAAATCATCTAAGGAAAGGGTGAGAGTTAAAGCGGAAGAAAGAACAAGGTTGATTGTGAACGATCAATGGACTGACTTCATGTGTATTCCCAGACAGTAACAAATGAAATTGTACTCCCGGTGTGTTATACGGTGAAGGTCCCAGGGAGTGATTATTGAGGAAGGTCAGCCAAGAGAGGGCGAGATTGTGGATGATGCGGTATAGGGAGTATAGAGCGGGTATGAGCTACATCGATGAAATGACTAATACGCAAGACGATCGAGGGGTCTTAAATAGAATTGAGGAAAGGAGGATGGGGCTAAAGGCAATTCCCTTACGGTTTGATAGTTGTGGCAACAAAATGGTAACCAAAAGAGACCATCAAAGAAGTAGTCTTCAACTTTCCGAGGCAACGTGGCCGCCGGAGGCGTAAGAAGGAGATAATACAAGATATAGGCCATAGAATGTAAGATGAGCGGAGAATCCAACATGGCAGTCATACAACAATAAGGTAGATTACGAGGTAGAGTTGACGAATAAGCATATGACGGAGGAGCAGTGTTAATTCTGAGAAGATACATCACATGAGCATCGCAGCTTCGGCTTAAGCGTGAGGTAGACCAGAATAAAAAATTAGTTTTTCCATATAATAGGGGCTAAGTGAAGTACATAGTCTAATGAAGTCTATGTTATCTTAATTGTAGATTTACCAGTCGAGAAGTAGGAGTTGGTCGATTTGATATACGTCGAGGTATGTTAAGGCTATCCTTTCCTTCTTTTGGCATGATCCTATGATGTGATCCAACAAGCGAGTAAGCGAGATTTTATATTACTATACTCTTAGATGTATTAGGAGTATTTTAGTCTTTGATGTTCATGTACACCCCTTTATGATTATTCCTTATGTTCATGGGTCCAATTTTATGTCTACAGTTATTCATGCATTACATTCATTTATATATATATATATATGTTGACCCGTGACTAGAAGGCGTTATATACGCAAGTATTATATGTACATGGGGTATGGAAAGGAGTAGGCGTTATATACGCATTACCACCTGATAAGTTGGTGCACTATGATGACGATATGAGAATCAGGCTGGCAGTATCGCAGCAATGTATATGATGATGGCCACAGAGAGGCCGATATGATATGAGAAAAGGGACAGGCGTTATATACGCACCTATAGACAGATGTATGACCTTCGTTGATAGGCATGAGCATGCATATTATGCGCCCACAGAGGTATTGTCAGTCATATAGGGTTGCGCAGATTCAGGCAGATACTAGTTCATACAAGTACTTGCATTCAGTTATTTCATCTTATGAGTTCAGATCTTATCCATGATTCTCATGTGTTTACATATATATGATGTTGCTGTTATGCTTTACATGCTCAGTACATTATCCGTACTGACTCCCCGTTGCTCAGGGGGCTGCGTTCATGCCCGCAGGTACAAGGAGACAGGCAGGCGGTCCAGCTCTGTAGGACCTCTGGATCTAGCAGTGGTCATTACGCTCCCTTCGATCCGGAGCTACAGCCAGTTTTGGTATGCCCCTTTTGAGATGTGTATGAACATGGGTATGACGGGGCCCTGTCCCGTCCTTTCTACAACTTTCATTCCAGTAGAGGTCTGTAGACAGTTATATGTAGTAGTCAGATGGTGTAGCCTTGTCGGCTTCTATTCTTTTTTGTACAGTATATGTAGCAGCCTAGCTGGCTCGCACTATTCTTCCGCATGTTGTGTATGTATATATGCAGATTTTACAGAGTTCTGATGCTTCTTTTTTATGAGATTAGTTCTGCCATTTATGGGCCTTTGATGTTTAGTATGATTCAGATATAAGTATAGGGGTGTTTGGCCGCTAGAGGTCAGACTCCCATCACGGCTCATCGGTTGGGTCGTGACAGAAGTGGTATCAGAGCAGTTTCGTCCTAGGGTTGTCTACAGACCGTGTCTAGTAGAGTCTTGTTTATGTGCGTGTTGTGCACTACACTTATAAACAGGAGGCTACAAGGCATTTAGGATGATGTCATTCTTTCTCTCCTAGATTGTCCGATAGAGCCATGTGTTAGGCATTCGCTTTCTGATGAATTGTTATTATTTCAGCGATGCCTCCCAAGAAAGCTACAGCTGCCCAGAAGGGAAAGAAAGCCACAGGTGAGGCCACTAGCCGCACTCAACGGGCCACGAGAGCCCAGGATGAGATTCAGAGTGAGGGACCGTCTGAGACATCGCATACACCGCCTCCATCACCTGCCACAGTTCCTCAGTCGGATGCACCGGGCCAGGATGTGTGGGATGCCATACGGTTGCTGACCGGATTAGTAGCTGCCCAGTCTCGGCCGTAGGGAGTTGGTGTTGACCAGGCAGATGGGACTAGTAGTTCGAGGGTTAAAACCTTCCTTGGGTTAGGTCCTCTAGAGTTTTCTGTGGTAAAGCAGAATATGGACCCCCAGGATTTCATTGATGGTATGCAAAGGACCTTGAGGGTTATGCATGCGAATGAGGTCGAGTCTGTAGAGTTGGCTTCGTATAGGCTGCGTGATATTGCAGTACAGTGGTATCAGACTTGGGAGTTTTCTAGGGGAGAGAATGCCCTCCAACTGTGTGGCGAGAGTTCGTAGATGCCTTTATCCACCATTACTTGCCTCTTGAGGTCAGGCGAGTCCGAGCAGATAGATTCCTACGTATTGAGTAGGGCAGTATGAGTGTCCAGGAGTATTGCGTGAATTTTCATTCAATGGCCAGATATGCTCCAGCCATGGTGGCTGAGATGCAGGATAGAGTTCATCGTATTATGGTTGATTTAGGGCTACATTTGATTGATGCTTGTACGACTGCCGCATTACAGCCAGGCATGGATATCTCCCGTATACAGGCATATGCGCAAAATTTGGAGGATCGCAAGCGCCAGAGAAGGATAGATCGTGACCGTGACTGGGGCCATGGTAAGAGGTCCAGATCTTTTGATAGTGGGGGTGAGTTTAGGGGAGAACAGAGACAGCAGCATCCCCGATATCCTTTCCATTCAGCAGGAAGTGCATCTCCGCGGTTTCCAGGTCTGAGATTTGATCGGTCTCCTTATTTCGGAGCAGGCCAGAGTTCTAGAGCACCAGGCTTTCAGTACAGACCAGAGTCAGGACGGATAAGACCCCCTTTGCCGCGATGTGCCCAGTGTGACAAGTTACACGCCGATCAGTGTTGACTGGGATCAGATGGTTGTTATGCTTGTGGCTAGCTAGGCCATAGGGTGAGGGAGTGCCCGATGAGGATTGGTACAAGCATGGTTCAGCCTACAGGGTTTGTGGCTGGCTCTTCTTCTGTGGTGAGCCCTTCAGGGCATGTTTTTCAGACGCCAGCAGGGCGAGGTAGAGGGAGGAGTGGAGCATCCAGCTCGAACGATCCTCAGCACCGCGTGTATGCATTGACTGGTAGACAGGACCGCGAGACGTCTCCCGATGTTGTTACAGGTATATTATCTGTTTTCTCCCATGATGTTTATGCACTGATTAATCCAGGTTCCAATTTATCATATGTTACAACATTTGTTGCTGGCAAGTTTCGGGTAGAGCTAGAGTTGATCAAACCTTTCGAGGTATCTACGCCAGTCGGTGATCCGGTTATAGCTAGGTGAGTGTACCGGGACTGCGTTATCATTGTTTGTGACCGCCACACCATAGCAGATTTGATTGAGTTAGATATGATTTATTTTGATTTTATTATGGGCATGGACTGGTTAGCTTCTTCTTATGCTAATGTTTATTGTAGAGCAAAGATGGTTCGATTTTAGTTTCCAGGCGAGCCAGTCCTAGAGTGGAAGGGCAATGCTGTTTCGCCTAGAGGTTGGTTTATTTCCTATCTTAAGGCAGAAAAGATGATCAGAAAAGGGTATATTCTTCATCTAGTTCGAGTTCAAGATGTGCAAGCAGAGTCGCCGACTATTCAGTCTGTCCCTGTGATTAATGAGTTCCCAAAAGTGTTTCCAGATGAGCTTCCAGGAATTCCCCCAGAGAGGGAGACTGATTTTGCTATTGACCTATTGCCAGGTACTCAGCCAATATCTATTCCTCCCTATAAGATGGCACCTGCGGAGTTGAAGGAATTGAAGGAGTAGTTGAAAGATTTTCTCGAGAAGGGCTTTATCAGGCCTAGTACATCACCGTGGGGAGAGCCGGTGTTATTTGTGAGGAAGAAGGATGGTTCCTTGCGAATGTGTATTGATTATAGGCAATTGAATAAAGTGATTGTAAAGAATAGGTATCCGCTCCTGAGGATTGATGATTTATTTGATCAGTTGCAAGGCGCCAAGTATTTCTCAAAGATAGACTTGAGGCCAGGATACCACCAGGTTAGGGTGAATGAAGAAGATATTCCGAAGACAGCATTCTGGACTAGATATGGCCACTATGAGTTCCGTGTTATGTCGTTCGGGCTAACTAATTCCCCAGTCGTATTCATGGACTTGATGAATCGTGTATTCAGACCCTTCCTAGATTTGTTCGTGATTATGTTTATAGATGATATTCTGGTTTATTCGCCATCAGAGGTCGGTCATGCAGAACATCTGCGAACAGTGCTTGGAATTCTTCGAGGTAAAGAGTGGTATGCCAAGTTTTCTAAGTGTGAGTTCTAGTTGAACTCTGTGGCTTTTCTGGGTCACATCATTTTAGAGGAAGGCATTAGAATGGATGCCTAAAAGATTGAGGTTGTGAAGAATTGGCCAAGGCCCACGGCACCAACGGAGATACGTAGTTTCTTGGGCTTGGCAGGTTATTATAGAAGGTTTGTTGAAGGATTTTCCTCTCTTTCAGCCCCATTGACCAAATTGACTCAGAAATCAGCTAAGTTCCAATGGACAGATGCTAGTGAGCAGAGTTTTCAAATGTTAAAGGATAAGATAACTTCAACAACAGTTTTGACTCTTCCAGAAGGAGTAGATGGCTATGTGGTATATTGTGATGCTTCAAGTGTTGGATTGGGCTGTGTAATGATGCAGCATAGTAAGGTTGTTGCTTATGCTTCCAGGCAGTTGAAGAAGCACGAGAAAAATTATCCAACCCATGACCTTGAGTTAGCAGCAGTAATTCATGCCTTGAAGATATGGAGGCACTACTTATACGGTGTCCATGTTAATATCTATACTGATCATAAGAGTCTCCAGTACGCAGAAGGATTTGAACTTGCGTCAGAGGCGATGGTTGGAGAGGTTAAAAGATTATGATGTGGATATTCTGTATCATCCCGGGAAGGCGAATGTAGTAGCCGATGCCCTTAGTCGTAAATATATAGGTAGCTTGTCACACGTGCCGCCAGAGAAAAGAGAGATAGCCCGTGAGGTTCATCGACTAGCTAGCCTCGGAGTTCGATTGATAGATTCATGTGATGCAAGGGTTACCGTTCAGGACACAGCGGTATCATCCTTGGTAGTTGAGATAAAGGAGCGTCAGTAAGAAGACCCTGCTCCAGTTAATTACCGAGATACAGCACCTCAGAAAGAAAAGAAACCCTTTGTGATCACAGGTGATGGGTACTCAGATATCGAGGTTGGTAGTGTATCCCTAGTGTTGCAGAACCCCGACAGCAGATTATAGGAGAGGAACATTACTCCCGCTATTCTATTCATCCAGGCTCAACAAAGATGTACCATGATCTCAATGAAGTTTATTACTGGATGGTATGAAAAGAGATATAGCAGAATATGTCGCTCAGTGTTCGAATTGTCAGCTGGTCAAAATAGAACACCAGAAGCCGAGAGGCCTATTGCAAGCTATGGAGATCCCGACATAGAAGTGGAAGGTAATTAATATGGACTTTATTACAGGGTTTCCCCGCACTCAGCGGAAGTGTGATTCGACATGGGTCATAGTTGATAGGCTCACAAAGTCAGCTCTTTTTTTGCCGGTCAGAACTACTTATGCAGCCGAGGATTATGCGAGGCTTTATCTTAAGGAGATTGTACGACTCCATGGTGTTCCTTCAGCCATTATTTAAGATAGGGAAGCACAGTTCACAACCATCTTCTTGAAGACATTTCAGCGGTGATTGGGGACTTAGGTGAGTCTTAGCACCGCATTCCACCCCCAGACCGATGGACAAGCAGAGCGTAATATACAGACCCTTGCGGATATGCTCAGAGCTTGTGTGCTTGACTTTCAGGGCAGTTGGGAGGATCATTTGCTTCTTATCGAGTTCGAGTATAACAACAGTTACCATTCTAGTATTCAGATGGCTCCTTATTAGGCCTTATATGGGTAGAGGTGTAGATCGCCCATAGGATGGTTTGATGTTAGGGAGAATCAGTTGCTAGGCCCAGACTTAATTCAGCAAGCAGTTGGTAAGGTGAAAGTGATTAGAGAGAGGTTGCTAACAGCCCAGAGCCGACAGAAATCCTATGCAGATAATCGGCGACTTAAGCTAGAGTTCAAGATGGGCGACTGGGTGTTCCTAAAGTTTAACCTATGAAGGGAGTGATCAGGTTTGGTAAGAAGGGTAAGCTGAGCCCTCGATATATTGGGCCCCATAAGATCATTCGTGTAGTGGGTACAGTGGCATATGAACTAGAATTGCCTTCTGAGTTAGAATCGGTACATCCAGTATTTCATGTATCAATGCTTCGTAAGTGTATCAGAGATCCTTTAATAGTTGTACCAGTGAATGATATCCAGGTGACCGAGCACTTATCGTACGAAGAGATTCTAGTGGCTATATTGGACAGGCAGTTCCGTCGGTTGCGAACCAAAGATGTAGCCTCCGTTAAAGTGTTGTAGAGGAATAACAATGTTGAAGAATTTACTTGGGAAGTGGAAGAGGCGATGAAGATTAAGTACCCGCATTTGTTCCCAGCAGTACAGGAGGTGCAGTCGGAGACATCACTTTCCCCAGGTATTGTTTTCATTTCAGTTATCGTTATTTGGTCGTGTGAGGCCATGGTATTGTGTGTTGTAGTGTGTGGCCCTGTGTGGCATTATTTTGGGTTGCTGTGTGCAGGGTTGGTATAAGTACAGGGGAAACTCTGCCGAAATCTTTATGACCCAGAATTGTTCGAACATCCGAGGACGAATGTTCCTAAGGGAGGAGAATGTTATACCCCTCGTTTTCGCAGTAGTAGAACCTATGGCTTCCTAGCCGGGTATGCCTTTGGAATACAGACCCGAGCCCGAGTTGGAGATAGGAAATGTCTTACCCCGTGTACAAGAGTACCATTATGTGTTTCGGGTAATTTACAGAGGCAGAAGTTGAGCGAATCAAGTCGACGCGATCGGAACTGAACCAGAAAACCTGCAGGACACCAGTCAACGCCGACGGGTCGTCGACATGTTTGACGGACCATCGACGTATGGCATCGATAGGATTCCGCAGCCATGCATCTGCAGCCGCAGGTTGACGGGCAAATTGATAGACCGTCGACACGGCGACGGGACGTCGATCCGCTCGTCGAACCGGACTGCTGTAGCCTTTTTGGCTTCCAAGTATAAATGTGTGGGTCATGACTTCATTTCATATTTTCCTCCTTCCAACAATTAGAATACCCTAAAATATTTTCTCCAAATATTTTCCATCATATTAGTGCAGATTTGACAAGACCCGGACCCCGTAAACGTGAGATGGTAAAGAGGAGAGGTCGCTTCTAGGGTTTCTTCAAGTTGTGGAGCTTAGGGAGTTAAAGTGAAGTGATTCTTGGGATTCTAGATCCCTCAAGGTATGTAAATGATTTCTACCCTTATATGTAAGTCGAGTTTCAAGAGTTTTAGTAATTCTAAGTAAATAGGGGGTAGTGGTGAAAGTGATAAGTGGATGAAAGACAAAATGGTAGCTTAGGGTAATTTGGAGAGATGATTGGGAATAGATTGGAATATATTTGATATATAAGTGTTCTTATTGTTGTTATGGTTGGTATTAAGTGAATGAGAAGTTGAAGGGTTTTTAAGCTATGAGAGAAATGTTACTCATGATTCGTTCAGCTCTCTATGCATCTAAAGGAGGTTAGTAAGTGAACTACATAGTCTAATGAAGTCTATGCTATCCTTTCCTTCTTTTGGCATGATCCTATTATGTGATCCAACAAGCGAGTACGCGAGATTTCATATTACTCTACTCTTAGAAGTATTAGGAGTATTTTAATCTTTGATTTTCATGTACACCCCTTTATGATTATTCTTTCTGTTTATGGGTCCAGTTTTATGTGTACAGTTATTCATGCATTACATTCATTTATATATATATATATATATATATATATGTATGCATGTTGACCCGTGACCAAAAGGCGTTATATACGCAAGTATTATATACACATTACCACCTGATCAGTTGGTGCACTATGATGATGATATGAGAATGTATATGATGATGGCCGCACGCAGAGAGGCCGATATGATATGAGAAAAGGGACATGCATTATATACGCACCTATATACAGATGTATGACGTTCGTTGATAGGCATTAGCATGCATACTATGCGCCCATAGAGGCATTGTCAGTCATACAGGTTTGTGCAGATTAGGGCATATACTAGTTCATACAAGTACATGCATTCAGTTATTTCAGCTTATGAGTTCAGATCTTATCCATGATTCTCATATGTTTACATATATATGATGTTGCTCTTATGCTTTACATGCTCAGTACATTATCCATACTGACTCCCCGTTTCTCGGGGGCCTGCGTTCATGCCCGCAGGTACAGGGAGACAGGTAGGCGATCCAGCTCAGTAGGACCTCTAGATCTAGCAGTGGTCAGTACGCTCCCTTCGATCTGAAGCTACAGCCAGTTTTGGTATGCCCCTTTTGAGATGTGTATGCACATGGGTATGACGGGGCCCTGTCCCTTCCTTTCTAAAACTTTCATTCCAGTAGAGGTCTGTCGACAGTTGTATGTAGTAGTCAGATGGTGTAGCCTTGTCGGCTTCTATTCTTTTGTGTACAGTATATGTAACAGCCTAGCTGGCTCGCACTGTTCTTCCGCATGTTGTGTATGTATATATGTAGATTGTACAGATTTCTGATGCTTCCTCTTTATGACATTTGTTGTGCCATTTATGGGCCTTTGATGTTCAGTATGATTCAGATATAAGTATAGGGGTGTTTGGCCGCTAGAGGTCAAACTCTCGTCACGGCTCATCGGTTGGGTCATAACACATTCGCTCTATCAAAACCTGTCAATTCAAAAACTTTTATGAACATAAAACTTTTCGAAATAGAAATCATTATCTTTATAACGATTATGAAAACTTTCAATCCAATAAGTACTTTAAACCAATTGAAATCGTCTAAAATACATACTCTTTTAAAATCCAGAAATGACTCAGCTGACATCACTTTGTCGATATCTCGACAAACATACGACAAGACGCTGTCTGCAGAAGTCTCTAAGAAGTAAACTGATCATTATGAGTCAGGACAGGGCCCTGACATACCCATAATCATACATATCTATACATGACTCAGCACAGCTCCAGAATGAGGTGTAACTTGCCAATCCCAGTTGATGTCCGAGCGTCCTAGATATACATTTAACCTGTCAAACAATCTTGGGCTGCGGGCATGCACGCAGCGTCCCAAGGCAAAAGGACGTCAGTAGGACAATGTACTGAGTATTTAAGGTGGTAACAAATCATAATCATAATTTGACTTAGGAGAGAAGAAATCACAATCTAACTCAATACCTGCAGTCTTCGCTGGAAGAAACATAAATGTGAACACGAAGTCTCAAAACAATCTTTAAGTAAATAATGCAATCCAACACACATGCCTCTTCCAACATGTTAACAGAATGGTACCTTCGGATAGCCACTTCCGACTAGTATCACAATAGTCCCTTCGGATGGCCGCTTCCGGCATAATAATGATGGCCCCTTCGGGCAGCCGCTTCCGGCTTAATAACACCATCATATCAACACAAACTCAATCCACAAATATTAATTTCAATTCATATCATAAGTCACTAATCAATTCATCACAATCCAGTTATTAGCCTTAGTCTTTCATAAGAAGTTATCAAATTTGTATCTCACTAGACTTAGGAGGACATACTTCTAGGTTTGAGGGTAGAATTGTTATGAAATTCTTACTACTTATATTCTACTCAATTTCATCTTATTGCCCTACCCAAAGAATAAATGATCATATCAATACAAAGGGATGATACTGTGGAACGTAAACATAAATCGTAAATAAAATGAAGTAGTAAAAATCTCTCGAACCCTTCGGAGTGGTTTTGAAATTCATACTTTATGTTTCCTTTAGTATAAAACTCATTTCCTCGAAATCGTTAGTAAAACCATACATACAACTCAACTTGGCACCTTAGGGGTGTTCCCTTCAGAACAGAATAGGAGTAAAATATCAATAAGCCATCACAAGAAATATTTAGACCTTACTCGTCTAAGAATGGAATCATACGGAGTACATATAAGATGAATAACAACAAGAATCATGCCAAAGGAAGAAAGGTTTGCCGTATATACCTTGTCGCTTATTTGATTAGCTTAACTTATGCTTCCAAACACTGGCCAATCTACAATCAAGATAAAGAAAACCATAGACAACTTGAAAGAGGTTCATATACTTCTCTAAGCTCGTAATTAACTTCTGTAAATTCGGGCAACATTTTCCCTGTAATCTTCGCTTCCCTTTAATTCTAATTCAATTTGACAACACAATCAGCAACCAAAAACAATAATGATCATCTCATATAAGCCTCTTTATATTCAAAGCATAAACTCCCAAAGATATACACCAAAACAACCCGATATACGCTTTGCATACGATATCTTCATACAGTTTATTCTCCCAAATTCAAGAACAACAATTTATCAACAATATCAACAATATTTTTATATCAATATCCAACTAATTCTATCCATTTAATCATACCAAAACATCCCCCAAGTTATTTGATATCCAAAAATGATAACCGGACTTTCAACGTCATTTTCTCTATTGTAACTCATCAAACCTATCAATGACCATGGTAAGAACATCACTAACATTTTAAAAATACCTTATATAAGCAGCCACCACGAAACCAACATCCCCAAGTGCAACTTTTAGCTTAAAATGACAGCAACGACTTGTTCTGTACTTTACCCTTCACGAGCCTCAGGATTCGGGACCTCGAACTTGCTCGATTCTCCACCTTCTCTCTCTAACTCTCCTCTCTCTCTTTAAAAGTTTGTGTACTGCTTGATTTGTAAATGAAATAATTTTTATGAATTTATCCCTTATATATGGGTCTTGGGTCGGTTCCCACCGACCTTGAGTCGGGTTGGGCTGAGCCCACTGCCCAGCTTGACCTTTCTATCTTAAAACGTCTATAACTTTTTATCCCTATGTCACATGAAGGCTCACGACCTATGGTTGGAAAGGTATTTCAATTATCTACAACTTTAATATTTGCAGTTTTCCCAAATTACCAAATAATGATGGGGTTATGGCCTCCCGAAGTCAGATCACCCAAGAACGTAACATAAAAACATCTTTTTGGAGGGCTTACACTTGGATTTGGCTCAAGGGTCCTTCTTGAGTCATGTTTAACTTGACATATGTTTTCCATATAACTCCTCATATGTCCTTTATAAAAACCCCATCATGTGGGCCCCACCTCAGCTTACGGTTATGAGGCTATATATCTTTTAACGTATCATTCCAATTATATTATACGAATTCCAAATATCATACTCATGCTAATATAGTAGAATTTCATCCTTCATAATTGTAATATTTGATCCTCCTTGAGCTCAGATTAAGCCGTCTGCAGCCTTAATAACGCGAAATTTTCTTACGTGTAACAGTTAGTACAAACTCTATTAAAGGTAGAAACGAGAACATTGGAGGAGAACGTTCAAGCGATAGTGTAGCTAAACGAAAAGGTATGTGAGGCTAGTCCCTTCTTTTAAAGGCATGACTTCTTTATTATGATTTACTTTTTATTCTTCCATGACCTTCATACATCCCAAAAGATGAAAGTTGAAGATTCTTAAGAGCTTCATATGAGATAGAGATGAGATATGTTATGAGTATGATAATGATGATGGTTAGCTTAAGTCTAAAGATTCTAAAGTTCAGGATATGATGTAGGATAAAGTTTATGACAAGATGTTCTACAAAGCTAATGATCCTAATTATGATTAATTGATATCGTTCCTTGTGCTACACTCACCTTATATGCTCATTCCTTCGAGGAGAGGCAGAATACTTATGAAACTCCATAATGGAATCGGGGGTTCACGACCTTATGACACCCCGATGAAGTATGGTTATCTTTGAGTTCCTATGCATGCATTATGATGAGTACATGATGATGATATTACACCGTGCCTATATGGCCGGGCAGCACCGCTAAGGCGGGCGGCTTATGGATGATTACACCGTGTCTATGTGTGTTATATCCCGTCTTTTTGTACGTCGAATTATTCGTAAGCTAATCGACATAAGTTTAAGGACAAGATTATTTTGGGATATGAGATAAGGACTTCTAAACCGGATTTTTAATAAGTGCACGATTTGTTGTAAATTATAATTATGTAGAAATATTATTGGAGATTAGGTATTAATAAACCATGATTAGATTATTAAGTGGGGATTAGTTGTTAATTAAGATTAATTAGGTTAGTTAATTAGGCAATTAGGTGGACCCCACCCATTTAAAAAAAAATACAATTGATGACTCATTGTGATGGACACGTGTCCATCATTGGGGCTGCCTATATAAGGCATTGTGATGACTCAATATCACCATTTCTTCATCACATTCCCATTCACAATTTGTTGAATTAGAAAGAGAAGTAAAATTGAGGAAGGAGCTCACGGCCATGGCTATTTTGGCCGATCTTAAGATCAAAGTGGAAAGAGACTAAATTGCTAAGATATCTTGGATATTAAAGGTGATTAGCAACGTTAAGGAGCCAATCTTGTTAAGGTAAGGTTTAATACTCTCCTACATGTTTTAGAAATGATTTGGTCTTTGTATGAATTGGTGGATATGGAATTGAATGCAAGAATTGTGTTTGTTGATGTTGAGACTTTGTTGGGCCATATATAGGGTTGTTTTAAGCTAGTAATGATGGGTTAATTTTAATTGGTATTGCTATTGTTGTCATGGGTTATGTGATGAAGGTGAAGGAATTTGATATTTAAAATTGGAGTTGTATTTGTTTTATGGGTTGTTTGGGGCGTGTTGTTGTTCTTGTTTGAATGGGAGGATTAAGTGTGGTTGAGATTATGCGTTGTGTGGTCGTAATGGTTGAACTATTATAAAGTCGTTTCGATAAAGTGTTATGGCCATAGATTATTAAGAGTAACTCGAATATGTCATAGCCGTCATGTTATCGATTATAGAATGTTGTGATGAGTGGGCTGATTGGAATGTCATGCGGGCTATCCGGAGTATTACTGAATCATGTCGTAGCTAGTCTTGATATAGTATTTGAACGTGTGGCTGTTGATGTTGACTTGGTCGCTTTATAGTTGGCTTGAAAGTGAATGAAGTAAACAATATAGGGAAAATGTCGCCCAATCCTCTAGAAATAAGCTATTAACGTTGAAGTACGTTTATGCCTTTCCATAGCTTAACCATAGTCTTGACTTTTTAATATAGGTTGAGACACTTCGGGCAGCGTATACGTATTGTGTCACGGATAAGCGTTAAAGGTATATAAAGCTAACCCTTCTTTGTTTTTGGCATGATCCATATGAAACAAGCAGACGACAAATGTATAACTCCAAAGAGGCTCCCATTCTTAGAGCCACTAGGATGGCTAATGTCCTTGATTCCCAGAACTTACTTTATTATGTATTGATACGTATCTATGATTTCTGAAGTTCTATTTGGTATATTCCAAATATTAAGGTAGTGATAAGACAGCTTGTGAGATATTAAGGAAAAGATTGATCAGAAAGGGTGGAAGGTTAAGTACGCCTACTCCACAGAGTGTAATTAAATCATAGTAAGAATCGTGAATAAGGTTAAGATGTGTTACGCTATAGGATTGATTACGAACAGGGTGTAATGTGAATATCATAAGGGTTGTTATGAAAATGAGTAAAGCCTAGCGAGGAAGTGACTAAAAGATATGACGTGATCTATGTGACTAAGGTATAAAGGCAAATGTGGAATGGAAAGGCAAGGTATGGAACGAATGAGAAAGACTTATAAAGTTCTATAGGGAAAGTTCAGAATAAAGATTATGCGATAACGGGAATGAAAGCGAGCACAAAAAAAGAGAGAGATAATTGAAAGAAGGAAATAAGAAGAAAACGAGATAATAGTGCAGTAATAGGTTATGACATGTATAGCTGAGGACACGAGTAATACAAGTGACGGAACAGTGAAGGATCAAACTATAAAGAGATGAGCAACGAAGCAGAATGAATGCCAGAAAATGACTGGAATGATAAGAACAAATAGGGATGAACATAATACACTTTGAAAAAGAGAAAGGGATTATGCAGGAGTAGTGGTTTCCGAAGGATACAGGGGTAGCATGAGATTCCTCGTGCACAGAATAAAAATAATTCTAAAGGAAACACCTAAGATAGACGTGATTAATTGGGTACGAGTATCGAACAAAAGGGAAAAATATATCTATGGACTTAAAGGTGTAGTGGGATGACAAGGTGATAAGATAAGATTGTCATTAAGATGAACTCGATATGATTTTGAGTAGGTTAGAAGTCGGTACTGTGTGCATAACAAGGGTAAGAGAGCATAAGGCATAAAGGAGTACTGCGTGTGTACGACATCTCCTTAGAAACAGTGAAACCCTTAAAGGACAAGGACCGTAGGGGTAAAGATAAGGTTACAAGAGAGCTTTGGACACTTATCATCACGATAAGTGCTACCTAAGTGAGAAATTGGAACGACTACAATTACTAAATAATTATTGAATGGAGTAAATGGAATGTGGCCTTGGATGAGTTGCTACATTGGTTGGATTACTCGATTACGGATTATCAGATGAGATTTTGTACTATACATAGAATGGTTCTCGTCGCTTCGAGATTTTGTTAAGGTTTCGTACGTGGATAATCAAAGTTATAAATTATAAAGGAAAGATATGGAAATGGTACAGTATACCAAGTGAGTTGGAAAAAGGATCAGATGAATTTGAGATTGGAAATAGGGACTTAAAGCAGAGTATAAACAGGTAATGGTATAAGTACACACTTAAGGGGGGAAGCGAATAAAACAAACGCAAGTGTAGATGGAAACAATTGACATAGCAATATATTTGATATGGATACTTAAACTTCAAGTGAGATCCCTTGCTGAAACAACTTAGTAAGATCTGAAAGCCATCAATAAACGGGTAGAATTCAGGATGGTATTTGAGACAGTGCTGAGAATTATTGGTAAAAATCTTGGATAATATGACATTAGGAAGTGGATGCTTATAAAAAGGAAGAATACGACAAGAGAATGGTAACGAGTAACTTAAGAGATATTATAAAGGATAGCAATGCTATACTGGATTAGAGGTTAAGATGTTGGCAATGGGGTTATTTGCTAATGATATTGTGACTTATAAGTAGAAAAGAGAAGGGATACGAAATCTCCTATAGTAGGATATGAGAAAATCAAATGGTGAATAAAGGAAGGGAAATGAGTATGACAAGATAGACAACAAGTGAGTTTTAGTACAAATAAGAAATGTAAAGCAGAATGAACCAGGAGAAGGAAAGACTATGACTAAGATTGGATGTACTTTATACAAGTTATACAAGAATAATTATGCAACCTACGAATATTTGTATGCTAAGAATGAGACTAAGTGAATACTTGATAAGAAGAGTAAGGATTCAGTAATAACAATGTGGTTGTGATATTTTGAACACATTAAGGAAAGGTGCAAAATGGTTTAAGCCAAATTACCGGGATAGAATTAGTACTGAGGGCAAATAGGACATGGCTATAGCTGAGTCCCGATACCGATTGAAAGATACAAGAGGAAAATACAAGGTAAAGCATAAGGACTAGCGAAACGATGTTAAGATATTCTCGGGCTAATTTGAGCACCTTCGCATATTCTTGTAAAGATTGCAGCATAAGGCGTGACAGAAAACTAAGAGTAAAATCTGAGTAAAGAGGCAATATAAGGGTTTGAATTAAAAATAAAAAAATGACACGAGATATTACGCCTAAAGTGTTACAAGTTGGGTTAAGGGAAATTGTGAAATGGTTTAAGTGAGACGATCAGAACGAGCGGGTTACTAGGAGACGGTGAATTTATATGTCAGATCAAAAAAAAAAATCTTTCAGAATTATACCAGTTAATGATTGTCAGATCACAGAGCAGCTATGTAAAGTCATAATATGAGGGAACTCTAGCACTACTTGATATCCAACTCTAAGGATTGAGATTAAAAGCTAAAAGCAAAGCGACAGTTAAAAACCTTTAAAAGAAAGTTGAAAAATGACACATGATGGTGAGGCTTCCAGAATACGGACTGTAACAGCAGGACAAAGCAAGGTTATTGGAGTGAAATAATGTTACACCCTGGGAACTGTCATTTTATTCGTAGAGTCTGTGAAGGGTCTACAAGTTACCGGAGGTATGAAATACACCAAGGGTTGAAAAATCTAATAAATCAATGAGGGATGTCTGCGTGTTACAAGATCTTATTTAAAGATTAGAAGGTAAAGTGAAGTGAACGATACATCATCTTAAGGAAGTAATTATAGAAGACAAAAGAGTCAAGTTATGACTAAGTGCACCATGAATACGAGTCCAAATCAATCAGTGACAGTACAACTGAACAGTATGCGGACAAGAGAGAGAGAGTAACATTTCAGCAGAAGTGCTCACAATACAACTGACAACCGACTGCGAAATAAAGAGGAGAGTAAAGACAACGACATGGAATTTTTACCTCGAGAAGCAATAGAAAGAGGAAATATTACGGCAAAGGTTACGTAGAGATCTGAAATCTATTATAATAGATTGAAGGAAATCGACCAACGAAGGAGTCAGGTGAAGAGTATAACTCAGTAAAAGAACATTCAATGAAGTGCTAGAAGTACATGACTAGTTTAACATTCGAGGACGAATGTTCTAAAGGGGGGAAGGATGTTATATCCCGTTTTTTGTACGTCGAATTATTCATAAGCTAATAGACATAAGTTTAAGGACAAGATTATTTTGGGATATGAGATAAGGACTTCTAAACCCGATTTTTAATAAGTGCACGATTTGTTGTAAATTATAATTAGTGTAGAAATATTATTGGAGATTAAGGATTAATTAACCATGATTAGATTATTAAGTGGGGATTAGTTGTTAATTAAGATTAATTAGGTTAGTTAATTAGGGAATTAGGTGGACCCCACCGATTTAAAAAAAAATACAATTGATGACTCATTGTGATGGACACGTGTCCATCATTGGGGCTGCCTATATAAGGCATTGTGATGACTCAATATCACCATTTCTTCATCACATTCCCATTCACAATTTGTTGAATTAGAAATAGAAGTAAAATTGAGGAAGGAGCTCATGGCCATGGTTGTTTTGGCCGAGCTTAAGATCAAAGTGGAAAGAGACTAAATTGCTAAGATATCGTGGATATTAAAGGTGATTAGCAACGTTAAGGAGCCATGCTTGTTAAGTTAAGGTTTAATACTCTCCTACATGTTTTAGAAATGATTTGGTCTTTGTATGAATTGGTGGATATGGAATTGAATGCAAGAATTGTGTATGTTGATGTTGAGACTTTGTTGGGCCGTATATAGGGCTATTTTAAGCTAGTAATGATGAGTTAATTTTAATTAGTATTGTTATTGTTGTCATGGGTTATGTGATGAAGGTGAAGGAATTTGATATTTAAAATTGGAGTTGAATTTGTTTTATGGGCTGTTTGGGGCGTGTTGTTGTTCTTGTTTGAATTGGAGGATTAAGTGTGGTTGAGATTATACGTTGCTTGGTCGTAATAGTTGAACTATTTTAAAGTCGTTTCGATAAAGTATTATGTCCATAGATTATTAAGAGTAACTCGAATATGTCATAGCCGTCATGTTATCGATTATTGAATGTTGTGATGGGTGGGCTGATTGGAATCTCATGCGGGCTATCCGGAGTATTATTGAATCATGTCGTAGCTAGTCTTGATATATTATTTGAACGTGTGGTTGTTGATGTTGACTTGTTCGCTTTATAGTTGGCTTGAAAGTGAAGGAAGTAAACAATATAGGGAAAATGTCGCCCAATCGTCTAGAAATAAGCTATTAACGTTGAAGTACGTTTATGCCTTTCCATAGCTTAACCATAGTCTTGACGTTTTAATATAGGTTGAGACACTTCGGGCAGCGTATACGTATTGTGTCACGGATAAGTGTTAAAGGTATGTAAAGCTAACCCTTCTTTCTTTTTGGCATGATCCATATGAAACAAGCAGACGACAAATGTATAACTCCAAAGAGGCTCCTATTCTTAGATCCACTAGGATGGCTAATGTACTTGATTCCCAGAACTTACTTTATTATGTCTTGATATGTATCTATGATTTCTGAAGTTATATTTGGTATATTCCATTGTGACATTCCAAGGATACTTGATATGACTATTGTCTTGATTTCCAAATGATAGTTCATCTTAATAATCTATTGAGTCTTAGATATGATTTAGTTTGCATATGGTTGCTCACTACTTTGCTCGTGCATGCCTCAATATATCTTTCACTGAGTCCCGGGCCAAGATACGTTTTCATGTACATATTCACTATATTGTTCACCGAGTCCCTCACTAGAGGACCGGGATATGGTATATATATATATATGATATGATGATGTGATTATGGCGCCAAGGATGGTATGTGATGACTTTATTCACCGAGTCCCATAATGGGTCGGGTATGATATATGATATTGATATGCATGATTTACATTCATAAGGTAAGTGTTTGGGTATTTGAATGTTATACTTGTCTCCAGTAATCTCTATTTCAGTCATGATCCTCTTTATTGTATTTCATTCTTTATATACTCAGTACATATCTCATACTGACCCACTTTCTTCGGGGGGGGGGGGGGGGGGGCTGCGTTTCATGCCCGCAGGTACAGATACTCGATTTGGCGATCCTCTAGCTTAGGATTTCCACTCATCTGTCTTGGAGAGCTCCATTGTTCCGGAGCCTAGACTTTTGGTACAGATCTTTGATGTATATATATATATATATATATATATATATATATATATATATATATATGTTTATCCAGGGGTACGACGGGGCCCTGTCCCGTCATATTTCACTATCGATACTCTTAGAGGTCTGTAGACATATGTGTGTGTTGTGTATAAGTTTTGTTCAGCCGTGTCTATACGATGTGCTATAGATATGTTCGTATGATATTTATATGTAGTGGCAGCCTTGTCGGCTTGCGTATGATATTGATATGTAGTGGCAGCCTTGTCGGCTTGCGTATGATATTGATATGTAGTGGCAGCCTTATCGGCTTGCGTATCATATTATGTTTTGATTAGTTGTGACTCCTCAGGAGACAGGTTATCTGAGTATGTATATATATGATGACGTTATGAACCTTTGGGGTTCTTATCCGAGTTTCCATACTGTTTCGTAGATCCAGTTTGACTATATCTAACAGGTACGTATATGAGTGTCCAGCTCGGGCACTAGTCATGGCCCATGGGGTTGGGACGTGACAATATGGCACGGGCAGCACCACTAGTGGGCGGCATGAGATGACTATCCCGGACGCGGGCTAGAGATGACAGATGATTTAGACAGTTTATGTATGTATGTATGATATGATTTAAAAGGTAAAAGTGAGCATGCATGATTCCGCCTCAAGAGGCAAGCAATTTTAGTTACCTTTTCTTCTTATGCTTTCTATATTTAATTATCATGTTACCATACATGCCTTACATGCTCAGTACATTTTTTGTACTGACGTCCTTTTCTTTTTGGACGCTGTGTTCATGTCCACAGGTGGACAAGAAGGCGGCACAGATTCCTAGGAGCTACTCAGTAGACTTACAGGAGCAATCCACTATTTCGGAAGTGCCATTTTGCGATATTATTTTGTGTACATATTTGGGCACGACGGGGTCCTGTCCCGTCCTTATGTCTAGTACTCTAGTAGAGGCTCGTAGATACGTATGTGTGGGTAGTATGGTCTCACGATTTCCTCATTATATATATATATATATATATGTATGTATGTATGTATGTCTATATATTATTTTAAGGGTCGAAGTGCTAATGCATATAAAGGTAAATATGTTTCCAAGTGAAAAATGATTTTCCCTATGACTAGTAGTATAAGAATAATGAGTGAACGCAAGATGAGTATGATGAGTAGCAACATGAGTGGTGCTCGGTGATTATCCCCGAGTACCCGTCATGGCCCCTAGTCGGATCGTGACAAAAGTGGTATCAGAACAGTTCCTTCCTAGGGTGTGTCTACGAGCCATGTCCAGTAGAGTTTTATTTATGGGTGTGAAGCACACCACACTTATAAACAGGAGGCTGCGGGGCATTTAGGAATAACGAACTTCCTTCTTCTTCATAGATCGTGTGCTAGAGCTATACTACAAGAATTTTCTTTTTCCTAACCGTGCATTATGTTTTCAGCAAAATTAATGAAAGGGAAAACTGCAGCAGCCCAGAAGGGCAAGATAGTGGTTGGAGAGGGGCAAGAGGGAGCCTTAACCTCAGCCCTAGCACCCCATATCCTCCACAAGACGCCTCGGGCCAGGAGATCAGACAGGCCATCCTTTTGTTGACCCAATTAGTAGCCGCGCAAGCTCAGTGGCAGGATGAGGGCCATGGTAGCATGAGTTGGGGAAAAAAGGTTAGGCCTTCAGGGTTCGATCATGAGTTCGGAAGCGCTCCGAGGCAGCAATTCTCTGGGAGCTTAGTTCGTCCAACGACTAGTGCTCCTCCAAAGTTTCCTGGACCCAGGTTTGTTAGATCCACTTATTCTAGGCCATCATAGAGTCTAAGAGTTTCCAGTTCTCGGATTCAAAGTGGTTCCAGTCAGGAGAGATTGTCAGTACCACGATGTACTCAGTGTCGCAAGTTACATTCTGGACCGTGCCGCTTGGGCTCGGATGTTTGTTATACCTGCGCTCGGCCAGGCCATCTCAGGCGCGACTGCCCATGGATGCATGGTAGAGATAAGGTTCGGCCTATAGGGTTAGTAGTTGGCTCTTCATCATCGGTACGCCCTCCGAGGAAAGGGCAACGAATATTAGCAAGCCATGATAGAGATCATAAAGGGATGCCCAATCCATGTAGACCCCAACATCATACCTATGCATTAGCTGGGCGACAGGATCTTGAGTCTCCCCCTGATATTGTCCCAGGTATATTGTCAGTATTCTCTTATGATGTGTATGCATTGATTGATTTGAGTTCTACGCTGCTATATATATATATATATATATATATATATATATATATATATATATATATATATATATATATATATTCCTGATGCGTTGACTGTGTTGAAGCGAAGATCTGAGCCGGTCAAATAATTTGAGATTTCTACGCTTGTTAGCGACCCCGTGATTGTCATAATTATGATTTATGAGTAAGTAAACCTTCCCGAGGGGAGTTGATTGGCATACTGTGTAGAAAAATAGATATATATGATGGAATTTTAGAAAGGGTGTGCAGACACAACTTATGAGACGAGCTTTATTACTTATATCCTTTTATGATAAACAGTTTTGTGATGCTGAGTTGCGTATGATGTGTGTTTCGATATGTGTCTTATTGAGGTATAAGATGTGTTTTCTGGGCTCTGTGCAGGTTTGGGATTGTTATGTTTACAAGGGAAGCTCTGCCAAAAGTTTCCCGGGAATCTAAAGGAAATTGTGGGGACCATAGACGGAATTGTCGTGAAAAGAAGAGAAGGCCAGCAACGAGTGATTAAGGACGAGGTTAGTGGTTAAAATGCAAGATAAACGCAGCGAGTACGTATTATACTAAGGGAATGATAAATAGGATAGGATGGAATGAATAACATGGGAAAAGAGAATGGTGTGTTTGAAATAGAAAGATTTTTTTTATATACTAAGGGGAATTAAAGGGATAAGCTCTCTAGAAGAAGTTGTAAGTTGAAAAAAAAAATTAGCTAGCTCTCTTCGTTTGGGCGGGGGGGGAGGGGGGGACATTAAGGTATGAGATAAACTAGATGTGTATGTGTAAGCCGATGCACGATGCACCGAATTAGTTTAGTAAGCTAGGCTCCACCTGAGGAATATAGTAGGAGAAGCTTTCATGTCCCTATAAGCTAGCCTTAACAACTTTGGCGATACCTCGAGAAAAGAGATTACTAGAAATGTGTTCACAAAATCTCCTTGCTTAGCAATTAGTTGACCTTATGATCGCAGTTGTGTTCTGTGTTATAGTTTAAGTTATCCAGGAATTTGCTCGAACGATTATATGACAGGGATTGCTATTATAGATGTGAGGGAAAACAAAAATAGGATAAGATTGATCGACGAAACAAAAGGGTGACAAGTGATGACTGCTCAGTACATGTGATGTGTGTGATAGAAGTGTTAGCAACAAAGAAGGAAGGGTAGGAGCGAGGCAAATAGGAGGGAAGTCCACTAGAACCGCAACTCGATAAACAGAAGGTGGAAGGGAATTAAACCCGGAGGATGTCCTAACATTAAGTAGGAATGGTAATAAGAGTCACGGAGTGATTGAAATTTTACATCTTACTGTGGGAATAGTATAACGGATTGACTGATGACAGGGAATGTGGAACCATGTGTGGAATAAGAGAAGAGAAGGGGTAGTCAATGGTACTCTGCAATATGCTTAGAATGACTGTCCCGTAGATGAAATCATCTAAGGAAAGGGTGAGAGTTAAGGTGGAAGAAAGAACAAGGTTGATTGTGAACGATCATTGGACTGACTTCATGTGTATTCCCAGACAGTAGCAAATGAAATTGCACCTCTAGTGTGTTATACGGTAAAGGTCCCAGGGAGTGATTATTGAGAAAGGTGAGCCAAGAGATGACGAGATTGTGGATGATGCGGTATAGGGAGTATAGAGTGAGTATGAGCTACATCTATGAAATGACTAATACGCAAGACGATCCAGGGGTCTTAAATAGAATTGAGGAAAGGAGCATGGGGCTAAAGGCAATTCCCTTACGGTTTGATAGTTGTGGCAAAAAAATGGTAACCAAAAGAGACCATCAAAGAAGTAGTCTTCAACTTTCCGAGGCAACGTGGCCGCCGTAGGCCTAAGAAGGAGATAATACAAGATATGGGCCATAGAATGTAAGATGAGCGGAGAATCCAATATGGCAGTCGTACAACAATAAGGTAGATTACGAGGTAGAGTTAACGAATAAGCATATGACGGAGGAGCAGTGTTAATTCTGAGAAGATGAGCATCGCGGCTTCGGCTCAAGCGTGAGGTAGACTAGAATAAAAAAAATGGTATTTCCATATAATAGGGGCTTATACGAATGATTTTACAGGGATAGGACGCAGGCGATGAGAGTAAGATTTGAACTAAAGGGGGGAAGGGAATGATGGACTGAGACGGGAAGTCAAGTGAAATAGCCACCACAAGCAAGTTACAGGAATGCGAAGTTCCAATGTCGCATAACGATTTAGAAGGCACTGTACAGTGAAAGCCTTAAAGACAGAGTGGTTGACTCAGAATTTAGTAATGCCGTTGCTAACGGAATGATTCGGCGCTAACAATAAGACAGGGTCGAAATGAAAATGAACCATTTAAAAGCATGTAAATACTGGATAATAGCAACCTACATCTAAAGGAAAGGATGTGTATGATCATTTAGAAGAGGAAGTTTATGGATTATGCGGGAATTCCAAGCTTAAAGTACTCAAACACGAAGAAATTAAAGCCACATAATGAAGTAAAGGCAGCAAGATAGACTTAGGACAGAACCAGAAGCGAGCAGTGGAGATAAAGAAGGAAATAAGGAGTAAACTTGTATAAGACAATTTCGTGGTACTAGTCAAGGATGAGGATGAGTCTAGAGCTGAAACAGGCATGGCAATTGTAAAGGATCACATAAGCTATCCATGAAAGATTCGTAAAAAAAGCCCAATTCTATACCAGTGTCTGAGGATCGATACATTTCTAGAGATTTGACAAAAGATGGGACATTCTAGTAAACCTCCATTTTGGGATAAATGAACGGACAAAGCTCGTTTCCTAACTTCCCAATGCACGTTAAGACTTCAAGAAAGATGAAAAGACCTGTAAGATGGTTTAGAATTGATATATATATATATATATATATATATATATATATATATATATATATATATATATATATCGGTGGATGCATAAAGCCTGAAAGAATGAGAAGGTATTAAATCATTGGAGTGTGGAAATTTCATTTCGGAAGGAGTTGTGGAAGATTGTTGGAAGATTCTATGAGAATTTCTAGCTGCTTTCTCAAATAGTTTCGAAGCAGTGAAGGAAGAACTGACAAAAGCTTGACGAAGATGTTAGGAAAGAACGCGGAAGCAGGATAGATACATCGGGAAGCAAATGAGGGTACGAAGTCCAAGCATATGCCTTTATCTCAACCCCCGGAAGAGATCCAAGATGAAATGTCAAGATTATGAGGTATATATGTTTTCTTTTTATGCCTTGGGTCATGTGTGGCCAAACTTTATTACTATTATGTTGTAGCCCTGTGAGGCATTATTATTATGGACTGTTGTGACAGGACGATAGTGCCATATTACAGGGGAAACCCTGGCGAACTTTTCGTAGAATTACCGAGCGCTTAACATTTGAGGACGAATGTTCAAAGAGGGGGAAGAATGTTACACCTAAAAAAAATTCCCATTGATGTACAATGAATATACTAACAAAGGGCACGAAGTATATGGTGTTTCAATAAGTAAGAAATAGTATTTAATGATTCTAGTTGAGATTTCAAAGACATTTGAGGTAAGAGAAGAAACTTCGTCAAGAAAGGCGAGGTATGCGTTGTGTATCCGAAAGGATTCACAAAGTACCAAGTTAATGATGTCTCTAAGAAGAGCTATAACATCCCTTAGATTGTTAATGAGGTGTTAAGCAAGTGTTAAGAAAGTTCCATAAGGATTGGCGATCAAACGAGTTGACGAGGACGAGTTTCGAAAAGGCTGGGCATCATACGGTCCAACATACTAGCCGTATAAAATATACTAGACGTATGTTAGGCCGTTTATTCTGCCCAGAATGACAACCTTCATTGGACCAAAGATACGGTCAGACATATAGTCCATATAAAATATACGGACCTTATGTTGGTCCGTGAAACCGAGTCGGGACAGATTTTGAGTTATTAAAAAGGGGACCCAAGTTCATTTTATTTCATTTCAATTTCACTCCCCTTCTCTCAAAAACTCTCTAAAATACTCTTCACACTTCTTCCACAAGAAATCAAGAGAAATTCATGATCAACTTTATTAAACCGAGAGAATCAAGTGCAAGAAACTCATTAGGATTCATCCAAGCCAAGAAACCTCATTGGAGGTGGAACTAGGGTTTTGCTCAAGTGAAGTATTTCCACTTAAAGCTCATTCCCACACTATCAAAGGTAAGTTTTATGATCATTCTATTTTGTTTAAAGTATTGAGAGACTTGCATTGTAGAAGGAGAAAGAAAATGGGTCATAAATGTGAGAATAGTGGCATTTTTTAGTGATAGCTTGGAATGAGTCATGA
This sequence comes from Lycium barbarum, assembly GCF_019175385.1. NCBI lineage: Eukaryota > Viridiplantae > Streptophyta > Magnoliopsida > Solanales > Solanaceae > Lycium > Lycium barbarum. The sequence continues at coordinate 45,264,630 of NC_083340.1, forward strand.
TTCTTGATATGTTGTGATTATAATTATGTTATAAATGAAATTAAGGATATGGGATAAACATTGTATATGAGTGAAGGTAATAGTGTACTATGACCATGATTATGGATGATTTGAAGTGAGATTGGGAAATGTGGATAATGTAAGTGAATGAAGATTGTTGGTTATAATATTGTGAATGTTATTTTGGACGTTTGGGAGTTGATATATTATATGGAGAAAGTTGTATAAACAAAGGAAGTGCTACCCAATTTTCTCCAGTTTTAGTCAAGTATGTTAAGCTATCGATTATCTAATGTTAGTATAAACTCTATTGAAGGTAAAAACGAGAAAATTGGAGAAGAACATTCAAGAGATAGTGTAGCTAAACGAAAAGGTATGTGAGGCTAGTCCTTTCTTTCAAAGGCATGACTTCTATATTATAATTTCCTTTTTATTCTTCCATGACCTTCTTACATCCCAAAAGATGAAAGTTAAAGATTCTTAAGAGTTTCTTATGTGATAGATATGAGATATGTTATCAGTATGATAATGATGATGGTGCGCTTAACTCTAAAGATTCTAAAGTTCATGATATGATGTAGAATAAAGTTCATGCCATGATGTTCTACAAAGCTAATGATCCTAATTATGATTAATTGATATCGTTCCTTGTGCCACACTCACCTTATATGCTAATTCCTTCAAGGTGAGGCAGAATGCTTATGAAACTCCATAATGGAATCGGGGGTTCACGACCTTTTGTCACCCCGATGAAGTATGGTTATCTTTGAGTTCCTATGCATGCATTATGATGAGTACATGAGGATGATATTACACCGTGACTATATTCCCGGGCAGCACCGCTAAGGCGGGCGGCTTATGGATGATTACACCGTGTCTATATGGCACGGGCAGCACCACTAGTGGGCGGCATGCGATGACTATCCCGGACACGGGCTAGAGGTGACAGATGATTCAGACAGTTTATGTATGTATGTATGATATGATTTAAACAGTAAAAGTGTGCATGCATGATTCCGCCTCAAGAGGCAAGCAGTTTCAGTTATCTTTTCTTCTTATGCTTTCTATATTTAATTATCATGTTACCATACATGCCTTACATGCTCAGTACATCTTTCATACTGACGTCCTTTTATTTTTGGACGCTGTGTTCATGCCCACAGGTGGACAGGGAGGCGGCCTGGATTCCTAGGAGCTACGCAGTAGACTTATAGGAGCACTCCACTATTTCGGAGGTGCCATTTTGAGATATTATTTTGTGTACATATTTGGGCACGATGGGGTCCTGTCCCATCCTTATGTCTAGTACTCTATTAGAGGCTCGTAGATACGTATGTGTGGGTAGTATGATCTCACGATTTCCTCATTATATATATATATATATAGATATATATTAATTTAAGGGTCGAAGGGCTTATGTATATAAAGGTAAATATGTTTCCAAGTGAAAAATGTTTTTTCCTTATGACTATAGTATAAGAATAATGAGTGAACGCAGGATGAGTATGATGAGTAGCAGCATGAGTGGTGCTCGGTGGTCAGCCCTGGGTACCCGTCATGGCCCCTAGTCGGGTCGTGACAATGGGTTTAAGGGTAATCAATGCAATTGAAGAATTATTTGTGAATACAACTCTGTGATATTTAGGATCTTGATTAATTAGATTATGAGTAAGTCAAATTTAAATTTAATTTTCGGTTTTTCCCTTGGGGCTCAGGTTTGGGATTAAACCATACTAATATGGGTGTTATTCGAATTGTGTAACCTTATAGAACGCTAATTTGATCATGTTGCACTCGATTTTATGATATTATTAGTGTTTTGACCTTCAAGGTTTGGGGATGAGATTTTGAGTTGACTTTTTAACCCGAATTTCTTCTATGGCAATATGGGTATCTTTAGAATCGTGTTTTGATGTGAGATTCGTATCTTCATAGACTTTTCTCATTCGGAGGCAGTTGGAAACGAAACGACTCAAGTATAGTGTTTGTAGGACCCGCTTGGACTTGAGGTAGGTTACAATTTACTCTTTTAGACTCCGATTAGAGGGTGTATATAGCCTATAAATGTTGATGGGGTATTGGGCGTGTGGAGGGGGTCCCACCTTAGTGGTTGTGATGAACACTAGGTGGGTACCAGTGTATTTATCTTGGGAAAGTTTTGCATCATTAGGATGTTGTGTCAGGGAATGCATGTTTGGCCTACGGGCATTGGTTGTGGTGATTAATCCACTTAGGTTGGTATGGTTGTTGCTAATTTGGGCTATGATAGCCATGTTTGATTAATTCATTGAAGATTATCGACTTATTTTGCATTCATCACACCATACCACACTTATAACATGAAAGGGGCATCAATCTTGACCTTGAGGGGATATTATGTGATTCATGATATGTACATATTCGTTCCTCACTTCATGCCTCTGTTGACACTCTCTACCGTGCATTTTGTACTTATCCATCCATGGATACATTTATACATTCATTTTGATGAGGCATTTATAAAATATGAGATGGTCTGTCGAGAGCAGTAAAAAAGGAAAGATTGATATGTTTAAGCTGGATGGGAAATGATTTCGGGTATGATGGTATGAGTTGCACGGAGATGATATAACATGATATGATTTGATTGATATGGTTGTCATCCAGTCCGAGGGTACATGCTAGATGGTATTGAGAGGTATATAGACCTCGCGAGTCCTCCATGGGCCATGACTAGATGGAATGACTACTAGTGTGTATGTGCCAAGTATGAGGTTTGGCCAGTGCATTTGTATATATGCATATATTCATTTGGCTCATTGCATTCTCACATGACTATTGGCCACCGTCTTTTAGGTGGAACATGACTATGGTTAGAAGAGGTATATAGATGTTGGCTGTGCGATTCTACTTGTATGTTCTGTTTCAATCTTTATATGTTTAATGCGTTATTCCTATCAAGTACCTATCAAGTACTAGTGGTTTTGTACTCTTCTACACTTGCTGCACTGTTTTCTTGTGCAGATATAGACCTGTGCTCTAGTTCTAATCTTCGTGACTAATTCTGAGGCCATTATTCCCAGATTCTAGGGTGAGCGATAGCTGGACCTGCATCTCCGGTCTCTCATCTTTATGTTATCCCCTCCTTTCAGTTTGAGACAGTTTCTATTTCTTTACTGAGTATGACTTGTATTCTATTTAGAAGCTCTTGTACTAGTTCAATCAAGTTTTGGGATTGTATTTGACTATGCATTATTACATACGCACTTATATTTATGATAAGACTGTTTGGATTATGTTGATGATGTACATGATTTTCTTATTTTTCTTTCAAAATGAATTTCTACTCTAGTATGGTACACCTCCGGTGGGAGGGTGTAGGTGCCTTCATGACCCTCGAATTTGGGTCGTCACAATTTATGAAATATTTGTGATGTGTATGGAATTGAATATAACAAAAAATGTGCACTTTGTCAAAAATGTGTATATTAAGTTTTTAGGGCTTTTTTCTTGATTTTTGTTTCGTGAATCTTAGCTTGTAGGTTTAATGTGTATGTGATTATCTTATTTATGCAATATTTGTAATTTTATTGATGTGTATGGATATGAATTTGACGGAAAAAAAAAAGAACAAAAAAAAAATTGCACTTTATTGTCAAACATGTATAGGGATTACATTAGTTTATTCTTTTAGTTGAAATTGACTATATTTATGTTCAATATCAATATGAATGTACATTGTCACACCCCCAACGAGGAGTATGACGGCACCGACTAATAGGCCGGGAACCACCTGACTTAACGGTTACCTTGAATACTTTATACTATAACTTAGCATATACCTGCACGTAGAAAAGGCCCAATATAGAAATATCCGATAATCCAACATATATGTACATATGAGAACCGACAAGGTCGCTACAACAACACGAGTATCATAAAGCCAACAAGGCTTATAGGAAAATATCACAACCTAAACAAGGCCGGCAAGACCATACATAGTATCTACATACCCCACTATGTCTATGAGCCTCTAAGAATGTACATATAAACATATATTACATTAAATTAAAAGTACCAAAAGATAGAAAGTCCGGAGTAGTGGCACTTGCTGACACCGCTGAAGCTGGAAGTCCTACTACGGATGCTCTCCAATAACTCTGTCAGAGCCTGCAGTACGAAATGCAGCGTCCGGTGCAATGAGATGTCAGTATGGATAAAAAACTGAGTATGTAAGGCTGGAAGCAATAACATATGTAAGACGGAAATATAAAGAGGGTAGAGGTAACCTGTCATCTGAGAACGTACAATATGTAATGCATGAAACATAAAAATCATATGTAAGTAAGCGCGCGCGCGCACACACCCCCCCCCCCCCCACACACACACACATATATATATATATATATATATATATATATATATATCATATAAGTGTCAGTGTTGCGGAACGTGCAACCCGATCCACAAATGTTAGTGCTGAGGAACCTACGGCTCGATCCAAAGATATATCACATGTTAGTGCCGAGGAACGGATGGCCCGATCCATAAATATATTATATGTTAGTGCCGAGAAATGTACGGTCCAATCCATAAATATCATATATTAGTGGCAAGGAATGTACGGCCCGGTCCATAAATATCATATGTAAGTGCCGAGGAATGCACGGCCCGATCCATAAATATATTATGTGTTACATATACATAATGTAAATAGCATGCATGAGAGCCCAATAAAAACCACTACTCAGTCGGAGTGACATAAGGTCGGTGACCTCCGAATAAATTATGGAATTCGTATCGAATTCAATGAAATAACTTAACGATGATAAACATGGTAATATGCCAAGAATAAATCAAATAACTAAGACATTAAGATTTGAGATACATGACATAGGGATGGAGTGCTTTGATTATGGAACATTTCTGTTCATGCTCTAGTTGGATTCGTGCCAAGGAAAGAGAGAAACAAACACCTTATTCGTCAAGCTACCTCTTAAGGGGTTCTTTGCTTCGAAGCCTGCCTTTCACCCGAACCTATCTATAACGAGAAATACATATTTAATCATACTTTCCCATCAACTTATTCGTACTAGTTATCGAAGACTAATTTGGATTATCAAAATTTGGGCAGCATCTCCTCTGTATTATCTACTTCCTCCAAATACCAAAACAACTCCCAAATGACACCAACAACATTAAGAACAATATCATCACGACTCTGCAAGATAAATATGTATAATTTCATCCAAACCGTTCTTCAACTTCAATCCGCAAGCCAAAAATACCAACACCGCAATCTACATATCTTATTCTCGTAAATATTCCTAAATCAATACTAATAAAGAGAGATTCACACCTTACCTTTACTAGAATAAAAATATCTTCAATATTTACTTTGAATCCAAGCAAACTCCAACACAAAACAAAACAATAATCGTGGCTATACGTTATCTGGACCTCGATTAATACTTCGTCACTTGAAATTACTCACAATCCTCACTTTTATGGTGTATGTAAGCTCTCATATGTTTGCTGAGCTTTCTAGAATATTTGAGGTAGTTATTATGAAGAGAAATGGAGGTTTACCCCTTATATAGTGGATTAGAGTCGGTTGGCACCGACTCTAAAATCCTTCTGCGCGTTCGCGTTGCTCTTGGGTGCATTCGCGCAGAGTTGCCCAGTGCAATTCTGTGCGTTCGCGCCACCCTTTGGCAAGTTCACGCAGGGTTAAGCCCTACACTGGCAGTCCATTTTAAAATGCTCATAATTCTCTATTCCGATGTCGGATCGACACGCAATTTGTTGTGTTGGAAACTAAACTTCCCGAACTTCACTTTAGGCTTTTGTTTCACTCCAAAACTCCTCATATGCTAAAAGATATCCTTTCCTCAAGTAGGGCCAAAATTCCCCCTCATACTTTCTCTAAAATCCAACAAACTTAATTTGCTTGATTCACTTGCCCTCCAATCCTTCCGTAACTTATTATATAAATTTAAACCCTTATAAACATAGGATAAGTGCATCTAATCTCGTGTATCCTTGGAGGTAACTCCAGTGTCCATGCTTAAAACAGCCAATACCTACGAATTGCAACGTACCAAACTATGAGGTGTAACATTCTCCCCTCCCCCCCCCCCCCCCTTTTAAAAACATTCGACCTCGAATGTTGGAATACTTAAGGTATAGTCATACATTTCAAAATTTTATGGAACTTTAGTAAAGTATCTTTTGCAATTGCAGCATTGCTAATTTCCTCTCTACCCCAAATTCCAATTTATATGTCTTGCGAAATACCGTACTCAACGACACATAAACATGCAGTAATTAGAATAATATTTCGCATCACATTGACTCTTAAGGGGGGTTTAAATATGACTTTTACCTTGTCAGTGATTTGCGGATAAAGCAGGGGGTACTTGGACTTATTTTCTGCTTCGGCTTCCCATGTCATCTCTTCCCTATCTTTACTCCTCCATAGAACCTTTACTGAAGCCACATCTTTGTTTATGAGTTTGCGGACTTGTAGATCGAGAATAGCAATTGGTTCTTCCTCGTATGTCAGATTTTCTGTAACTTGTATATCCTCAACAGGTAGAATTATGGAGGGATATCTAATACATTTTCTCAGTATGGATACATGAAAAATTGGATGAACTGCTTGCAGTTCTGATGGTAACTCCAATTCATAAGCTACATGGCCTGCCTTTCGGACAATCCTATAAGGTCTGATATATCAGGGATTGAGCTTCCCCTTCTTACAAAATCGCATCACGCCCTTCGTAGGTGATATTTTCAGAAATACCCAATCACCTACTTGAAACTCCAATTCTCGTCGTCGTACATCCGCATAAGATTTCTGGCGGCTCTGAGCTGTGTGCAACCCACCTTGAATAAGCTTTACCTTTTAAATAGGCTGATGAACAAGGTCTTTCCTGAATAGGTTTGCTTCTCCGACTTCAAACCAACCGGCAGGAGACCTAAACTTTCTACAATATAAAGCCTCATACCGAGCCATTTTGATACTGGCATGGTAGCTATTATTATAGGCAAACTCTATTAGAGGCAAATGATCATCCCAACTTCCTTGGAAGTCTAATACACAGGCTCGCAACATGTCTTCCAAAGTCTGAATAGTCCACTCAGCTTGCCCGTCTGACTGCGGATGGAAAGCCGTACTAAGATTTACTTTAGTCCCAATGCTTTCTTAAAAAGATTTTTAGAACTTTGTCGTAAACTGAGTGCCTCTGTTGGAAATAATGGACACAGGTATGCCATAAAGATGCACAATCTCCTTAAGACACAATTTAGCATAATCTTTAGTTGCATAGGTGGTCTTTACATCCATGAAAAAGTCTGATTTGGTTAGCCTATCAACAATTACCCAAATAGAATCAAATTTGCGACGAGAACGGGGCATTCCCGTAATGAAATCCATATTAATCATTTCCCATTTCCACGTTGGAATTTCCATTTCTTGTAATAAGCCACTGGATTTCTGATGTTCGATCTTTACCTATTGGCACGTGGGGCATTGAGCTACAAAGCTAGCAATATCTTTCTTCATACCATTCCACCAATAAAATCCCTTGAGGTCATGATACATCTTGGTGGATCCGGGATGAATTGAATACCTGGAGTAATGAAATTCTGACATGATCCTGTCTCGAAGCCCGGTTACATTTGGAACACACAAACGGCCTCGATATATGAGAATCCGATTTGAATCCAATTCAAATGTTAAGATTCGATTTTGTTGCACTCCTTCCTTAATATTATCTAAAACTGGATCCTCATTCTATTTATTGAGTCTTTACATCCGAGGCAAGAGTCGATTGAGATATATTCTGTAAGATAATCCCAGTGTCTTCTGAATCCAGCGGGCGAACTCCCAGATTTGCTAAGAGATAAAATTCTCTAGTCATTTCCAACTTTTCTGCTGGCACATACAATAGGCTACGCATTGACTTCGACTTAGAGCATCAGCAATAACATTAGCTTTGCTAGAGTGATATAAAATCTCAGCATCGTAATACTTTAGCAATTTGAGCCACCTTTGTTGTCTCAAATTTAACCTTTTGCTTGAATATATATTAAAGGATTTTAGGGTCTATATAGATATCAACATGGACTCCATATAAGTAATTCCGCCATATCTTCAGAGCGTGAATCACTGTTGCCAATTCTAAATCGTGGGTTGGATAATTTTACTCATGTTTCCGTAACTGTCGAGAGGCATAAGCGATCACCTTACCATTTTACATCAGTACACACCCTAGGCCTATGCGTGACACATCACAGTATATACAATGTAACCCTCGGTGTCTTCTGGAAGGGTAAGAACCGGATCGGATGTCAACTTATCTTTCAATTTCTGGAAACTCCGCTCGCACGCTTCCAACCATTGAAACTTGGCCCCTTTCTGAGTTAATTTTGTAAGGGGAGCTGCTATAGAAGAAAATCCCTCTACAAATCTTCGATAATACCAAGCAAGACCCAAGAAACTTCGGACTTCCGAAGCGATTGTTAGTTGGGGCCAGTTCTTAACGGCCTCGATCTTCCGATCATCAAATTTTATACCTTCATCGGACATGATATGGCCTAGAAAAGCCACTGAAGTTAGCCAAAATTCACATTTGGAAAATTTGGTATTCAACCTTTGATCTCGCAATGTTTGCAACACCTTTTAGAGGTGATTAGCATGTTCCGTCTCCGAACGTGAATATATCAAGATATCGTCAATGAATACTATAACAAAAACATCCAAGAAGGGTCAGAATACTGTGTTCACTAATGCCATAAATGCCACCGGAGCATTTGTCAATCCGAAAGACATAACTAAGAATTCAAAATGCCCATATCTCATTTGAAAAACTGTCTTTGGAATGTCTTCCCCTTTTACTCGTAGTTGATGATACCCTGACCTTAAGTCAATCTTCGAGAAACATTTGGCACCCTGTAGCTGGTCGAACAAATCATCAATTCTAGGCAACGGATATTTGTTCTTGATAGTCAACTTATTTAATTGCTGATAGTCAATACACATTCTTAGTGAGCCATCCTTCTTGAGCACAAATAATACCGGTGCTCCCCACGGAGATGTGCTGGGCCTAATGAATCCCTTATCCAGTAAGTCCTGCAATTGCACCTTTAATTCCTGCAATTCATTCAGCAGGGGACATGCGATAGGGTGGAATAGAGATGGGCTGAGTGTCCGGATACATGTGAATAGCAAATTCAATTTCCCTTTCGGGAGGGAGACCTAGTAATTCATCGGGGAATACATCCTGAAATTCATTTACTACAGGAACGGATTGCAAAGTTGGCGGTTCGGCTTCAGTGCTCCTAACTAAAACCAAAGCATAAATATAGCCTTTGGAAATCATTTTCCGTGCATTAAGGTAGGAAATAAACCTACCTTTTGGAGCCATAGTATTGCGCTTCCATTTGAGAATCGGCTCACTCGGAAACTGAAATTTCATGGTTTTGGACCACATTCGCAAGAGGCTAGCCAGTCCATACCCATAATAGCATCGAAATCCACCATTTCTAATCTCACTAAATCGGCAAAAGTCTCACGGCCACATATCGTAACGATACACTTACGATAAATTTTTCTCGCAACAACAGGTTTCCCGACTGGAGTAGAATCTAAGAAAGGCTTGGGCAAAGATTCGGGCATAATACCAAACTTATCAGCAATATAAGGAGTGATATAAGATAGTGTGGAACCCGGGTCAATCAACGCATAAATATCATAGGAACAGATGGATAAAATACCTGTCACAACATCTAGGGACGACTCAAGATCCTGCCGCCCTGTAAGTGCATAAATAAAGTTTTGGCTGCTACTGGAACCTGACACCTGACCTCTTCGCGTACCTCTACCGGTTGGAACTGAAGAACCTTGCCTAGGAGGGCAAATAGAAGATGAATAGTTTGCGATCGAACCTGTCGGCTGCACTGGACCACCTCCGCGGCGAGTCAGACAGTCCTGTATAACATGAGCAGGCTTTCCATAAGAATAACACACCCCCATACCCTGGCGATACTGGCCAAAGTGGACCTTACCGCACTGATCACCACGGGGCAGTGGGGGCCTTGCGTGGCTCAATTCTCCCCTGTAAGAAGGAACTGACGTTCTCGAACTCTGACCCAGTCCAGAATGAGTGGGTCAATCATAATGCTGCCTCGAGAACTGAGAGGGGGCACTAACTGCCGAAGGAGCTGATCTTCTATAAGAATAGGGCCTATAAACTTCCTGATAAGCGCCTGAATAACCTGCAGATCTGGCCCGCTTATAACGGCCCCTATTTAGGTCCTGCTCAGTCTGCTATTGACGTTTAAGGTCCTCCAAATTCTGAGCATACGCCTGGATACGAGTAATATCCATGCCACCCTGGTGAATTTGGACCATACTGCTGGAGGTCCATTCTGCCCTCTCGACTGTTGCCAGGACTTATACCATACTGCGGCCATATCCCACAGTCTATAAGAAGCTAGCTCCACTGATTCTGTATATGAAGCATGCATGACCCTCAAAGCGCGGCCTATTCTATCTACAAAATTCTGAGAGTCATCCTTCGGGTTTGTCCACGTGATCACCGGAGGGTCCAAAGTAAGAAAGTCACGCATGCAGGAACTAAAGTCACCAGAAGGCCAGCCTGTCGCTGAGTCTGGCCAGCCACCAATCTAGCCAATAACTGGACTGCTTTTTGCATGTCCTGATTTGGAATAGCTGTGGGGGGGCTGGAGGCTAAGGAGCTAGAGGGTATGTAGCACTATCATGTTCTTCTGCAACTTATGGAGTAGAGGTGAGGGAGTAGGGGTCTGAGCCTCGCCCTGCCCTAACTCAACTGGGGATAATCAGCTCGGGCCTTCCCTTGTAGCGTCCCGCATTTTGCTAGCCTTCTTCTTTTTCTGAGGCATCGCTGAAATTTAAACAGGAAAAGATTAGATAATGTCGTCCTTACTTGGCTCTATCGCACGATCTGGATCACGAAGAAAAAATGCCTTCCTAAATGCCCTGTATCCCTCTCGCTATAGATATAGTGTACGACATACCGATAACCAGGACTCTACTGGACACGACTCATTGACATCCTAGGACTGAATGGCTCTGATATCAATTTTTTACACTCCCAACGAGGAGTATGACGGGCAGCGACTCACAGGCCGAGAACCACATGACTTAACGGTTACCTTGAATATCTTATACTATAACTTAGCATATACATACACGCAGAAAAGGCCCAATATAAAAATATCTGATAATCCAACATATATGTACATATGCGAACCGATAAGGTCGCTACAACATCACGAGTATCATAAAGCCAGCAAGGCTTACAGGAAAAAAAAATCACAACCTAAACAAGGCCGGCTAGACCATACATAGTATCTACATACCCCACTATGTCAATGAGCCTCTAAGAATGTACATATAAACATAAAATACATTAACTTAAAAGTACCAAAAGATAGCAAGTCTGGAGTAGTGGCACTTTTTGACACCGCTGAAGCTGGAAGCCCTACTGCAGATGCTCTCCAATAACTCTGCCAGAGCTTGCAGCACGAAATGCAGTGTCCCGTGCAATGGGACATCAGTACGGCTAAAATTTCTAAGTATGTAAGGCTTGAAGCAATAGCATAACTAGGACGGAAATATAAAGAGGGTAGAGGTAACTTGTCATCTGAGAACGTACAATATGTAATGCATGAATCATAAAAATCATATGTAAGTAAGCGTGCGTGCGCACACACACACACACACACACACATATATATATATATATATATAAAAAGTGTTAGTATTGCGGAACGTGCAACCCGATCCACAAATATTAATGCTGAGGAACGTACGGCTCGATCCATATATATCACATGTTAGTGTCGAGAAACGTACAACCCGATCCATAAATATATTACATGTTAGTGCTGAGGAACATACGGCCCGATCCATAAATATCATATGCTAGTGCCGAGGAACGTGCGGCCCGATCCATAAATATCATATGTTAGTGCCGAGGAACGTATGGCCCGATCCATACATATATTATATGTTACATATACATAATGTAAATAGCATGCATGAGAGCCCAATAAAAGCCACCACTCAGTCGGAGTGACATACGGTCGGTGACCTCCGAATAAATTATGGAATTCGTATCGAATTCAAAGAAATAACTTGACGGTGATAAACATGGTAATATGCCAAGAATCAATCAAATAACTAAGACATTATGATTTGAGCTACATGACATAGGAATGGCGTGCTTTGATTATGGAACGTTCATGTTCATGCTCTAGTTGGATTCGTGCCAAGGAAAGAGAGAAATGAACACCTTACATACCTTATTCGTCAAGCTACCTCTTAAGAGATCCTTTACTTCGGTGCCTGCCCTTCACCCAAACATATATATAACGAGAAATACATCTTTAATCATACTTTCTCAACAACTTATTTGTACTAGTTATCGAAGACTAATTTGGGTTATGAAAATTTGGGCAGCATCTCCCCTGTATTATCTACTTCTTCCAAATACCAAAACAACTCCAAAACAATACCAACAACATCAACAACAATATCATCAAGATTCTACAAGATAAATATGTGTAATTTCATTCAAAACTTTCTTCAACTTCAATCCACAAGCCAACAATACCAACACCACAATCTATGTCTCTTATTCTCGTAAATATTCCTAAATCAATATTAATAAAGAGCGATTCACACCTTACCTTTACTAGAATAGGAAGATCTTCAATATTTACTTTGAATCCAAGCTAACTCCAATGCAAAACAAAACTATAATCGTGGCTACACGTTATCCGAACCTCGATTAAAACTCTGTCACTTGAAATTACTCAAAATCCTCACTTTTATGGTGTATATAAGCTCTCATATGTTTGCTGATCTTTCTAGAATATTTGGGGGATTTGTTATGAAGAGAAATGGGGGGTTTTACCCCTTATATAATGGATTAGACTCGGTTGGCACCGACTCTAAAATCGTTTTGCGCGTTTGTGCTGTCTTGGGGCGCGTTCGCGCAGAGTTGCCCAGTGCTACTTTATGAATTAGCGCCACCCTTTGGCGCATTCGCGCAGGGTTAAGCCTTGCACTGGCAGTCCGCGTTAAAATGCTCATAATTCTCTATTCCGATGTCGGATCGATGCGTAGTTTGGTGTGTTGGAAACTAGACTTCCCGAAATTCAATTTAGGCTTTTCTTTCACTCCAAACCTCCTCATATACTAAAGGGAAAAGGGACAAATATATCCCTGTACTATCGAAAAAGGGCCAAATATACCCCTCGTTATACTTTCGGTCTAAATATACCCCTACCATTATACTTTGGGTCCAAATATACCCCTCTCATCATACTTGGGCACAAATATACCCCTCAATTTAACGGACAGACACATGTCATCATTTTATTAGCCTATTTTAATTATCTCCTAATTAATTAAAATTTAAGACCCCTAAGCAAGCTTAAAAAAACTTTTTCATCAATGTCTGCTATGATTAGAAATAATAAACAAACTGTATACCAACAATAATTCCCATTCCAATTCCATTTGGCTCAAGAATTTCAATCATTTGCCCCTTCTTCTTCTTCCTATTGAACAAATTCCTCACATATGTTCAAAATTTATGACCTTCTGATTCCCCCATTACTATCCTTCTCAGAGTTATGGCTCGAAAAGTTCGTAGCAATTTCCTTTTCATTGTCACTCATTTTTTTCTTCTTCCCTATTGACGAGGAAGCCTTTATCACTTTACCTTCGTGATTCCATCTCCGATAATCTACCGCCCTTCTTCCCCTCTCCTCTCCGTCCCCTTTTGAAAATCACCGTTACAATCTCGAATTTTGAAGCCATTGATGAGATGTGTTTTCTTTGATTATAATGTTAAAAGCTTTTGACGGGATATTTCTAATCATAGTAGCCATTGATGAAGAAGTCTTTTGAGCTTCCTTTCCGTGGTATAAGTATGGGTTAGGGGTTTTAGATTTTAATTAATTAGGAAATAATTAAAATAGGCAATAAAATGATGGCATGTGTCTGTCCGTTAAATTGAGGGGTATATTTGTGTCCAAGTATAATGGGAGGGGTATATTTGGACTCAAAGTATAACGGTAGAGGTATATTTGGACCGAAAGTATAACGAGGGGTATATTTGGCCCTTTTTCGATAGTACAGGGGTATATTTGGCCCTTTTCCGTATACTAAAAGATATCCTTTCCTCAAGTAGGGCCAAAATTTCCCCTAATACTTTCTCCAAAATCTAACAAACTTAATTTCCTTGATTCACTTGCCCTCCAATCCTTCCATACCTTATTATATAAACTTAAACCCTCATAAACACAGCATAAGCGGATCTAATCTCATGCATCCTTTGAGGTAGCTCCAATGTCCATACTTAAAATGGCCAATACCTACGAATTTCAACGTACAAAACTACGGGGTGCAACATACATTTCGCTAGTTTTGAATTTTTATGGTTTGTTGTCATAGAGATTGTCCTTTCTTAAGTTATTAAAGTTAGAATTCATTATTGAGAAATTTGGGTTAACCATTTGTAGATTCTTATATATTAAAGATGCCTTTTAATCTTAAAAATTCTGTTTATTAAGCATAATTACAAAGAATATGCAATAATTAAAATTAACATTTGAACTACAAATTAGTTTAACTTTAGATAATGCAACCTAATTTATAATTTAATATTTATATTTGTTAGTATTTTTGTAGATGGATCATCATATGTGGATGAATAATGGGACTAATAGTGATTGTGTGGGTGTGAATGCTGAATTTGTTGAAGCTTTTAATGAGTTTATTATACATGCAATGTCACTTTACCCTTTTCAAAGTGTAGGGGTCATGATGTGTCCTTGTTCGCGTTGCAAATGTATGAAGCATTTGAAACTGGATATGGTTAAGCTTCATTTATATCATCATGGTTTAAGAACAGATATTTTGTTTGGATTGATCATGGAGATACAGATGGGGTTAATGATATATTTTATAATTTGGTTTTTGGTGAAAGTAGTAGGTCACTGGAATGTAGACATGTCCAATATGATAAAGTTAATGATTTTGTCAATGATCCTTTGAGGATACACTCCGGGTTTGAACCTGAACCAACTTTTAAGCAACCTCCCAACGAAGAGGCAACACGCTTCTATCAAGAATTAGAAAAGGCTAGTTGTCCACTTTGGGTAGGAAGTCCACATTCTAAGTTATTTGTTGCAGTTAAAATAATTAATATCAAATTAGATTGGAGTGTTGCTGGAGCTGTTATGGACTCCATGAGTAAGCTTGTCGGGGAACCAGTTAGTTCAGAATTCGACATACCTAAAAATTGTTGTCAGGCAAAGAGATTGGTTTCTAAGTTAGGATTGTCGTATGATAGAATTCATTGTTGTCCAAATGGTTGTATGCTGTTCTATAAGCAAGATGCTGATTTAAATGAATGTAAATTTTGTGGACATGATCGTTTTAGGAGGGCTCCTAATGGAAAGATGGTTCCAATCAAGGAAATGCATTGTTTACCTCCTATTCTTAGGTTAAAGAGTTTGTATACGTCGCCAAGTTCCGCTCCTCATATGAGATGACACAGTGAAAATAGATGGGAACCTGGTGTTATGTGTCATCCATCGGATGGAGAAGCGTGAAACATTTTGATAGAACTTATCCTGATTTTTCTAGTGAACCATGGAACATTCATTTGGGTTTGTGTGCGGATGGTTTCACACTATTCTCTGTTTCTACTACACCCTATTCTTGATGGCCTATATTTCTTACTCTGTATAATCTTCCGCCTGAGATGTGTAGGACATGTCCTTACATATTTCTAAATTGTATTGTCCTCAATCCTCGTAATTCAAAAGTTTTAATTGATGTTTATCTGCAAACCTTTAATCGATCAGTTAAAACAATTGTGGTGTGAAGGTGTAGCAAAATATGATGTACCAACTAAGACAAATTTCATCTTGCGTGCTTCTTTAATGTGGACTATTAACGATTTTCCAGCATTTGGATGTTGTTTTGTTGAATGACTGTTGGAAAGTTAGCTTGTCCGCATTGCATAGAAAATAGTAAAGCATTCACTTTAAAAGATGACCGTAAAAATTCAAGATTTTATTGTGATTGTCAGTTCTTGCCTATGGTCATGAATTTAGGTAAATGAAACAGGCATTTAGAAAGAATAAAATTGAAAATGATCCACCACCTTGAACAATGTCAAGAGAGGAAATTTGGGGGAGGTTTTGTCACTTGCCTAAGGTTATAGAAGTTACACCTTATAGACTACCTAATTATGGTGTTGAACATAAGTGGACTAAACAGATCATATTCTGGGAATTGCCGTATTGGAAGGATAATCTTCTATGACATAATCTTGATGTGATGCATATTAAAAAAAATTATTTTGATAGTTTATTCAACACCGTGATGGTAAGGCTAGAATGGACTATAAAGAATATTGTAGGCACCCTGGATTGTCGTTGCAAGAATCAGTGAATAATAAAGTGATTCAGCCCAAGGCTATTTTTTCATCACTTTGGATGAGAAATGAGAGATATGTCAGTGAGTTAAGAATTTGTGAATGCCAGAAGGCTATGTGTCCAATTTTGATAAGAGTGCAGATATGAATGAAGGAAATTGATTGGTATGAAAAGCCATGATTTCCACGTTTTCATGGAAACCAATCACAGAGTTAAGTTTGTTGTTCTAACACTTTGATGGAAGATAACCTTTTAAGGATGGAACATAATATGCTAGTCCTTACGACTAAGCTCGAGAAGATCTTTCCATGTGGGTTTTTTGATGTGATGGAACATCTTCCCATTTATCTCGTACAAGAGGCATGCTTGGAGGCCAGGTTCAATGCAGGTGGTTGTATCCTTTTGAGAGGTAATGAACAAAACTTACTACCTACTTCTTTAATTTGTTCAATTAACTAATTACTGTATAACATGATATTAAACATATGCAGTGTTGACACCTAATTTTTGGCTACCAGTAATTTATTTTAATTACTCAGTGTCCTTGGATAACAAATAAAATGAGCCATGCATCTTAAAGAGTTTAAATGATTTTTATAAAATTGTCCATGTCAATATTTTTCTCCTTTAAATTGATAAAGAGATTTTTATGACATTATAAGTTATTTAGAAATTAATTGGCATTTTATGACATTTATGGGATTTTTTATTTGAATTGATCAAGAGCAATACAATTTTGAATTATCATTTGCTTAATTATTAAATTATGGAAAAATTCAAATTAAAAATGATTTATTCCTTTTAAATCCAAGGAAACCAGAGTAGTTGAGAGAATTGACCATTTTACCCCTCAACCTTTAATTTTGTGTGTCTTCATAATTAGAAATTTATAGATTGTTTAGTGCTTAATTAGATTAATTAATCAATCAGAGGGTCATTACTGCTAAATTGGTTTTAATGGGTTAATTGGGATAAATAGGGCCACAATTGAAATGAGTAATTAGAACAAGACTAACTAGGCATAATTGCAATTAGTTGACAAAAGGTTCTAATTGCAACACATCATTTAGACTAAAACCAATTAAGGCCGTATTGGTAAATTAAGCCCATTTGCATATTTAATCATTTTTTAAATTAATTAATAGTTTAATTAGTCCCAAATTTTTTATAATTAAAATGTTCAACAGTCATCATGTAATTTTTTCCCATCTTTTATTTTACCCATTTTTTGCCCTTTATATACGTATATACACAAAATATGTTACATCCCGTACTTCTGTATGTTGGATTATTCGTAAGTTAACCGACATAAGCTCTGAGGATAAGATTATTTTGAGGTTATAAGTATTTATGTTGTTACACCCCGTAAGAGTCTGTGCTACTTGACTTAGGAAAAATTGATCGAGTTAAGAAAGTTCAAGGGAAGTTAATCGAGTTAGTAAGAATATCGTTACATATATATATGGTTGCCTTAAGTATCCCGAGGTGACATGGCAACCTAAAGGATTTGAAATAGTGTCATGAGTACGTATACGAGGTAATGTGAGTGCCTTTTTAAAGTATTTGAGATTGTTAGTAATGATATAGAAGATGGACAAAAGATATGAATATACTTTTGCGATTGGAGTTTCGTCGAAGCTTTGTGAGTTCTCTAGCTATGTTTAAGGTTATTGTGATTCTCTGGACCCTTCGAGACACGTGTATGGATTTTTATGGATGTATATGAGTATGTATATATATGTATAAGAGGTTACATGAGGGTTGGAAGAGGATTAGAAGTTAAACGAAATGAATCGGAACAACTTCAGTAAAATCTCGAACCAGATTTTTAGCCCATATTGTTGGAGGAATATCTCCTAGTATATGAGGAGTTTTAAGGTGTTTCAAAATCCTAAGATGAATTTCATCGAGTCTAGTTTCTAACGCAACAAACCGCTCATCAAAAGGATATCGGTATAAGGAGTTATGGACTATGCTAGTTGGGCTGGCGGGGCAGCAAGTTGAGACCTGACCCAAACATTTGCATTTCGGCCCATGAGGCCCATTAACATTTAGTATGTATGGAAAATTCATTTGAGGGCTGGTCATTTGCATCTAGGAACTTCCAAAACATTAGAGAGAGAGGGAGAGAACTTCTAGGCTAAGAAAGCCATTTTGATCAAAATCCGAGCCTCGAATCCCGAAGTTCATGAAGAGAAAAGCGTTGTACGTCACGTTGCCTTCAGTTTGAGCTAAAATTCAGCCAAAAATAAGAGTATTGACGTGGTTGCTGCATACTTAAGGTAATATTAAGGTCCCTTTTTCATTGTTAATAAGTTTATTTAGAGTTTTAACGGATTAGAACGGAGAAAATAACATTATAAACTCGTTTGTTGTTATGTTGAGATTTATGGATTGGGGGCTGTTTTAGTTGAATTAAATGGATGGGATTAGCTGAGTTGTGATGTATATTAATGGTTGGTATTGTTGTTGATGTTTTTGATGATTCAATTGAATTGGATTTTCGGGATTGTCCAGTTTATAGGGGAAATGCTACCCGAATTTCATTAAGTTCCGTTCGTATACAAATTAGATAGTAAGTGGTGTAAATGGTCTAATCGTGATATTATCGTCGTGATTGTAGACATGCGGACTCGTGGAGTAGACGTTCGGTGATTAGGTAGATTGTCAGGTATGTGAAGCTATCCCCCCCCCCCCTTTTTTTTTGGCATGGTCTATATGAGACAAACAGACGACGAACTTATAAATTCCAAAGAAGCTCTTATTCTTAGAGATACTAGAATGGCTAATATTCTTGATTTCCAGAAGCTATTTCTGTTACACCTTGGAAATTTTCCCCGTTAGCGTACAGTGAATAAGCTAGCAAAGGGAATGACATAGACAATGATTCGATAAGTAAGAGATAGCATTTGATGATATTAATCGAGACTTGAAGACGATAGACGTAAAGAAAGAAGTTTGACGAAGAAGGTAGAGGATATGTTATGTATCGGATAGGAATTATGGACGACGATCCAATGAGGGCATAATGATGTCTTGGAGACAAGTAATAACGTCCCTTAGATTGGTATTGAAGTGGTGAACAAGTGTTAAGAAGGTTCCATAAGGATCGGAGATCAAACGAGTCGACGAAAACAAGTTCCGGACAACCGGACATTATACGGCCAGACATACTGGCCGTATAAAGTTCACGGACCGTATGTCCAGGCCGTAGATCCAGTCCAGAACAACATGACTCACTGGACCAAATATACGGTCGCAACATACGACTAGTAAAAATTATACGGACCGTATGTTGGTCCGTATAAAGTGGTCCGGCCAGCTTTGGTGAATTAATATAAGGGACCCTTTTCATTTCATTCCCACTCTCCACAAGTCAAGAGACCTCTAGAACATTCTCTAACATTCATCCACCAGAAAATCAAGGAAATCCATGATCAATAACACCAAATCCATGAGACAAAGTGTATGAAACCTAGCTAAAGTTCATCTATCTCAAGGAAAACCCAAAGGAAGTGAAGTAGGGTTTTGGTGCTAGAGGAGTGATTTCATTCAAGACTTGTTCAACCATCATCTAAGGTAAGTTTCATGACTAAACCATGTTGTTTAAGGTATTGGATGGTTGAGATACGTGGATTGTAGAAAGACATAGGAGATGGGTCATTAATGAGTGAATAATGTCATGGTTGGATGGTAGTTGGATTAAATCATGAACGTTGGTTTGTTGTGATTATGAATACGTTATAAATGGCATTTAAGCCATTAAATAAGTATCATGTATAAGGAAAAACGATAGCTAGCTATAACCATAAATGTGGAGAAATTGAAGAGAAATGGTGGATTGTGGTTAATGTATATAAGTGATGTCTGTTGATTGCAATATTGTGAATGTTGTTGTGAGAGTTTGGGAGTTGATATAGAATATGGTAAAAGTAGTATAAACAAAGGAAGTGCTGCCCAATTTTCCCTAGAAATAGTCATGCATCCTTATAGTCGACTTAACTAACGTTACTGCGAATTCTCTCTTGAAGGTAGAAACGTGATATCGAAGGAGACCAAGCAAGCGATAGCTTAGTTAAACATCAAAGGTATGTGAGGATAGTCCTTTATTTCTAATGGCATGAATCTCATAGCATGATTTCCCTTCCTCTTCATGAGTTTCTATATTCCGGATAGCTAAAAGCCCCTATCTATGAGTAGTAATATAAGATAAGAGATATGATATGATGAGTCCTATAATGATAATGATGTTATCTATTGCTTACACTCACCTTATATGCCACTTCCTTCAAGGTGAGGCAGGATGTCAGTGATTGCTCCAAAATGAAATCGGGGGATCACGACCTTACGTCACCCCGATGAAGTAAAGTTGTTCTTAAGCCTTATGCATGTATTATGATAAGTATGTTACGATAAGAATATCATGATGAGCATGTATGATGATGATATAACACTGCGCCTATTTGGCCGAGCAGTCACCGCCAAGGCGGGCAGCTATACGATACACCATGGCCAAATGGCATGGGCAGACACCACTAGTGGGCGGCATGAGATGATACCGCGGACGCGGGAGGCCTGGACGCAGGCTAATGTTATGATTATCACACCGATCCTATATGGACGGGCAGCTTATATATATATATATATATTTATGCATACATGATATGATGATGATTATGAGTAAGCCAGCATGCACTATTTCTTTTACACTTGACAGTCAGATACAATTATTCCATATTGATACTTCTTTTATATCATTACCTTATTTCATTGTTTATGCCTCTTATACTCAGTACAATGTTCGTACTGTCGTCTGTTTTCTTTGGACGATATGTTCATGCCCACAGGTAGACAGGAAGGAGAGCTCGACCCAGATCCGGAGTAGTTGTCAGTCGATTGAAAGCACTCCTTTGTCCCGGAGGTGCTTGATTATTCTTTTGCGTATATAGTCATGTGTGTGTATTTTTGGGCATGACGGGGTCTTGTCCCGTCCTTATTTTTAGCACTCCAGTAGAGGCTCATACATGCGCAGTGTGGGTTAGATGGTCTCACAAGGTTGCTACTATGTATATATATATATATATATATTATTTTGATAGCCTAAAGGCTTATGTATATAAAAGTATTTTATGTTTTCAAATGAAAGATGATATTTCCTATGATTTGAGTATAAATTGATAAAAGAGCATTAAATAAGCATGTTGAGAGATAGAACGAGCGGTGCTCAGTGGCTAGCCCCAGGTACCCGTCGCGGCCCCTAGTTGGGTCGTGACAAAAGTGGTATCAGAGCGGTTCAGTCCTAGGAAGTGTCTACGAGCCGTGTCTAGTAGAGTCTTGTTTATGGTGTGTTGCGCGCCACATCAATAAACAAGAGGCTACAGGGCATTTAGGAAAAATGACCATCTTTCTTCTTATGAGATCGTGCGATAAAGCCATGCATAAGATTTTACCCTCCCTAATAGTGTGTTGTGATTTCAGAATGCCGCCAAAGGGAAAGGCTACAGCCGCCCAGAAGGGCAAGACTACGGCAAAGAGGCGGGTAGAAAGAGAGTCTCCGATGAATGTAGAAGAAGGCGAATCACATAATGAGGCCTTGTCTAATACTTCTTCTACCCCACCTAATGTGGAAGAACTAGGAGGAGCTCCAGCTCCAATTCCTCCACCGGTTGCTTCGGGTCAACAAATGACCGAGGCCATCCATTTATTGGCACAATTGGTCGCCGCACAGGCAGAATGACAAAATGCGAGTTCAAGTTATTGGGCAGCAAGTACCAAAGCCTGTGATTTTATGAGTTTAAATCCTCTGGAGTTTTTCGGGTCAAAGCCGGATGAAGACTCACAAGGTTTCATTGATGAGGTGTTGAGGACATTGAAGATTGTCCATGCCTCCGAAACTTAATCCGTGGAGTTGGCATCTTATAGACTCCGGGATGTGGCAGTTTTATGGTATAATAACTGGTATTATCAAGAGGAGAGAATGCGCCTCCTCCGGTTTGGCAAGAATTCGTGGATGCTTTTATTCGTCTCTATTTGCCACCCGAGGTCCGCCGAGCTAGAGCGGATAGGTTTCTAAATTTGAGGCAAGGAAATATGAGTGCCCGGGAGTATAGCATGCAATTTAATTCTTTAGCTAGATATGCCCCGGCTATGGTGGCCGACATGGGAGACCGGGTACATAGATTCGTGAGTGGCTTAGGGCCACATTTATTCAGACATTGTTTGACGGCTTCCTTGCAAGACGGGATGGATATTTCCCGAATACAGGCCCATGCTCAGAATTTGGAGGGGCGACAACAACAAAGAGGTGACCGTGATATCGACAGAAGACAAAGTAAGAGGGCCAGATCTATGGGAGCAGGCAGTGACTATAGAGGGGGATCAAGGCAGACATATTCTAGGCACTCAGGTCAATCGGTGACCAGTGCACCTCCTCGCTTCGCAGGTAGGAGATTTGATCGCTCCTTCCGTTCAGGACATGGCTAGAGTTCGAGGACTCCAGTTTCCCAGTTCAGGGAAGATTATAGCCAGAGGAGATCCCTAGTGCCGCGATGCAATCAGTGCGGTAGATTACATTCCGGACAATGTTGCTAGGGTTTAGATGCTTGTTATACTTGTGGTCACATGATGAGAGATTGCCCGTCGATGAGCGGTAGAGTTGGAGTTCAGCCTACAGGTTTAGCAGCTGGTGTTTCCTCAGCACGCCCGGCGACAGACTCCCCAGATGTCACCAGGCCGAGGTAGAGGCAGAGGGGCACCATCTACTTTAGGTGCCACTCATCCCCGTGTATATGCTTTAGCCGGACGGCAGGATCTTGAGTCCTCCCCGGATGTGGTTACAGGACATTGTCTATATTGTCCCGCGATGTATATGTACCAATAGATCCGGGTTCTACTCTTTCTTATATTACTCCATATGTTGCTGGTTATATTGGGGTGAAACCTGAACCAATCAAACCTTTTGAGGTGTCTACTCCAGTTGGTGATCCCGTAATAGCAAGACCAGTGTATAAAAATTGTGTAGTTGTGATATACTGATATGTGATCGCCAGACCACAACTGATTTGATTGAGTTGGAAATGCTAGATTTCGATGTAATTATGGTTATGGATTGGTTGGCCTCGTGCTATGCTAATGTTGATTTCCGATCAAAAGTGGTTCATTCCAATTTCCGGGGGAGCCCATGCTTGAATGGAAGGGTAATGCAGCATCTCCGAAGGGTAGGTTTATTTCCTACCTTAAGGCAAGGAATATGATAGCCAAAGGATATATTTATCACTTAGTTCGGGTTCATGACACCGAGTCAAAGCCACCAACTTTCCAATCAGTTCCGGTAGTGAATGAATTCCCGGACGTGTTTCCAGACGAGCTTCCAGGTCTTCCTCCAGAAGGAGAGATTGACTTCCCATTGATGTGTTGCCGGACACCAAGCCTATTTCTATTCCTCCTTATCGAATGGCTCCGGCGGAATTAAAAGAGCTAAAGGCACAGCTGAAAGACTTGCTCGAGAAGGGATTTATTTGACCCAGTTCATCACCGTGGGGACCACCGATCTTGTTCGTGAGGAAGAAAGACGGTTCTCTACGAATGTGCATTGATTATAGAAAATTAAATAAAGTGACGATACAGAACAAATATGCTCTTCCAAGGATTGATGATTTGTTTGATCAACTACAGGGTGCCAAGTGGTTTTATTAAATAGATTTAAGGTCGGGTTACCATCAAGTAAGAGTTAGAGAAGCGGACATTCCCAAAACGGCCTTCCGTGCATATCATTTGCGTATCGTTCTTGGGATTCTTCGAGCCCGAGAATTGTATGAAAAATTTTCAAAGTGCGAGTTTTGGCTAAATTCTGTGACATTTCTTGGCCATGTTATTTCAGATGATGGCATTCGAGTTGACATTCGAAAATTGAAGCTGTGAAGACTTGGCCAAGGCCTACGACGCCTACAGAAGTTCGTAGTTTTCTAGGTTTGGCAGGTTATTATATAAGATTCGTAGAGGGCTTCTCATCTATTTCAGCCACATTAACGAAGCTAACCCAGAAGTCAGCCAAATTTCAGTGGAATGATGCCTGTGAGCGCAGTTTCCAAGAGTTGAAAGGCAGATTGACCTCAGCTCCAGTCTTAACACTTCCAGAAGGGTTAGATGGCTATGTGGTATATTGTGACGCTTCCGGTGTCGGATTAGGATGCGTATTGATGCAGCATGGTAAAGTTATTGCATATGCTTCGAGAAAATTACGGAAACATGAAATGAATTATCCAACTCATGATCTCGAATTGGCTGCGGTTATTCATGCCTTAAAAATATGGAGGCATTATTTGTATGGTGTGCATGTTGATATCTATACAGATCACAAAAGTCTTCAATACATTTTGAAGCAAAAGGAGTTGAACCTGCGGCAGAGACGGTGGCTAGAATTGTTAAAATATTATAATGTGAACATTTTGTACCACCCCGGAAAAGAGAATCTAGTAGCTGATGCGCTTAGTCGCCGATCAATGGGCAGTTTATGTGAGGTCCCTCCAGGAAAGAAAGAGATGGTTCATGAGCTCTACCAACTAGCTAATCTTGGAGTATGTGTAATCGATTCGGGTAATGTGGGGATTAGTATCAATGATCCCACAATTTCGTCCTTGGATATGGAAGTGAAAGAACGGCAATATGAAGATCCTCAATTGGGTCACTACAGAGACACATCTCATGGAAAAAAGAAGTCTTCATTTGGAGTTTCTATGGATGGAATTCTTAAATACCGAGGCAGGCTATGTGTGCTGAATGTAGCAGAATTGCGCCGACGAATTCTAGAAGAAGCACATTGTTCCCGGTATTATATTCATCCAGGTGCAACCAAGATGTATCGTGATCTCAAGATGATGTATTGGTGGGATGGCATGAAGAGAGACATAGCCGAATTTGTAGCACAGTGCCCAAATTGCCAACAAGTGAAAGTTGAACATTAGAAGCCAGGAGGCTTATTGCAAGCAATGGAAATCCCTACTTGGAAATGGAAAGTAATAAACATTGATTTTATTGTGGGGTTACCTCATTCTCGGGGCAGGTATGATTCCATATGGGTGATTGTGGATAGATTGACGAAAGCAGCCCATTTTCTCCCAGTTAAGACTACATACGCAGCCGAAGATTATGCTAGGTTATATCTCAAGAAAATTGTGCGAATTCATGGTATTCCATTATCTATTATTACAGATAGAGGAGCACAGTTTACAACCAAGTTTTGGAAGTCCTTCCAAGAAGGTCTAGGCACTCAAGTGAAGCTTAGCACAGCATTTCATCCGCAGACCAATGGACAAGCCGAGCGTACTATTTAGACCTTGGAGGATATGCTACGAGCATGTGTGTTGGATTTCGGTGGTAGTTGGGATGATCATTTTTACCGCTAATCAAATTTGCATACAATAATAGTTACCATTCCAGCATTCAAATGGCTCCATATGAAGCTTTATATAGAAGGAAATGTAGATCCCCAATCGGATTGTTCGAAATAGGGGAAGCACGACTAGTAAGCCCTGAATTGATTCAACAAGCGGTGGAAAAAGTTAAGGTGATCCGAGATCAATTGTTGACAGCCCAAACTCGCCAAAAGTCTTATGCAGACAATCACCGACGAGACTCGGAATTTCAAGCTGGCGATTGGGTATTTTTGAAAGTATCGCCAAAGAAAGGGGTGATGAGATTTGGCAAGAAAGGGAAGCTAAGTCCTACATACATTGGACCCTATAAAATTGTCTGCAAGGTAGGTCAGGTAGCCTATGAATTGGACTTAACTTCGGAGCTTGAATTAGTTCATCCAGTCTTCCATGTTTCGATGCTCCGCAAGTGTGTTGGAGATCCCACAAATATTTTCCCGATAGATGATGTGCAAGTGACAGAAAAGCTAACCTATGAAGAAGTGCCTATTGCTATTCTAGACAGGCAAGTGCGAAGACTTCAGAATAAAGAGGTAGCTTCAGTCAAAGTCTTATGGCGAAACAACAATCGGGAAGAAATGACTTGGGAGGTAGAAGAAAAGATGAAGTCCAAGTAGCCGCATTTATTCCGACCCCCAGAGGAGATTCAGGACGAAACGCCAACGATATAAAGTATGTATGCTTACTTTTCATGCTTTTGGTCGTGCGTGACCATAGATATGTTGCTATTATGTTGAAGCCCTATGAGGCAATGATATTATGGGTTGTTGTGGCAGGTTGGTAGTGCCAAATTACAGGGGAAACTCTAGCGAAATTTTTGTAGAATCCCGAGTGTTTAACATTCGAGGACGAATGTTCCAAAAGGGGGGAAGAATGTTACACCTTGGAAATTTTCTGCGTTAGCATACAGTGAATAAGCTAGCAAAGGGCATGAAATACACGATGATTCGACAAGTAAGAGATAGCATTTGATGATCTTAATCGAGACTTGAAGACGATAGACGTAAAGAAAGAAGTTTGACGAAGAAGGTAGAGGATATATTATGTATCGGATAGGAATTATGGACGAAGAGCCAATGAGGGCATAATGATGTCTTGGAGACAAGTAATAACGTCCCTTAGATAGGTATTGAAGTGGTGAACAAGTGTTAAGAAGGTTACATAAGGATCGGAGATCAAACGAGTCGACGAAAACAAGTTCCGGACAACTGGACATTATACGGCCAGATATACTGACCGTATAAAATTCACGGACCGTATGTCCTGGCCGTAGATCCAGTCCAGAACAACATGGCTCACTGGACCAAATATACGGTCCCAACATACGGCCAGTAAAAATTATACGGACCGTATGTTGTTCCGTATAAAGTGGTCCGGCCAGCTTTGGTGAATTAATATAAGGGACCCTTTTCATTTCATTCCCACTCTCCACAAGTCAAGAGACCTCTAGAACATTCTCTAACATTCATCCACAAGAAAATAAAGGAAATCCATGATCAATAACACCAAATCCATGAGACAAAGTGTATGAAACCTAGCTAAAGTTCATCTCTCTCAAGGAAAACCCAAAGGAAGTGAAGTAGGGTTTTGGTGCTACAGGAGTGATTCCATTCAAGGCTTGTTCAACCATCATCTAAGGTAAGTTTCATGACTAAACCATGTTGTTTAAGGTATTGGAAGGTTAAGATACTTGAATTGTAGAAAGGCATAGGAGATGGGTCATTAATGAGTGAATAGTGTCATGTTTGGATGGTAGTTGGATTGAATGATGAACGTTGGTGTGTTGTGATTATGAATACGTTATAAATGACATTTAAGCCATAAAATAAGTATTATATATGAGGATACACGATAGCAAGCTATAACCATAAATGTGGAGAAATTGAAGAGAAATGGTGGGTTGTGGTCAATGTATATAATTGATGACTGTTGATTGCAATATTGTGAATGTTGTTGTGAGCGTTTGGGAGTTAATATAGAATATGGGAAAAGTAGTATAAACAAAGGAAGTGCTACCCAATTTTCCCTAGAAATAGTCATGCATCCTTATAGTCGACTTAACTAACGTTAGTGCGAATTCTCTCTTGAAGGTAGAAACATGATATCGAAAGAGAACAAGCAAGCGATAGCTTAGTTAAACGTCAAAGGTATGTGAGGCTAGTCCTTTATTTCTAATGGCATGAATCTCATAGCATGATTTCCCTTCCTCTTCATGAGTTTCTATATTCCGGATAGCTAAAAGCCCTTATCTATGAGTAGTAATATAAGATAAGAGATATGATATGATGAGTCCTATAATGATAATGATGTTATCTATTGCTTACGCTCACCTTATATGATATTTCCTTCAAGGTGAGGCAGGATGTCAGTGATTGCTCCATAATGAAATCGGGGGATCACGACCTTACGTCACCCCAATGAAGTAAAGTTGTTCTTTAGCCTTATACATGTATTATGATAAGTATGTTACGATAAGAATATCATAATGAGCATGTATGATGATGATATAACACCGCGCCTATTTGGCCGGGCATTCACCGCCAAGGTGGGCAACTATACGATACACCATGGCCAAATGGCATGGGCAGACACTACTAGTGGGCGGCATGAGATGATACCCCGGACGCGGGAGGCCTGGACGCAGGCTAATGTTATGATTATCACACTGATCCTCTATGAACAGGCAGCTTATATATATTTATGCATACATGACATGATGATGATTATGAGTAAGCCAGCATGCACTATTTCTTGTACACTTGACAGCCAGATACAGTTATTCCATATTGATACTTCTTTTATATCATTACCTTATTTCATTGTTTATGCCTCTCATACTCAGTACAATGTTCGTATTGACGTCCGTTTTCTTTGGACGTTGTGTTCATGCCCACAGGTAAACAGGGAGGAGAGCTCGACCCAGATCCGGAGTAGCTGTCACCCGATTGAAAGCACTCCTTTGTCCCGGAGGTGCTTGATTATTCTTTTGCGTATATAGCCATGTGTGTGTATTTTTGGGCATGACGGGGTCTTGTCCCGTCCTTTTGTTTAGCACTCCAATAGAGGCTCGTAGATGTGTAGTGTGGGTTAGATGGTCTCACGAGGTTGCTACTGTGTGTGTGTACATATATATATATATATATATATATATATATATTATTTTGATTGCCTAAAGGCTTTTGTATATAAAAGTATTTTATGTTTTCAAATGAAAGATGATTTTTCCTATGATTTAAGTATAAATTGATAAAAGAGCATTAAATAAGCATGATGAGAGATAGAACGAGCGGTGCTCGGTGGCTAGCCCCGGGTACCCGTCGCGGCTCCTAATTTGGTCGTGACAATGTCATTATGTCCTGATACGTGTCTATGATTCCAGAAGTCCTATTTTGATATAATCCATAGTGACATTTGAGGGTGCTCCTAGGTTATTCAAGGACTTCAGAAATTATTTTATGAGTCTCACTTGCATTATGACTCCAATGAATTCTAGTTCTCTGTGGTACTTGACGTGACTGTTGTCTTGATTCTCAAGTGTTAGTTCATTCTAATTATTCTATTGAGCTCAGATGATGATTTAGTTTGCATCTGGTTGCTCATGATATTCTGCTCGTGCATGCCGTTAATATATCATTCACCGAGTCCCGGGTCGGGTATGTATTCGTGCACAGTTTCATTGCATTGTTCACCGAGTCCCTCACTAGAGGGCCGGGTATGGTATATATATGATTATTTCACCGAGACCTTCACTAGAGGGCCGAGTACGGTATATATATGATTATTTCACCGAGACCTTCACTAGAGGGCCGAGTGCGGAATATATATGATTATTTCACTAAGACCTTCACTAGAGGGCCGGGTACGGTATATATGTGTTATATCCCGTATTTTGCACATTCGGATATGTCAAGACAATTGCAAGAAGTTAAGGGCAAAGCTATATTTTGATATTGTTTAACACACAAGTTGTTTATTAGTATGGAATATTGAAAAAGGCTAAGGGTAAAAAGGGAAATTCACAAGGTGGTTCATGGTAATATTGTGGAAGGCTAGGGGCAAAAGGGGAATTTCACAAACAATTCAAGAAAGTTCTTGAATGGACCACCTTGGCCGTGGGGCTTAAGTGTGTGGGCCCCACTCCAAGTCTTGGCCAATTGACTCAAGCCAAGGGTGGGGACATGTGGCCACCCATGTATGGGCTATATATATATATATATATATATATATATATATATATATATATATATGTATAAGAGCTTACAAAGCAAGGGAATTATTCATGAAACTTCAAGAAGAAAAACTTGGAGAAAAAGATAGGGGCCATTCGGCCATGGTTCCAAAAATTTGGTCCATGGAAATTGATCAAGAAAAAATATTTTCTTCTAGTATTCCAACTAATTTGAAGGCCCTAATTAACGTGGGCTGGTTGTTGAAGCAAGCAAACCATTCTTTGTGCAAATTCCAACCTAACCGAGCAAGAGGATGGATGGAAGAAGGTAAGGTTTAATCTTCTTTTCATATGTTATGGATGGTTTGTATATGTTGTAGAGTGAAGAAATGAATGAAATTCATGAAAGTATGTGTGTGTAAGTGATGGCCGAATAGGGGTGGTGTTGTGTAGATATGATGAATTGATTTTATTTAGTATTTTGATTGTTGTAGTTGTGGATGTCATGATGAAAATGAAGGTTTGATGATTTGAAATGAATTTGTAATTGTTGTGGGATTGTTGAAGAAGTTAATGTGACATTAGTACGGTTTCTCATAATTATGAGAACGAAGTTGTTAATGTTTAGATTGTTGGTGTAGTTTATGAATTTGGAAGGAAAGGAAATGTGTTGTTATTGTTCTTGTTGAATTTGGAAGATTTCGGGTGAAGTGGTATATTGGTTGGGTTGTTTTGAATATTATGTGAATTGTTTGAAGTGTTCTTGAATCATGTTAGAATGATTTCGGATTAACACTTGAATGTGAGATCATTGATGTTAGCTTGACTATATGTGATTGAATTGAATATAAATGAAATGTCGTTGAATTGTGTGACAAGGGTCGTCAATGTTAGAATATATTTTGGATTGATTGTTGAAGTTGTTAGTATGAGTGTTGGTATTGTTGTTGATAATTTGGCCGAGTTCAATTCTCGGATTGTTGATTGATAATTTGGCGGAGTTGGATTCTCAGGGATGGATGTATTTACAGGGGAAATGCTGCCGAAATTTGGGTAGATTATAAGTGAATTTATTTGAGGAACTAAGGCAAGTGTATGACGACGAATCTAATGACTGTGTGAATTCTTTTGAATGTAGACTAGCAAGCTTGGATAAATAAGCGTAGCTAATAGGACGTGGAACAGGTATGTAAGGTTTACCCTTTCTTTCTTTTGGCATGATCCTTATGAAACTAACAGACGACGTATATATATGATTCCAAAGAAACTCCTATTCTTAGAGCAACTAGGATGGCCAATGTTCTTGATTTCCATGAGCTATTTCGTATGGTCTTGATACATTTCTATGATTCCGAAGCTCTAATTGATATGTTTCCGAGTATGCCTATGATTCTTATTCACTTCTTGATATGAGTACGCTCGGTATGGTTGAGCTTATTGTATGGTTGAACAATGAGTAAAGCATAAAGAGTTCATGTCCCTAAAAGGGTTCTGTAAGTATTAATGTCTCTAACTTTTGTATACAGTCTCGGATTGCTTTGGAAAAGTTCGTAGAGGTTCTGTGGTAAAAGTGTCCATAACTTTCTCATACTAAATCGGATTGACTCGAAACGTGTTTATGATCCTTAAGTGTCGATTTGTGTACTTATCCATCGAGTCTTAAAAACTGATTTATGTGCATATAGTGTCTCCTTACTCTGCTCGTGGATGCCTCAATATGTCTTTTACTGAGCCCGGGCAAGGACATGTTCTCGTGCGTACTCCACTGCATTGTTCACCGAGTCCCTCTCACTTGCGGGCCGGGACACGTTATATGTATATGTATATGATGATATGATGATACGGGGATGGCAGCCAGGATGGCATATGATGACTTCATTTACCGAGACCCGCAATAGATGGTCGGGACACGTTATATGCATATAAGATATATGATGTTGACATGCATGATTTTATCCACCGAGTCCCTCACTTGAGGGCCGGGACACGTTACGCATATATGATATATGATGTGGACATGTATGATTTTATCCACCGAGTCCCTCACTGGAGGGCCGGGACACGTTATATGTATATATGATATATGATGTGGATATGCATGATTTTCATTCAAAAAGGCAAGTGTATTGATGTTTTAAAAGTCATGTTTGTTCTGGTAAATCTCTGTCTCAGCTATGATCCTTTTTACTACATTTCATGCCTTACATGCTCAGTACATATTCCGTACTAACCCCCTTTCTTTTCGAGGGTTGTGTTTCATGCCACGCAGGTACACCTAGATGAGTAAAAGACATTGCTAGAAGATGCTTCAGCTGGATTGGCCAGCTCCATTTCCTTTCGGAGTGTTGCCGAGTCAGAGTACATATGTTATGATTTTTTATTAATGTTAGAGACTTTGCAGACAGAGTCGTGGGTATAGAATGTTAGTCTTGTAAGCGGCTCCACCAGCCGATGTGTCTTTATATATTATGTTACAGATTCCATATGGTTACAGATTTTGTTTGATTTGAGAACGATTAAAAGAATGATTCTGCAAGCCCTTATTATGCATTTCAATATTATTTGATTTAAAGAGTCCAAAGCGGTTATGTGTGTAGTAAGAGTCAGCGGGTTCGCTCGGCCCTAGGTAAGGGTCGGGTGCCCATCACACCCTAGTAAGATTAAGGTGTGACAAAGTGGTATCAGAGCAGGTTGTCCTAGGGGTTGTCTGCAAAGTCGTGTCCAGTAGAGTCCTGTTTATGGGTGTGAAGCCGGCCACATTTATAAACAGGAGGCTGCAGGGCATCTAGGGATTGTTGACCTTCTTTCTGTCTTAGATCGTGGGATAGAGCCAAGTCATAGGAAATGAGATTCCTGATATAAGCCTTACATATACGACAGAAGAAGGTGAGTGATGATATGGAAAGTCATAGAGGTAAGTCTTGATATATTTGTTCTGTTACCTGGAATTGGGAGCTCTGGGTGGCTAGAATATGTCGTATGACTGTATGCCCTGTGAGGCATTGTTGGTATTTGCTGCGTGCAGATTCCGAATAGCAAAAATTGTAAAGAAGATTCTGCCAGAAATCCTTCAAAATCATGTCATTTAGTAAGGAACGCCTAACAGGAGGAAGCGTGGGAAAGAAATATTGTAAATGGATGATAAGTGGGATGAGTTGTTTCAGAAAGGTTATTGACTTGGCATGGCATGAAGAATAATAGCGATAAAGACGATTAGCAGTCCAGAGGATTAAAATGGATAACATTCGAGGTTTAGTAGGAGCAAGGTCTGTTGGAGGATTCAGAGAAAGTCGACAATCAGTTTTGCTATAGATTATTATACAAAAATGGTGAGTGGGAATCTAAACAGGCTGATGCCCGAGTACTTATAAGTAATGGCGACGAAGGTGTGCTCCCTACTATCAGGAATCTGGGACTCTAGGACGAAAAGTAGTTATACACATAAGTGAAAAGTGAATATTCAGGATTGAAAAAGGGTAAAATAGTAATTGTAAAGGGAAGGACGTGTTACGAAAATGTCTCGAAATCTGTAAGGCTTCGACCTGCTCTAGATCATGTAATGAAGGTCATGCGATGAGGTGGATGCGATTATATCAGTATTAAGGCACCGGAAGTCATCGAGGTTTTGAGGTTAAGCGTGCTAAGGTGAGAGAAATATTAGGATAGGTGACCTCCTGGGAAGTGTGAAGAAATCCTATAGATTTAGACATAAGATAAAAAATGAGAAGCTAGAGTAGTCTAAGGAAAATTAGAGCATACAGAATGGTTGGAAACCTTAAGAGGCCGCGTAGGACGAGGTAGACTAGAGCGGTGAAGCGAACCCTCTGACTCTTATTACATACATAATCCTTTGAACTCTTAATCAATAAAAATGACAAACATAATAAATACTTTTGGAAACTTTCAGAAACAAGTCAAATCTGTAATCATACGGAATTTGTAACATAACATAAAATGACACATCGGATGATGAAGCCGCTTACAAAACTGACATTCTATACCCACGACTCTGTCTGCAAAGTCTCTAACATCAATCAGAAATCATAGCACATATACTCTGACTCGGCAACACTCCAGGAGCAAATGGAGCTAGCCATTTCCGCTGGAACACCTTCTAGCAAGTCTTCTAATAATACCTTCCACTCATCTGGGTGTACCTGCGTGGCATGAAACGTAGCCCCCGAAGAAAGGGGGTCAGTACGGAATATGTACT
This sequence comes from Lycium barbarum, assembly GCF_019175385.1. Lineage (NCBI taxonomy): Eukaryota > Viridiplantae > Streptophyta > Magnoliopsida > Solanales > Solanaceae > Lycium > Lycium barbarum. The sequence continues at coordinate 45,298,930 of NC_083340.1, forward strand.
GAGCATGTAAGGCATGGAATACAGAAAAGAGGATCATACCTGAAACAGAGATTTACCAGAATCAAGTATGACCTTTTAAAACATCAAAGCACTTGCCTTTTTAAATGAAAATCATGCATATCCACATCATATTATATATACAGATAACGTGTCCCGGCCCTCCAGTGAGGGACTCGGTGGATAACATCATACATATCCACATCATATATCTTGTATGCATATAACGTGTCCCGGTCCTCTAGTGAGGGACTCGGTGGATAGAATCATGCCTGTCAACATCATATATCATGTATACATATAACGTGTCCCGGCCCTCTATTGAGGGACGCGGTGGATAGAATCATGCATACCAGCATCATATACCATATATACATAACGTGTCCCGGCCCTCTATTGCGGGTCTCGGTGAATAAAGTCATCATATGCCATCCTGGCCGCCATCCCCGTATCATCATATCATCATATACATATACATATACATATAACGTGTCCCGGCCCGTAAGTGAGAGGGACTCGGTGAACAATGCAGTGGAGTACGCACGAGAACATATCTTGGGCCGGGACTCAGTGGAGGATACATTAAGGCATGCACGAGCAGAGTCGTGAGAAACTATATGCACATAAATCAAGACTCGATAGACAAGTATACTTACCAACACCTGAAGGCTCAGAAACATGTTTCGGGTCAATCCGACTTTGTATAAGAAAGTTATGGGCGTTTTAAGTACATGACCTTCTACGAACGTTTTAGAAGCCATTTTTGGAAAATCCGAACAACAATCATGTTAGGTACTTTTCGAATATCGTTATGGATCAAATCAGATAGAGCTCTTGGAACCAAATGTACGTATCAAAATATATCAAAGACTCAATGGAATAATCAAACGTGCTATCATTTGAAAATCAAAACTTTAGTCATATCAATTATTTTTCGAATGCCATTCGGAAACATATTAAACAGAACTTCGGACATCATAGATACGCATCAAAACCATATGAAACAGCTTATGGAAATCAAGAACGTTAGCCATCCTAGTGGCTCTAAGAATGGGAGTTTCTTTGGAATCATATACATATGCTTTGTCATGTTGGTTTCACAAAGATCATGCCAAAAGAAAGGAAGGGTAAGCTTTACATACCTGTTCAACCTCCTATTAGCTACGCTTAATTGTCCGAGCTCGTAAATCCACATTTGAAGGGATTTATGCTAACGTTATCCTTTTCATCGCACATTTGTACCATATTTCAAATCATACTATTTTATATCCTGCCAAAAATCAGGCAGCATCTCCCCTGTTTATATGCCTAGCCCGAATTCCAATTCAGCAACCAACAACATCAACAACAATACCGATAGTATTAACATCATTTTCAATACCAACGTATGCCATAGAACAACCCACACACTGTTTTGTAAATTTCTCAACCAACCAATTTGCGGTATAACTATTTAGTAATTTTATTTCCGTAGAGAAGCTGAAATCAATACCAATAACATTAATAACAACATCCTACAAGAAATATATATATATATATATATATATATATATATATATATATATATATATATATATATATTATCCAAAGTTCTCCTCAAACTTAAACCATAATTCAACAACATCAACAAACGAATTTATATCGCTATTTTCTCCGTTTTAATCCGTTAAAACTTTAAATAAACTTGTTAACAATGAAAAGGGATCGTAATCTTACCCCAAGTGTGCATCCATCACGTCCATCCTCTTTTCTTGATTGATTTTTAGCTCATATTGAAGACAACGCAGCGTACAACACTTTTCCCTACATGGGCTTCGGGATTCGGGGCTCAGATTTTGGTCAAAATTGGTTTTTCTCCTCTCCAAGGCTCCTCTCTCTCTTTTTCCAGAATTTTTTGGTGTTTTGGTATGAAAATTGAGCTCAGTTTACAGCTAACTTCTAGAGATCATTCCAGAAGGGATTGGGGACACAGCTGAATCTTAGCACAGCATTTCACCCTCAGACTGACGGACAAGCTGAGCGTACTATTCAGACGCTAGAAGATATGTTACGAGCCTGTATTATTGACTTTAGAGGTAGCTGGGATGATCATTTGCCACTTATTGAGTTTCTTTATAATAATAGCTACCATTCTAGTATTCAGATGGCACCGTACGAGGCCTTATATGGGAGGAAGTGCAGGTCACCTATCGGTTGGTTCGATGTTAGCGAGACTAAGTTAATAGGCCCAGACATGAGTCAGCAAGCTGTTGATAAGGTAAAGCTTATTCAGGAGAGATTATTGGCGGCCCAGAGTCGACAGAAGTCATATGCAAATAATCAACGTCGAGACTTAGAGTTTCAGATTGGTGATTGGGTGTTCCTGAAGGTATCACCCATGAAGGGTGTGATGAGATTCGGCAAGAAGGGGAAGCTTAGCCCGAGATACATTGGGCCTTATCAGATTATTCGTAGGATAGGCAAGGTTGCCTATGAGTTGGACCTACCATCTGATTTGGAAGCGGTACATCTAGTCTTTCATGTATTAATGTTGCGTAAATGTATTGGTGACCGTTCTAGAATATTTCCTGTAGATGATGTCCAGGTAACAGATAAGTTGTCTTATGAGGAGAACCCTATAGCTATACTTGATCACCAGGTTAGAAGGTTACGTACTAAAGATGTGGCTTTCGTCAAAGTATTGTGGTGAAATAATAATAGGGAAGAGGTGACTTGGGAAGCTGAAGACGAAATGAAGAATAAGTATCCTTACTTGTTCCCTATGTCTGCAGGTAATTTAATTCCTTATTTGACTATGTTGATTAGTAGATGAGACTATATGTTATTGTGGCCCTGTGAGGCATCTGTGGTATAGCGATAAAGGAGACTTTATCAAAAAAATTTATAAGATCCTGTAAAACTAGTTTAACATTCGAGGACGAATGTTCCAAAGGGGGGAAGGATGTTACATCTCGTACTTCTGTACGTTGGATTATTCGTAAGTTAACCGACATAAGCTCTGAGGACAAGATTATTTTGAGGTTATAAGTATTTATGTTGTTACACCCCGTAAGAGTCTGTGCTACTTGACTTAGGACAAAATGATCGAGTTAAGAAAGTTCAAGGGAAGTTAATCGAGTTAGTAAGAATATCGTTACATATATATATTGTTGCCTTAAGTATCCTGGGGTGACATGGCAACCTAAAGGATTTGAAATAATCTCATGAGTAAGTATACGAGGTAATGTGAGTGCCCTTTTAAAGTATTTGAGATAATTAGTAATGATATATAAGATGGACAAAAGATATGAATATACTTTTGCGATTGGAGTTTCGTCGAAGCTTTGTGAGTTCTCTAGCTATGTTTAAGGTTATTGTGATTCTCCGGACCCTTCGAGACACGTGTATGGATTTTTATGGATGTATATGAGTATGTATATATATGTATAAGAGGTTACATGAGTGTTGGAAGAGGATTAGAAGTTAAACGAAATGAATCGGAACAACTTCAGTAAAATCTCGAACCAGATTTTTAGCCCATATTGTTGGAGGCATATCTCCTAGTATATAAGGAGTTTTAAGGTGTTTCAAAATCCTAAGATGAAGTTCATCGAGTCTAGTTTCCAACGCAACAAACGTCTTGTCAAAATGATATCGGGATAAGGAGTTATGGACGATGCAAGTTGGGCTGGCGGGGCAGCAAGTTGAGACCCGACCCAAACATTTGCATTTCGGCCCATGAGTATATTTCGGCCCATGAGGCCCATTAACATTTAGTATATATGGCAAATTCATTTGAGGGATGGTCATTTGAATCTAGGAACTTCCAAAACATTAGAGAGACAGGAGAGAACTTCTAGGCTAAGAAAGCCATTTTGATCAAAATCCGAGCCCCGAATCCCGAAGCTCATGAAGAGAAAAGCGTTGTACGTCACGTTGCCTTCAGTTTGAGCTAAAAATCATCCAAAAAGAAGAGTATTGACGTGGTTGCTGCATACTTAAGGTAATATTAAGGTCCCTTTTTCATTGTTAATAAGTTTATTTAGAGTTTTAACGGATTAGAACGGATAAAATAGCGTTATAAACGCGTTTGTTGTTTTGTTGAGATTTATGGATTGGGGGTTGTTTTAGTTGAATTAAATGGATAGGATTAGCTTAGTTATGATTTATGTTAATGGTTGGTATTGTTGTTGATGTTGTTGATGATTCAATTGAATTGGATTTTCAGGATTGTCCAGTTTATAGAGGAAATGCTACCCGAATTTCATTAAGTTCCGTTCGTATACAAATTAGATAGTAAGTGGTGTAAATGGTCTAATCGTGATATTATCATCGTGATTGTAGACATACGTACTCGAGGAGTAGACGTTGGGTGATTAGGTAGATTTTCAGGTATGTGAAGCTATCCCTTTTTTTTTTGGCATGGTCTATATGAGACAAACAGACGACGAACGTATAAATTCCAAAGAAGCTCCTATTCTTAGAGATACTAGAATGGCTAATGTTCTTGATTTCCAGAAGATATTTCATTATGTCCTGATATGTGTCTATGATTCCTGAAGTCCTATTTTGATATAATCCATAGTGATATTCGAGGGTGCTCCCAGGTTATTCATGGACTTCAGAAATAATTTTATGAGTCTCACTTGCATTATGACTCCAATGAATTCTATTTCTCTGTGGTACTTGACGTGACTGTTGTCTTGATTCTCAAGTGTTAGCTCATTCTAATTATTCTATCGAGTCTCAGATGATGATTTAGTTTGCATATGGTTGCTCATGATATTCTGCTCGTGCATGCAGTTAATATATCATTCACCGAGTTCCGGGCCGGGTATGTATGCGTGCACAGTTTCATTGCATTGTTCATTGAGTCCCTCACTAGTGGTCCGGGTACGGTATATATATGACTATTTCACCGAGACCTTCCCTAGAGGGCCGGGTACGGTATTCTTACACCCCGTATCTTTGAAGAGCACTTACCAAATTTGAAACATAAGTACGTTGAGTTTGGGTTAAGTAAAACCACTTTTTAATATAAGGAGCAAGAATTATCAAGTATATTTAATAAGTGAAGGATGTATATAAGATATGCCAGAAGGTTTTATAAGGAAATGAGTGGAAGAAATGTAGTACGACTTCGGAGAAAGGATGGGTAATGTTTTCTGTGCAAATTTTGGTCCAATTTGGGGGACGTCTATCTCTTAGAATATGAAGTGTTTTAAGGTGAAACAAAGACCTTAAATGAAGTTCGTCGGGTCTAGTTTCCAACACAACAAACCGCTCATCAATTGGACTTCAGTGTAGAGAATTATAGACGTTACAAGTTCAGCTGACAGAGCAGAAACGTGTGCTACAGTACTGCTACAGTGTTTCTACAGTAAATGCTACAGTGAACCCTACCCGAATTTGACCGTTATAAAAAGGGTAAGGACCCCTTTTTTTCACCAGATTTTTCTAGAAATTTCCAGAAATTGGAGAGAGAGAGAGAGAGGGAAACAAAAACTGAGCAAGTTTTAAGCGACGGAGTATTAGTTTAGGTTCGGATAGCGCGTGGTCGTGATTCTAACATTGTGGTGTGGTTGATTCTAGCGTGGATTCAAAGAGGATATTGGAGATCTTTCTATTTCAACGAGGATAAGGTATGAATATTACTCTTTTGGTATTATTTAAGACTTATTTACGGAGATAAAGTCGCTACATAATTGTGTAGTAAGTTGGTTAGTTATAGAAGTTGGAAAACAGTGTGTGGGCTGTTTTATGGTACATATTGGTGTTGATAATATTGTTGTTGATGTTGGTATTGTTGTTGTTGTTGTTGGCTGCTGAATTGAGATTTTGGGCTAGGCATATAAATAGAAGAGATGCTGCCGAAATTTCGGCAGATTCTAGAAAGATTTATTTGGAGGCTAGGATAAGTATATAACAACGAGCCTAACAATAGAATGAATGGTTTTATATGTATATTTCAAGACATGAGGTAGGTTGGAAAGTCGAGAAGCGAGCTTCCAGGTATGTTAAGGCTAGTCCCCTTCTTTCAAAGGCATGATTCTTATGTTGTGATTCCACATACGTTTCCATAACCTTCTTATTTCCAAGAGTTAGAAACTCATGATTCTTAAAAGCTTCCTATGATACTAAAGATGAGATGTTTTCTATAATGTTTTTATCCTCAAAAGTTAAAGTTTCATGATTCCAAGAGTTTCTTATGACGCTAAAGATGAGTATGCTTTATAAGGATAAAGAAGATGAGATGATTTCTATGATTAGATGTTTTCTATGATGCGCATGATGACGATGATCTTGATTCTAGAAGTTCCAAAGCTTATGATTTTAATGCTATTATGAGATTATCGAATTTATTTCATCATTTCCTTGAATTGCTCATTGTTGTTGGTCTCACCTCATGAATTGTTCCTTCGAGGTGAGATATATCGATGATGATTATTCCATAATATAAATCGGAGGTTACCGACCTTACGCCACTCCGATAGAGTTGTAGCTTTCACTTGGGCTCTCATGCATGCTTTATAATTATGTATGTATTTTAATAACACCGTGCCTACATGGCCGGGCAGTATAACACCGTGCCTACATGGCCGGGCAGTATAACACCGTGCCTACATGGCCGGGTAGTATAACACCGTGCCTATATGGCCGGGCAGTATAACACCACGACGTCCAATAGGCGGCCGGGTAGACACACCACTGCAGTGGGCAGTTTATGATTACCCCGGACGCGGGAGGCCTGGACGCGGGCTAATGATGATCACACCGTGCCTAAATGGCCGGGCAGCATTACACCGTACCTATTTGGTCGGGCAGCATTACACCGTACCTATATGGTCGGGCAGTTTACTTGTAAATATTTATGTGTTGTTTCAAAAGGTAAAGTTATCATGCATGATATCCGCCTTAAGAGGCAAATCGAGGTACATGTTATTTCCTTACTCTATGCTGTGCTTTACGTCTCTTACTATGATCTTATGGTATTGTTCATGCCTTGCATACTCAGTACATTACTCGTACTGACGTCCTTTCTTGTGGACGCTGCGTTTCATGCCATGCAGGTGTATACAGATGAGTAGAGGGTATTGCTAGAAGATGTTCCAGCTGGATTGGCGAGCTCCATTTCCTTCCAGAGTGTTGCCGAGTCAGAGTATCTATGTTATGGTATATTGATTTATGTTAAGGACTTTGCAGACAGAGTCACGTATATAGCATGTCAGTCTTGGAAGCGGCTCTGCAAGCCGATGTATCATTATGCATTATGTTACAAATTTCATATGATTACAGATTTTACTTGATTTGAGAAAGACGAAAAGAATGTTTTTGAAAAGCTTTCATTATGCATTTCATTTTGTGGTTTAAGAGTCCAGTGAGATTATAAATATAACGAGAACCAGCGGGTTCTCTCGGCTCTAAGTAAAGGGTCGGGTGCCCATCATGCCCTATTAGGACTGGGTGTGATAGGTATATATATGATAATTTCACGAGACCTTCACTACAGGGCCGGTTACGGTATATATATGATTATTTCACCGAGACCTTCACTAGAGGGTCGGGTATGGTATATATGTATATGACTTCATTCACCGAGTCCCATAATGGGCCGGGTATGGTATATGATATAGATATACATGATTCTCATCTCGCAAGGCACAAGTGCATTAGTATCTTTGATTATCATATTTGCCTTCTGTTATCTTTTATTCAGTCTTGATCTTCTTTATGGTATTTCATGCTTTATATACTCAGTACATTTCTCGTACTGTCCTCCTTTCTTCGGGGGCTGCGTTTCATGCCCGCAGGTACACACTCAGTTTGGTGATCCTCCAGCCTAGGACTTCAGCTCAGCTGTTTGGAGAGCTCCATTGTTCCGGAGCCTAAGTCATTTTGGTACAGATGCTTTGATATAGACTTATGCATATCCAGGGGTACGGTGGGGCCCTGTCCCGTCATATTTCACTATGATACGCTTAGAGGTCTGTAGACATGTGTGGGTTGTATATGGGTTTTGGTTAGCTATGTCGATATAGTTCGTTTTGGGTATTTCCGTATATAGTGGCAGCCTTGTCGGCTTGCATATTATGTTATGTTTTGGTTTGCTGTGACTCCTCAGCAGACAGGTTCATTAGGATATATGGCGTTATAAGTCTATAGTTTGCTTTTACAAGTTTCCATACTGTCCTTAGTTTTAGTCTGACTATATCCAACAAGTTCGTATATGAGTGTCCAGCCCGAGCACTAGTCATGGCTCATCGGGTTGGGTCGTGACAAAATATATGTACGTATACATAATTAATATACATAGTATTAAGGCCCTATCCCTTTCCTTTTATTTTGGACCAAGTCCAGCCCAACAGATTGGACTGACCCGCCCAAGCGAAGCCATCAGACATAAGAAGTATACCCCCATTCATTTTCCTCATTTTTTTTTACACCAAACACACCCATATACTTTTTTTTTTTAATTTCCTCTTCCACGCAAACCCTAGGCGCCACCTAGGGTCGATTTCCTCTTGCTTGCCCAAAATGGCAAAGGGTCATATTTCGCAAGGCTCTAACAGTCCTGGTACGACTAAAAGCATGAAACAATCAATGCTCAATATTGTTTTCACCCGATGTCCATCCAAACATGGTGGTAATCATCCCTTCTTTTGATTTTTCCTTTTATTTCTTGAATCAAAACACGATTTTTACATTTTGTTGCTTATTTATGACTGTACTAACTCGATTCTTATTGGTTCATGAGAGTTTTGTTCGGATCGTCCCAAAATTGGTCAGATCTGACAGTATACGTTGGTTGTCTTTAGATATTGATTGTTGATTTCGTGTATTGAAGGTTTAGTTCTTAAGAAATGATGTTTGTACCACATCGGTAGTTTTAGCCTTTGCATGAATTTTGGGGTTCTATAAATAGAACCCTAACCCTCAGCATTTCACAAGTTTTGGACAACCTCAAGAGGCTAGAAATTTCAATTTTAAGCTTCTCAATATAAAAAATTTAAATTTGACTTTAAAAGTTAGAGTTTCCCTAAGTTCTAAAATTATTTTCTTTTGATGTTCTATATTTTGCATGGCTGAGTTGTGAAATTTGAAGCACAAGGCTCCAAGGTCCATTCTTTTCTTGGCTGCGCATATAAAAGGTAATTCTTTATCATTTTATTTTCCCTCGTTTAGATTTTTGCTTAGTCCAAGGATGTTACACTAGCTAGTCTGTTTGTGTCTTGCTTAGTCTAAGTACTTGCAACTGTTGGTTCATGTTATTAAATGTTGTCCTATCTAGTTATGTGCTTAGTCTATGATTCACTTAAGTAAATGCTGTAACCATGTTGAATATCATGTTGAAACCTGTTTAACATAGGTTGATTAGTCTTCATAGTAGGCTGTTTTACTTAGATAATCTTCATGCTTCAACTGAAACTATGAAATAATGTGGTTGATGCATCTTGAACTTGTTTTTTGTTATCCTAAAGGATCTTATTCACATAGAATAAGATAAAACCAGGACTAACTAATAGTTTTCTCAACAAGTTTGCAATTGGAAATGGAGTTTGATTTAGTTTGGCTTTTTTTTGTTTAATAATGACTCAATTAGTTGGTTAACTAGTAATTGAAGATTATGTGATCATGGATCCACCTATTTTAAACTAGAATGTGTTTTAAACTACCTAGATCTTTTAGTAATCTTAAAATTAATGTGAGTAGGGACCTACATGTTGACCTAGTTTGGTTTGTTTGAGTGTCTAAATCCCCTATTTGAATTTGTTTTGCTTAAACATACATTGTTTACAAACCTATCTTGGTGTGACTCACATTACAAGTCCTATATCTTGAAACTAAGCCATATCTCTAAGCTCTAATGGGTTTGATAGAACTGGAAAGAAGGGGTAAACCTTTTAGGATCAGGTCTAACTTGAAGTTGATTAAAATGAATCTGTTCAGTTTTGCTAACTAGCAAGGTAGTTGTTGGGTGTTAACCTGGTTAGTGGCTGCCTTAAGGATTGAAAGATGTAAAAATGGGAGAGAAATAGTTGTCAAGGATCTGAAAATTTGTTTATGTTGTCTTTAATCTCTTTGTTCCTTTTCTCCATCCCCATTATATGTCTTGTTTAATTGGTGGAGCAACTTATGTTATGAAAATAATCTGGTGTTTTATAAGTCCTTGAATCTGCTTTAATGTTTCTTCATGTACTTATCCTAGTTTAATAGATGACCTTAAGTGTCTAATTTGATAATTTAAAGTAATATGAAGATGGTAAAGTAAAGCAGGTCTAGTTATGCTTTGCTAGTTGAGAGGTTGAGGTTTGTCTTTTGAAATATGAAAACTTGCTTTGTACATTGATAAGAAACATGGTCTGGAAATGACTGTTGATAACACTGTTTGCTTAGGCATAAGATGAGATTAAACATATAGGATCCTGTAAGTCCTGTTTAGATAAAGAATGTTTAAGACAGTTTTGTCAGTAAAATTTTAAGATAACTTGGCTTTACAATTTGAGCTATCCAACCCCCTTAGTATGTTTAGGCATAAGATGAGAGGGCCATGAGTGTAGATATGTAAGTATAAACCACTTGAAAACGGGGAAGTCTTCTTAAAGACATCTTACGAGAAGATTGAGAAAGGACCAAGCCTAACTTGGTCCATAGTATCTTTCTTCCCAAATAAAAGATTGTCATGACATATCCCACAAGTCTATAGGGTGCAACTTACCATATTCACACACTTGGTTGCCTTTCCCATTTGTTGAGTCAAATGGGTTTTTAAAAAATGAACTTCCCTTTGCATTAATGGTTGTTCACTTAGATCACTAAGCTTGGTTATAATGCTTGATGTTTGGATTCAAACGAACCTACTGTCCTATTCAGGTATACCTTAGGGATTAGTTGACTGAACTAGGTGATACACATTAGTTTGAGGATTGTAGGCATTGATTAAAACTAGAAATGGATAAAGACTTCAAGTGGGTATATGATTACTGATTACTAAAAATGAGTCAAATGTCTTATTTGGATAGTATAATAAGTTGTAAGGACCCTCTAATATCTATTTAGGCTTGATTCATGACTAAGACTCACATAGGTTTGTGTATGCATTAGCTTAGGCTTGTCTGTGCTTGAATTGGTTTTCTTAAAACACTAGAATACAAAACAAAGGAAAAGAAGAGTGGCTTAATATTAATTTAAATTAGTAGTATGATGACATGGGAATACACTTAGCTTTTTCTTTATTCTACCCTAGATAATGTACCATGTCTTTAACCTTTGAGTGGTGTCCTCAATCTTACTAGTCTAAACCTGGTTAAAGGGTAATGAGTGAGTCTGGCCTTGTTTGAATAATGCACTTCTCCTTAGCACAACATTATGCATCATCCAAGGGATAATAGCAACAAAAGTGAGCTTTGAAATGATCCCAGGTGAATTCTGAATACTGTTTAGTTAAAAAGTGAGAGAGTTAAGAGCAGGCCACTAATTGTGAATGGTGAGTTAAATGATGCACATTTTCTTATGCGATTAATCTATTTTCTACAATGGAATAGGACTAGAGGAGAAGGTCTAAAAGGGATTTAAAACTCTGAACCTTGAAATATTGAATCTTCTGTGTACCTTTGGGACTGGTTGCCTTTCTGCTTGTTTAAAATGTGTATGACAATACAGTTGCTATACTTAAAGACTGCACATTTTGCATAGAATTACTTGGCCTTAAAACATCTTGGCATTCCTTATACTGGACCTTACCTGTACTCTAGTTGCTTGTCTTGAGCTTTAACTGAATGATCTTGCGGGTAGTGCAACATTCTACTTATGATCATTAAGCCAGAAAAGCCATGACTCTTCCTATATTTTCCTGGCATAATTAGATCTGCATGTGCTCTGTTTCTATTGATCATAGTAATTAGAGATCAGTTACTTGCCTTGTGTGTTGCTTATTGGCAAATGATTGCTTCAATTAGAGAACTCTGATCCATTTGCTTAAGTTTACCCATACCATGTCCACTAGAGTTACAAACCCTATCTTCCTGCACATCCTTTGCACAATGTGTAAAATTTATCTAGGCTTAAAATATAGCATATAAAGTTTATGTGAATACCTACTTTGGCTGTGCATAAGTCATCTACACTTGTTGTGGGCATTGTATGAGTAACTTTGTATGGCCTCTGTAAGTGTTAAATCTGCTGCTCGCCTGTATTTACATTATATCAGTATTGAGGTTTGCTTACCCCATGTCCATGTGCCTAATCTGTGGCTTGGCTATCCCCTATCTATGTCCTGCAGCTTACTTTTGATCCATCGGTCTATGTGCCTTTGCTTATTTTGTTTACATAATGTCTACTTGATTCAAGACTGCTTTGAACTATGATACCTCTACGTACCTGCTTATGTTGTGATTGTTTGGTTCAGTCCATCTTTGATCACATTGTATCCATGTATGCTATTTCATCCTTATATAAGTTATATTCAGTTTTCTTGGTTTTGGTTTACTAGAATATTACATCTGCTTATTGTCCATTCATCTCTTCTCTTCATACTCTTTACCTGTTCCTATTACTTTATGGCTATCCTATAACTATTTGCATTAGACTTGTTCTATCTATTCCAAACCTGTATATGGATATGTAAGTCTGTGTCCTCCATGGCTGTATTGGTTGGGAGAACAAAGCCGTTTAGGGAGGCCTAGTCTGAACCATCCCCTGATGACCAGCATGCCGGAGGTTCATGAAACCTGTTGGAACTTGTGCGTCATCAGAATACGGATGGTGATGACTTTCCTTGGCCACTACCTAAGTCTTCTCCAATAAAATCTAAGGGCATGGAGGTGCATATGCATACTACATGACTTGTGAATAGATGTGATGATATATATGTATGTGTGTACAACTATGTATGTGACAAGATCAGTAAAATATAAACTAACCGAGGTCTTTGTTTCTTTTCTTCTTTACTGCATGGCCACTTAGGCCGGGTATAAAACCAATTTGTTGGGCTGAGGCCCAACAGACATTTCTTCATATTTGGGGGAGTCCGAGTAAAGAAAGGGAAGCTAATATTAGAAGAAACGCGTAGAAGGCCCAGCCATAGGTGAAAATGGCCAACTAGGGGCTTGCTACGCCTCTAGCCTGCCCCATCTCGTTATTATCATGGTTATATTTTGCATTCCAATTTTGTTGTATTCGGATTTGCAATACTTGTAAATAATTCATATTATTATTGGAATCTTTTGGTTTGAACTAGTCATCTTAGGACAACAGTCCTTATGTCGTTTAGTCGACTTCTAAGTCGCCGAATGATTTTCAAAAACCAGATTTAGAGTAACAGTTTTCAAAACTTAAAAGGATAATAAGAAAAATAGCTTTTTTGGTTCAAGTTGAAAATGGATATAAAGGGTTTTTAAGACTACAAATATTATGTCATTTCTCCAAACAAACTAGCTCAGTTTTGCAACAGAATAATGTATTTTCAAAGTTAACCCTAGCTTTGGACAAAATTTGAATTGGAATAAGTTTTTGGGAGGCAAAACCAAAGATTTTGGGAGGCAAAGCCCACTTAAAATTTACTCTACTTTCGGCCACGGCCCCGTTTGATCTTAAAAAGAGGAAAGAAAAATTGTTTTTGGGCTTAAGCCCATTCATAAAATAAACAATCATGTTCACATATATATACACGAACTTATAGGAGTAAAACTAAACCATTCTTTTTTATAAACTCGGATATACTCAAAACAAGTGACATATGTTTGTAAAATACGAAGTTTTAAGATGAGACGTTCTAACGTATTATATGGATTGACCCGAAACGAAGTGTGTGATTAAAAGATGGATATATATACTTATACATACATATACATTGTAAAAAGCCAAAACATTTTTTACAAAGATAAAATACACTATCCTTATATAAAGGAGCCTATTCTTACCCGAATATAATAAATCCGAGCCTAAAGTACCCTGTATATAAAGGGAATATATCCGAATCTTTTGATACGCAAGCAATGACAACATTTTTATAATGCGGAAAATAAACACCAAAAAAAGTAGTTTAAGCAAATAATTACAAACTGGAATTTGAAGGTCAACCGTATAGTAAGGATCCTTAACACTGGGGTGCCTAACACCTTCCCTAGGGGATCACCAGAACCCTTACCTAGAACTTTGGATTACGAAGGATTTTTCACGATGTTTGAATAAACCCTTCCAAACTGATTTTCCTAATTTCCTAAAAATTAGTGGCGAATCTTTTTAAAACAAGTCCAAAATCACACCAACGAGGTCGAAGTAGCTTTTTGAGCGCTAACCCCGCCTGCAAAATGCGAACCGTTACAGCTGGGGTCTCCGCTGGGGACTTAAAGGTTCTAACCATAAGGATTCCAGTATAATGTGAATTTATTTTCTTTATCTGCTTATGTGTTTAATTTCCCGCAATTATAATTGTCATTGCATGTATATCACAACTCCGTCGCTCTTAGCATTTATTTTACACTTTGTTCCAAAGGCAACTTCGCAGAGCACGCGGTTGTTCCTTCAGTATAAAACCAAAATATTTCTTTTGGAACCGTTATGAGGTGGGGTTAGTTTGTTTCGTCCAACAGCCCTAACGGTTCAGCCTAAGTCATTCTATCGGGCTTCCGATCTTTTGTGAAAAGCCTACTCTAGTAAAAACTAGGATAGAGCTAAGCCAAATTCCTACTGAACTAGAGCATTTATACTTAGACCATCTTTGGGTATCTCAGACCTACCTAAAGTTCATTAGGAGAGCTACATTGTGTTCGGACGATCTATGACCTTAAGAACACCACATTTCATTTATGTGCTATGTGTAAGCATGTTTGCGCCTATGTGATAAACCATTGACCCTATGGGAATGGGGGAATCTTAGTCGTGTCTTGTTTTGTAGATGGAATGAAGAATCCATTTTGACGTAGTTACCGAGGCTCCGAATTTATTGAGAGCTTGGTGGGAATGGTTGGGTGATGCTCATCGAAGGATAGTTAGCTGGACCCCAGGTCACCTACCCACTATTATGACAATGAAGGGTCGTCCGAAACTAATAGAGCTATTAGCTGGGCATTTGGACGACAAGGAAATGTTGTTCCATTTTGGTGATATCAAGATGACTCCGACCCTAGAAGAAAAGAGGGATGCCATAGACAGCAATGGAACCTGTCTAAGGAGGAGACACAAGCCATATCATAATCTATTATTCCCACAAAGGCCCACCGTCGGCCAAATCATGAAGTTTCTTGCTTTAACTGAGGGACCCTACACAGAAGGACCTACTGTGGCCTTTAGGGATCTATACCGGAGGTTCGGGGACATCACCGGGTATAATCTATATCAAAGGGAATTCAAGAGTAGAGATGAATGGGAAGCTTTCAGACCTTTGGCATTTACTATAGCCCTACTAGGCACTACGGTATTCCCGAAGAATGAGTCACTAGCAGTAGACAACCGAGTTATCTACTTGGCCCATGCTATCTTCTATGGTATAACCAAGGATCAGGAAACCAAGTATTTCGACCTAGCACCCATCATCTTGGCGGCCATTTTTCGGGCTTTAGACAAATGCCAGAATCATTTTCGATACTTCTAAGGGTGTAACATATTGCTATAAAAGTTGATTATAAAACACATCGACATGGCTGAAGGAGTCCGTATCTAAGTAATAATAACAGGATAGACCACCTTTCAAATTACTGTGAAAACCTTGGTTACATGTCCAAAGAGGCGTGGGCCCGCTTCTTCGTAGAGTTGACTGAAGATAGAATCCAGTGGATGTTCCCTGACTTCATTTCTGAAAGCATAGTAGTTCGAGGCAAGAATTGCCCCTTTGTACTATTAGCGGGGGTTCGAGGAATCTGTCCTTATTATCCATCTTGGGTTTTAAGGCAATTTGGTAGAAAGCAAGTGATACCTCAGGTAAGGAACCCCGAGCAGTTAATCATTGAGCACACATAATAGAAAATCAAGAACGCTGGTGTAATCCTCAGAGAGTGGACGTGTGAGTTGGGGTCCTAACACTTTAGCTTCGAACAGGTTCGAGGTAGGATGTGACCCAGGGTATATGAGTGGCCACAAGGACACTTGGCTCGTGCAACCGTCCCAGGTCCCACACTTCCTACGATGCCCATGAAGAAGAGTGTCTAAAAGAGTGTTTGGAAAGCACAGATGAGCATTTGGCCAAGCATTTAGAAGAAACAGGCCCGGTGATAGGATGGATATGTATCAAGCACGACTTTGGATTCAGACCACTCTTCGAGGGTCAAGAAGACCAAGACAAGCCAAGCCTCGATATCAACCGCTAGAGGAGGACCCTGCTGATTTATTTCTTTATATCAAGCCCCTTGTCGGCTTCATCATCTTTGTAATTCCTTCGGCAAAGATATTGTTATTATTTATTAACAGATGATGATTTTTCGGGGCAATGGTTTATCTTCACAAATGGCACTTACATATTTCAAGTGATTAAGAGAGATTTAACACAAAAAGGCCTTAAGAACGCGAGTAGTATAAATATCTGCGAATTATATGAATACTTGCTACGTGCTTCACATTCCTACTTGCAATGTGTGTTATCATATATTAAAGCCTTAGTACAATTGATCCGATAATCTAAACTACATACCCAAAAGAAAACCACAAAGCTTAAAACTTACCCCAATTTATCTCCACTAAAGGTTGACTTACAATGGTGAATCAAAGAAAACAGGAAGCGCGGACTTTGGGAGACACAACCTAAATGCTGAGGGATAAGGTGCTACAAATGGAAAAGAACCTCCAGGAAATAGGAAAGAAAATTGAGTAGGTAGAAAGATTAATGGAAATAGTTGGGATCCCGCCAGAATTATTATGGGAACGTCCGGGATGAAGTGAGAGAATTGGTGTTGAATTATATACCCTTAGAGAGAAGGCCTGTGACACCTAGAGAAGGGACTCCAAAAGGAGTGAATGAAAACTAATGAGCTAGGTCAGACCCGTGGGTGACGGAATTAGACCCGCAAGAGGAGTCGGAGCCTCAACAAGAAGCCTCCAAACCCATTGAGGAAGAAGAACCAGAAGAGGAAGAAGAAGAGCCCAAAGATATAGAGGAGGAAGAATTGGAGCTTGTCGACATAGAGGTCGAGGGAGAAGAGGTACCATTTGAAATGTTTCCCTAAGTTTCAAAAAGAAGAGAATGATGTGAATGATTAATCTAACTAATATGCTCCAACCAACGAGGGATTTGACTTCTATGCACCCTCACCCATGCTGGTACCTACGGCCTCTACTATGGCATCAGAGAATTTTAGGAGGGTACCCCCTTCCGAACCCGCCCGGTGGGGCATAGCCTTCAAAGCCCACTCCTCCCCATTCAGAGTAGCCCCACGGACCGTCACCTGTGAGGAAGTATTTGAAAGGATGGTCGCCACAGAGTGTCTTGCAACACTAGGGCTAGGATGCCACCGCCCTAGTTGGTGTATGCCTACAAAAAGTACCCGTTTCACCGTAACCAGGCGGGTCATACCTTGAACAAGTGCCTAGGATTAAAGAAGAGGATTTGCAGCTTGATCAATGATAGGATCAGTTGAACTTTGTGAGGACCACACACCTTGTTAGTCCATGACCCGGTTATTCCCGGAGAAGGGGTCATTGTGGGTACTCAGATTTAGCGATATGATTTCATGATCTTCGAGGAATCATACACACACATCCTCTCAACTTTGGGTACTTTGAGAAAGATCAGAGTCGTGGAAACTGCCCACGAGCCTGCGCCATTAGGGCCTAACAGGAACAAATTTTGCTTGTATCATACTTGAGCTATGGGATATGACATAGAAGAGTGTTACGCATTCAAGCTCGAGCTCAAGCACAAGATCCGTACAGGAGAGATCTTGGTCATCCTCCAACCACAGTATTGAGAAGAAAGGGAAATGAGAGAGCGAATTCATAAGGACAGCGACTCGCAGAGTTATATTCTTGGGTAGATATTAGGTGTCCCCAATTTTTGCATATAAAATGTTACCCCTCCCCCATAATTTAAGGAACTGTGCCGCCCTACTGTCCCTATGGAGGGATACGTGGGAAGCCCTAGCAGGGTCTTGTCTAAGATGTCTTTAGCAAGGTTTAGCCCAAAGGATATTTAGGAAAAATGTATATCCTTCTTTTGTAAACGAGCTACGATAGGGCCTGATTTTCCCTGATGGGATACATAGGCAGTCTACGTAAGCCTCGGCCACTATATAATACAAATTATAACACCCCCCCCCCCCCCCCACTATTTGTTTAATTTTTGCAACAGGAAAGGGTTTTCCAGAGTAAGTCAACCATAAATCCCATTGGACCAAGATCCACTCAAACATAAAAGGCCCATGATGTCCAAACCTTTTGAACAAAGGATAAAAAATATTCAACCTTTAAAATATGATTTTGTGTGCTATGTGCGCTTTATATACTAATACGTGATATCTTGTTTTATTCATGCATATCGAAGTAACTAACTTTGCCTACCGTTGAGTTATTCTTATCTTATAAAGCGAGGCATACTTCACGAGATCCAAAGACATTTTAGCATCCCTCTTAGACAAAGGAAAAGAAAGTTGGCATACTTCACGAGATCCAAAGCCGTGTTAGCATCCCTTTCAGACAAAGGAAAAGAAAAGATGACTGGTGCACCCGATAATGGAAATGAGCTCGTTCTCCTCGATGGAAATACCCAAGACCCACAGGAAGTATCGTTCCAAGAAGATGTGATCGCAACATTAATGACTGCTGTCACGGCCCTCCAAGAAAAGGTGGCTAGGAATGAGGCAACCAATGCGGACAACGATGCCTCGACAGAGGAAAGGAGGCCTCCTCCTCCTTTCCCTTTACTAAGCTCCCCAATGCCCGATCACTTTCCTATATACCCACTGGGGACCATCCCACCTCCACTAACCTCCACCAACCTAAACCACGTTGGTCCTTTGTACCGCACTCCACCACCAACAAAATACACTGAAATCCTAGGGACCACTCTCTCAGTACCTTCTTACCAGGTTCCTCGGCCAGTATTCATCTATCCGGCAACCCAAGTACTTGTTCCAGCCCCACCAACTGGGTAGACCACTATTTCTCGCTCAACCATCCCACCCTCCAAGTATCTTTCTTTACTCCCAACAACCCAAGTGAATTATCCTCGGGGCATAAAGATCTCAATCATTACGAAGAAATGGAGAAGGCCTGGAGGGCAGAACAGGATAAATGCTAGAGAGATATGGAAAAGAAGATGGAAGAGTTACTAGAGAGATCCAGTAGGTCCGCAAGGAAGGCTACAGGCCTAAGATATGACAACCTGTGCATGGATCAGGATTTGGGTTTACCAGAAGGGTTAAATATCCCAAAATTCGAAATGTTTAATGGGACAGGGAATCCCAAGGCACACCTCCGGTCCTACTGTGATCAATTGGTTGGAGTCAAGAAAAATAAACCTCTGATTATGTGACTATTCAGTCGTAGTTTGACTGGGGAAGCCGCTGAGTGGTTCGCAACTCAAGACATGCGCCAATGGCTCACCTGGGAGGACATGGCAGAATCCTTCATGGAGAGATTTCGCTTTAATGTCGAAATAGTACCCGACCGCTATTACCTTTTAAAGGTAAAACAGAAGTCAATAGAAAACTATAGAGAGTTCGCCAGTAGGTAGAGGGCCGAGGCAGCCCAAGTGCAGCCACCGATGTGTGAGGGAGAGCTAGTCTCCGTGTTAATTAGGTCTTTGGAGCTTGATTTCTACGATAGAATGTTCTCCATAGCTGGGAGGCCATTTGCTGAGTTGGTCAAACTGGGAGAGGCCATAGAGGATGGTCTCAAATATGAGAAAATAGTCTGTGTCTTTAATAAGGCATCAGGACAAGCTACTGCAAAAATCTTCCACAAGAAGAAAGAAGACGTGGCAAGCATATCCACATTCCAAACCTAAGCCCAAAAGAACCGCAATCCTCTCACATAACTCTGCCCCTCATAAATTACTCCACACTTGCCTATAATGCAGCACTTGTATATTACATAAAGCCAAGCATCACCATCACTATACCATCCTACACAGCTCCGCCTAGTGTCCGTGTGTCTGCTCCTGCTTACCAAACACCACCACAACAAACATATTAACCACTTTAGCAAAACTACCATCCACCGCAAAATAAACCAGCACTAGCTTATCCACCTTCAAATTATCAAAATCAAACACCACCCCCAACATATAATGCTCCACATCATGCTTTCAAGAGAAAGCCAGCAAGAGAATTCACAACACTTCTCGAGCCTAGAGCTTGGCTCTTTGAAAGGCTATTGGCTGTGGGCCTGATCCAGAAGGTCCTTCCAAAATTAGCACAGCCGGGGAATAGATTCTATAAGGCTGATCAGACTTGTGCCTACTATTCAGGAAGAAATACGCACCGCACAAAAGACTACATAAATCTAAAGTACAAAATCCAGGATCTAATCAACAAGAGGGATATCATTTTGGAAACCACAGCTCCCAATGTGAACACAAACCCATTACCCAACCATGGAAACAACGGAGTCCACATGAGTGAGAGGGGCGAGGACTAGGAAGCTTGTAGAGCATTGGTCCTTAAAGCAGTCGAATACCTGAAACAAACAGTTGCCTCCCTCACATTCCAGGAGCGCCCCAATTTCAAAGTTTTGATCCCAGCACCGAGAGCCACAAAAGCTATATCGAGGTTCAAGACTTTGGTCCCAGCACCCGTAGTAGCACAGACAGCACAACAGATTGCTCCTACCCCCAAAGAGCCAATCACTGTACAAGCAGCCATGGCTCAAGGCATGATCCTCTCAGGGAGGTGTTACACTCCCAAAGAGTTGGCTAAGAATTCCATAAGGAAAGAAAACACCCAAAAGAGAGCAATAACTGAAGGAGAAGCTGAAGATTTATGGCAACACATGCAACTAAACGACTGCTCCATTGTTTAGCATTTGAAGAAGACACCAGCACAAAAAACGGTGTTATCATTATGGGCCAGCTTCCCATCACATAGTCAGGCCCTCATGAGAGTGTTAGATGATGCACACGTACCAGCTGGTACGAGCAGCGAAGACTTGGCTAGGTTGGTAGCCCACAGCATTGGAGAACACAAAATCTGCTTCTCAAAAGATTAGTTGCCAGCAGAAGGAACCTCCTGAATAATGGATCGGGCCTTAATATCTACCCCACCACTACATTAACACAGATTGGCTATGACATGAGCAAAATCCACCAGAGCGGGATGAACGTCAGAGGATTTGATAAATCCCAAAGTGATTTTCTGCGAGAAGTAGACCTGCAGATCTAAGTTGGGCCTGCCTCTTTCACAGCAGAATTCCAAGTCATGGCTATCACGGCCTACTATAACATGCTCCTAGGAAGGCCTTGGATACACTCCGCCGGCGCAGTCCCATCAACTCTACACCAAGCCATAAAATTTGAATGGCAGGGACATGAAATTGTAGTTGTAGCTGAGAAGGATATCTAGAAGTATCCTTACAACATCATACCTGTGATCGAGGGGAATCCCCACATGTCAAAATTTTATGTGGTGAAATATGTTAAGGCAACCCATGCAGAAGCGGAGATCGACAAACCAATGCTAGCAGTCTACAAAATGATATCCTCCACCATCTTGAGAAATGATTTCGAAACAGGAAAAGGCCTGGGAAGGGATCTTGAAGGAATAACAGAGCCTTTGCCAATCCCAAAGAACATTACCATTTCAGCCTAGGGTATACTCCTAGTGAGGATGAGCTCACAAAGGATACCCAGGGGGAACCCAGAATGGGGAATCTATCTTGTCCAATTCTGGGTTTATACGAGTCATTTCCCTCAAAAATGCCGATGCTGAATCGAGAAGAAACCGATAGGGGTCTCGAGTCGCTGTATCAAGAAGGGGGATGCTACGTGATCATTAAAGAAAGCCAGGAAATACTCACCATACGTGGTCTGAAGCTGGGAGAGTTCTTAAGCAATTTGACATCTACTCCCCTCTTGGCTCCTCTATAAGAAGATGGATTTTCCTTAAATTATTTTCCTAAAAGCGGTGACATCAGCTGAGGCCCGAAGGATCGACTTTTCCAAATTACTTCGTACTGTTTAAAAATGGAAATGGTTCGGTATTGTTCTGAACTAGGACCACAGTTTGTAACCAATTACTCTTGAATTAATAAAAAGCCTCGTTCTACGTAAAAAATGCTATTTTCATCAAATAATAATAACGAAAGTTTTCAAATTAACCACGCATAACAAACAATAGTAAACCTAACTTACTTTGCCTCTCCTTTTCAGTAGTAACCATAATAAAACAACTGAAAATGTCAAGACATGTCGTGAAACGTACGAGAAAAATAGTCAACAGGAATACGAGGAGTACAACGAAACAACAATGGTGCCAAAGGGACTGGTAGAGGAATTGGAAGAGTTAGGTGATAAGAAGAAGCTGAATATGGACGAAACTGAAATGATTAACCTTGGTGATGAAGCGGATGTCAAAGAGACACGAATCAGTGCTCACTTAGGAGCTCCACAGACAGAAGAGCTCATTGCTCTGTTGAAGGAATATGTGGACGTCTTCGCCTGGTCATACGTAGATATGCCGAGATTGAGCACTAAAATAGTGGCCCATATATTACCCATCAAGGAGGGTTTCGCCCCGTATGTGAATCTGGTATAGAGACTGTGCGGGAGATCCAAAACCATCGATTTCAGGCATACTCCAAGGGCTCAAAATTAGTTTACAGACGAATTGGCTACGATAGCATGTATGATCCAGCACCCCGAGACTACTGACATTGATACACTAAAGAACATACTAAGTGGAGAACAGGCTCACTGTGTCCATGTCGAGGCCGAGCCGGATAGCCAACCATGGTATGCCGACATCAAGGCCTACTTGGAGAAAGGAGAGCATCCCTCAGAAAGTTCAGTAAATCAAAAGAAGACCATCAGGAGGTTGGCTAATGGTTTCTTCTTGAACAAAGAAGTGTTGTACAAAAGGACCCCTGACCTTAGGTTACTTAGGTGCGTGGACGCCGAAGAGGTTACAAAATTGCTAAAAGACGTGCACGCAAGGGCATGCGGACGCCTTATGAATGGATTCATCATCGCTAAGAAAATCCTGAGGACAGGATATTACTGGATGACCATGGAGCATGATTCGTGCAAATTTGTGCAGAAGTGCAATTAGTGCCAAATACACGGAGATCTGATCAAAGTTTCCCCCATAGAATTACATGTGATGAGCTCGCCTTGGCCATTCGTGGCAGGATGGAATAAACGTCATAGGACCCATCGAGCCTCCGGCCTCCAACGGATATCGTTTCATCTTAGTCGTCGTCGACTACTTTACCAAATGGGTAGAAGAAAGTTTACACGAGTCAGTGACCAAGAAAGTCGTGGCTGATTTCGTAAAAAACTATCTGATATGTCGTTTCGGTGTACTGGAATCCATCGTCACAGACAATGGTGTCAATCTGAACAACCATTTGATTAAGGACATCTGTGAACAATTCAAGATCATCCACAGAAACGCCACTGCTTACCGGTCGCAGATGAATGGAGCCGTAGAGGCTGCCAGCAAGAACATCAAAAGAATCTTGAGAAAAATGATCTACATCTACAAGAATTGGCACGAGCAGTTGCCTTATGCTTTGTTGGGATACAGAATGACAACTCGAACTTCCACCAGGGAAACCTCATACCTCTTTATCTACTGTACAAAAGTAGTCATACTCGCAGAAGTGGAGATCCCTTCACTCACGATCATCCAAGAGGCAGAGCTGAATGATGCAGAATGGGTCAGAAACCACTATGAGCAACTAGCCATGATAGATGAAAAGAGAATGGTGGTGGTATGCCACGGACATTAGTACAGATAAAGAATATCTCGAGCCTTTAATAAGCGGGTCAAAGCCCGACTCTTCCAAATTGGGCAACTCGTGCTCAAGCGAATCTTCCCCCACCAAGAAGAATACAAAGGAAAATTTACGCCAAACTGGAAAGGGTCGTACATGGTCAGGAAAGTACTCTCAAGCAGAGCCGTAGTCCTAGCTGAGATGGATGGACAAAAGTGGCCCAAATCTATCAACGCAGATGCCCTCAAAAGATACTATGTTTAGGATTCTAATTGCTTGTAGTCGCATTGTTATTTCCTTGTAATCATACCTTTTGCTTGAAATCGTACTTTGTAATAGAATAGGAAAAAAAATCATCTATATAATGAACTATGCAATGACCTAAATTCCCTATAGTGAGATATGTAGGCAGTCCATATCGGATCTGGTCATATTACTAGTAAAAAATCAAAACTCAGTTACCTTGTTCCGAACTACGTTTGACCTGAGTTCCTGCTGCAATAGGATATGTAGGCACTTTCGAGCTCGGTCGTCATAAAAGAAAAACCCAAGAAACTCTTAAGAAACCTCAGAGATGATAAAGCAAGAGAAATCAACAAGATCGAGCTAAAAGGGTCAGCACAAGAATCCGCTGGCATCAGTTCTACATTAGGGCATAATTTTTTAGGAAACCTCAAAAATTCTTGCATGATAAGACAATACCAGAGCCAATCAGAGCAAGACTTGAAACTGGGGCAACATTTTCGAGAAAAATCTCAAAAATTCTACTAGTTCAGGACTCAGCAACAGCATCTCCTGGAAGATCAGAACACCTCGTTCGAAAAAAAACACACGTTGTGACACAAAACGAATTAAAACATTTCTAAAACAGGAAAACAACGCACATTTTACAAACTTTACTTTAATTTTTTTTTAAAATAGTATAAGTACATCTCAAAAACATCTCTCGAAATACCGAGCCTAAGAGGGTTCAAAGGAGCATCAAGAGGAGACACTAGACGGGGGGACAATGACGCTAATCGTCCTCTTAGGAAACTCACAATCTTTCTGTGGATGCAAGTTTTTTAATAGGACAGGGAACTGCGCCATCAACGAGGCTTGCTCACAACAAAGGTGAAAAGCAAAACTCAAGCAAGCGACGAAGTACTAGGAGGTCACAGCAGAGAATTGGCCATAAAGACACATCTGACCAGGAGGGTCACAAAATAAATGGACAAAATCATATCGACCGCGAGGGTCATGAAAAGAATGAACGATAAAGACACAGCTGGACCAAAGGGTCATGCAAAGAATGAATGAGCATAAAGACAAATCTGACTAAAAGGGTCAATGACGAAGATATATCAGACCAAGATGGTCACAATGAATGCGCACAAAGATACATATTACCAAAAGAAAGATTATCTAGCCACAAGGGCCATATCTGTCATCTGCATACCGAGAGGGCCATTCATTTATTTAATTTGCCGAGAGGGCCATTCATACAAATTGCCGAGAGGGTCATTCATACAAATTTCCGAGATGGCCATTTATACAAACAGCCGAAAGGTCCATTCATATCAAACAAGCCAAAAGGACCATTCATATAAACAGCCAAAAGGGCCATTCATTCAAATTGCCGAGAGGGCCATTCATATCAAACTGCCGAGAGGGCCATTCTACAAATTGCCGAGAGGGCCATTCATATCAAACTGCCAAAAGGGCCATTCATTCAAACTGCCAAAATGGTCATTCATACAAACTGTCGAGAGGGCCATTCATGCAAACAGCCGAGAGGGCCATTCATCTAAAATTCCACGAAGAATGCCTGCAATATTGACAAGTCTAGGAAATAGGAGCACAGCTGCAGAAAGGAGCAGGCTTGCTGAACCAAATCCAGATAAATTGCGGAACAAACGTGGAGCTTTTTCTTACGCAGCCGGTCAAGATAGGCTGCCTATGAGAGTCAAGCTCTCCGGCCAGGATATGGAAGCCATCCGGTCTCAGACTCAGCCACAATTTATTTTGTCTTTAGTTTCTTTACTAAAAATCACAGCCGGTCGGATACACATCGGAAGGTCTGAAGGTAATCCCACATCAGGGATATACTCTTCTCTAGCGAGTCGAACTACATGTGACCTGATTCCCAGAGACCAAGGATATATAGGCGGGCTCAATACCAGAGAGTCGGTCACATTCCAACAGCTGTCTAGAGAAAACCCCGATCACTATGCCGGGAATCTCAAGACTCTCCTACCGAATCACTTAAAAGTCCTTAGTTGAGTCGAAATACAAGCGGCCCGAATTCTCGTATAGCCCGAGATATGTAAGAAACCCAGAAGTTAGGGTCCGGTCACGTATGTGAAAATTGCATAAAACGGAAGGGTAAGATGAGTCAGGTCAGTAAAAAATTAGGGTTAGTCAAATTTCGTTGCCCAGAGATGGTCCCGCCATCCCCGATCACCAAAGGAACAGTTGTTGACATCTAATTTTTGACCTTCAGTAATTTATTTTAATTACACATGGTCCTTGGATAACAAATAAAATGATCCATGCTTCCTAAAGGGTTTAAATAATTTTTATAAAACTGTCCAGGTCAATATTTTACTCCTTTAAATTGACAAAGAGATTTTCATGACATTATATATTATTTAGAAATTAATTAGTATTTTATGTCAATTATGGGATATTTTATTAGAATTGATCAAGAGCAAAAGAATTTTGAATAATCATTTGCTTAATTATTAAATTATGGAAAAACTCAAATTAAAAATGATTTATTCCTTTTAAATCAGAGGAAACTTTAGTAGTTGAGAGAATTGACCATTTTACCCCTCAATCTTTAATTCTGTATCTCTGCAAAATTAGAAATTTACAGATTGTTTAGTGCTTAATTAGATTAATTAATCAATCAGAGGGTCATTATTGCAAAACTGGTTTTAATGGTTAATTGGGATAAATAGGGCCAGAATTGAAATGACTAATTAGATCAAGACTAACTACGGGCATAATTGCAATTCGTTTACAAAAGGTTCTAATTGCAACACATTATTTAGCTAAAACCAATTAAGGCTGTATTTTTAAATTAAGCCCATTTTCATATTTAATCATTTTTTAAATTAATTAATTGGTTAATTGCGTCAAATTTTTTTTATAGTTAAAACATTATGCTCAACAATCATCGTGTAATTTTTACCCATCTTTTGTTTTACCCATTTTTTTCCATTTATATACGTATATACACTAAATATACGTATGTATACATAATTAATATACATAGTACTAAGGCCCCATCCCTTTCCTTTTATGTTGGACTAGGTCCAGCCCAACAGATTGGACCAACCCGGCCCAAGCGAAGCCATCAGAAATAAGGGGATACCCCCATTAATTTTCCTCATTTTTTTTACACCAAACACATCCATATACTCTCTCTCTCTCTCTCTCTCTCTCTCTCTCTCTCTCTCTCTCTATTTTCCTTTCCTCTTCCTCCTCTTTCTTACCCAAAATGGAAAAGGGTCAGATTTCACAAGGCTCTAACAGTCCTGGTACAAGTAAAAGGATGAACCAATCAATGCTCAATATTGTTTGCACTCGAATTCCATCCAAACACGGTGGTAATCGTCCCTTCTGTTTCTTTTTCCTTTTATTTCTTGAATCAAAACATGATTTTTACATTTTTGTTGCTTATTTGTGACTGTACAAACTCGATTCTTATTGGTTCATAAGGGTTTGGTTTGGATCATCCCAAAATGGGTTAGATCTGACTGTTGATTTTTTGTATTGAAGGTTTAATTCTGAAAAAATGATGTTTGTACCACATCAGTAGTTTTAGCCTTTGAATGAATTTTAGGGTTCTATAAATAGAACCCTAACCCTCACAATTTCACAAGTTTTAGATAACCTCAAGAGGCTAGAAATTTTGATTTTAAGCTACTCAGTATTAAAATTTTAAACTTTGACCTTAAAAGTTGGAGTTTCCCTAAGGTCTAAAATTATTTTCTTTTGTTGTTCTATCGTTTGTGTGGCTGAGTTTTGAAATTTGAGGCACAAGGCTCCAAGGTCCATTCTTTTCTTGGCTATGCATATAAAAGATAATTCTTTATTATTTTGTTTTCCCTTATTTAGATTTTGGCTTAGTCCAAGTATGTTACACTAGCTAGTCTGTTTGGGTCTTGCATAATCTAAGTACTTGCAAATGCTGGTTCAAGTTATTAAATGATGTCCTATCTAGTTATGTGCTTATTTTATGATTCACTTAAGTAAATGGTGTAACCAGCTTGAATATCATGTTGAAACTGCTTAACATGGGTTGATTAGTCTTCAATATAGGGTATTTTACTTAGATGATCTTCATGCTTCAACGTAAGCTATAAAATAATGTGGTTGATGCATCTTGAACTTGTTTTTTGTAATCCTAAATGATCTCATTCACATAGAATAAGATAAAACTAGACTGACTAATAGTTTTCTCAACTAGTTTGCAATTGGAAATGGAGTTTGATTCAGTTTGGCTTTTTGGTTTAATAATGACTCAATTAGTTGGTTAACTAGTAATTGAAGCTTATGTGATCATGGCTCCACCTAGTTTAAACTGGTATGTGTTTTATACTACCTAGATCTTTTAGTAATCTTAAAATTAATATGCTTAGGGACCTGAATGTGGAGCTGTTTTGGTTTGTTTGAGTGTCTCAATCCCCTATTTGAATTTTTTTGGCTTAAACATATGGTGTTTACAAACCTATCTTGGTGTGGCTCACATTACAAGTCTTATATCTTGAAACTAGGCCATATCTCTAAGCTCTAAAGGGTTTGATAGAACTGGAAAGAAGGGGTAAACCTTTTAGGATCAGGTCTAACTTGAAGTTGATTAAAATGAATCTGATTGGTTTTACTAACTAGCAAGGTAGTTGTTGGGTCTTAACCTGGCTAGTGACTGCCTTAAGGATTGAAAGATGTAAAAATGGGAGAGAAATAGTTGTCCAGTATCTAAAAATTTGTTTCTGTTGTCTTTATTCTCATTGTTCTTTTTCCCCAGCCCCATTATATGTCCTGTTTAATTGGTGGAGCAACTTATGTTATGAAAATAAGCTGGTGTTTTATAAGTCCTTGAATCTGCTTTAATGTTTCTTCATGGACTGACCCTGGTTTAATAGGTGACCTCAAGTGTCTAATTTGATAATTTAAAATAGTATAAAGATGGTGAAGTAAAGCAGGTCTAGTTATGCTTTGCTAATTGAGAGGTTGAGGTTTGTCTTTTTAAAATATGAAGTGTACATTGATAAGAAACAGGGTCTGGAAATGACAGTTGATAACACTGTTTTCTTAGGCCTAAGATGAGATTAAACATATAGGAAGTCTTTTTCAAGACATCTTAGGAGAAGATTAAGAAAGGACCAAGCCTCACTTGGTCCATAGTATCTTTCTTCCCAAATAAAATATTTTCATGGCATATACCACCACAAGTCTATGGGGTGCAACTTACCATATTCACACACTTGGTTGCCTTTCCCATTTGTTGAGATAAGTGGGTTTTTAAAAAATGAACTTCCCTTTGCATTAATGGTTGTTCACTTAGATCATTAAGCTTGGTTACAATGCTTGATGTTTGGATTCAAATGGACCTACTGACCTTTTCAAGTATACATTAGGGATTAGTTGACTGAACTAGGTGATACACATTAGTTTGAGGATTGTAGGCATTGATTAAAACTGGAATGGAAGAAAGACGTCAAGTAGGTATATGATTACTGATTACTAAAATGAGTCAAATGCTTTATTTGGATAGGATAATAAGTTGTAAGGACCCTCTAATATCTGTTTAGGCTTGATTCACGACTAAGACACACATAGTGTTCTGTATGAATTACCTTAGTCTTATCTGTGCTTGAATTGGTTTTCTTAAAACACTGAAATACTAAACAAAGGAAAAGAGGAATAGCTTAATATTAATTTAAATTAGTAGTATGATGACATGGGAATACACTTAGCGTTTTCTTTATTATACTCTAGATAATGTACCATGTCTTTAACCTTTGAGTGGTGTCTTCAATCTTACTAGTCTAAACCTGGTTAAAGGGTAATGAGTGAGTCTGCCTTGTTTGAATAATGTACTTCTCCTTAGCACAACATTAAGCATCATCCAAGGGCATAATAGCAACAGAAATGAGCTTTGAAATGATCCCAGGTGAATTCTGAATACTGTTTAGTTAAAAAGTGAGAGAGTTAAGAGCAGGCCACTAATTATGAATGGTGTGTTAAATGATGCACATTTTCTTATGCGATTAATCTGTTTTCTACAATGGAATAGGACTAGAGGAGAAGGTCTAAAAGGGATTTAAAACTCTGAACCTTAAAATATTGAATCTTCTGTGAAGCTTTGGGGCAACTTGCCTTTCTACTTGCTTAAAGTGTGTATGAAAATACAGTTGCTTTACTTAAAGACTACACATCTTGCATAGAAGTACTTGGACTTAAAGCATCTTGGCATTCCTTATACTGGACCTTACCTGTACTCTAGTTGCTTGTCTTGATCTTTATGTGAATACCTACTTTGGTTGTGCATAAGTCATCTACACTTGTTGGGGGCATTGTATGAGTGACTTTTTATGGCCTCTGTAAGTGTTAAATCTGCTTCTCACCTCTGTTTACATTATATCAGTATTGAGGTTTGCTTACCCTTTGTCTAGGCGCCTAATCAAGGTGAGGTGCCATGGTGTATGTTATTTGCAGATGACATAGTCCTGATTGACGAGTCTCACAGCAGGGTTAACGCTAAGCTGGAGGTTTGGAGACAAACTCTGGAGTCTAAAGGGTTCAAGTTGAGTAGGACCAAGATAGAGTACTTGGAGTGCAAGTTCAGTGAGATAGTGCATGAGGCTGATGTGGAAGTGAAGCTTGGCACCCAGGTCATACAGAAGAAAGATAGTTTCAAGTATCTTGGGTCTATTATACAAGGAAATGGGGAGATTGATGATGACGTCACACACCGTATTGGTGCAGGATGGATGAAATGGAGGCTTTCCTCTGGAGTGTTGTGTGACAAGAAGGTGCCATAGAAACTTAAAGGCAAGTTCTACAAAGTAGTGGTTAGACCGACTATGTTGTATGGGGCAGAGTGTTGGCCAGTCAAAAAATCTTATCTTCAGAAGATGAAAGTGGCGGAAATGAGAATGCTGCGATGGATGTGTGGGCACACTAGGAGCGATAGGATTAAGAATGAAGTCATCCGAGACAAGGTTGGGGTAGCCTCAGTGGAAGACAAGATGCGGGAAGCGAGGCTGAGATGGTTTGGGAATGTGATGCGGAGAGATGCAAATGCCCCAGTGCGGAGGTGCGAGAGGTTGGCCAGTGACGGTTTCAGAAGAGGTAGAGGTAGGCCAAAGAAGTATTGGGGGGAAGTGATTAGACAGGACATGGCGCATTTCCTGCTTACCGAGGACATGACCTTAGATAGGAGGGTATGGAGGACTCATATTAGGGTAGAAGGCTAGTAAGTAGTTGCGTTTATCCTTTCTTACGAGTAGCTATGTTGCTCTATAGTTTCTTGTCTCTTGATTTCTGCGAGTATCTGTTGGTTTATAAGGGTTTATAATGGCTTATTTACTTTCACTGTTTTCATTTTCATAACTGCTTTGATGTGTTTGCCCGTATCTGACCTTTCTTATGCTTTCTCTTGAGCCGAGGTCTTCCGGAAACAGCCTCCCTACCTAAGGTGGGGGTAAGGTCTGCGTACACTCTACCCTCCCTAGACCTCATGATGTGGGATTAACTGGGTATGTTCTTGTTGTTGTTGTAATGTCTACTTGATTCATGACTACTTTGAACTATACTACCTTTATGTACCTGCTTATGTTGTGATTTTTTGGTTCAGTCCAGCTTTGATCATATTGTATCCATGTATGCTATTTCATCCTTGTCTAAGTTATATTCAGTTGTCTTGGTTTAGGTTTACTAGAATATTACATTTGCTTATTGTCCATTCATCTTTTCTCTTCATACTCTTTACCTGTTCCTATTAATTTATGACTATGTAAGTCTGTGTCCTCCATAGATGTATTGGTTGGGAGAACAAAGTAGTTTAGGGGGGCCTGGTCTGAACCTTCCCCTGATGACTAGCCATGTCGAAGGTTCATGAAACCTCTTGGAACTTGTGCGACATCAGGAATACGGATGGCGATGACATTCCCTCCCCACTACCCAACTCTTCTCCAATAAAGTCTAAGGGCTTGGAGGTGCATATGCATACTACATGACTTGTGAATAGATGTGATGATATATATGTATGTGTGTATAGCTATGTATGTGATAAGATCAGTAAAATATAAACTAACCAAGGTCTTTGTTTCCTTTCTTCTTTACTGCATGGCCACTTGGGCCGAGTATAAAATCAATTTGTTACGCTGAGGCCCAACAAATATTTCTTCACATTTGGGGAGAGTCCGAGTAAAGAAAAGGAAGTTAATATTTGAAGAAATGCGTAGAAGGCCCAGCCATGGGTGAAAATTGCCAACTAGGGGCTTGGTACGCCCCTAGCCTGTCCCATCTCTTTATTATCATGGTTATATTTTGCATTCAAATTTTGTTGTATATGGATTTGCAATACTTGTAAAGAATTTTAGTAGACTTTTAGGTCCCCGAACAATTTTCAAAAACCAGATTTAGTATAACAGTTTTCAAAACTTAAAAGGATAATAAGAAAAATAGCTTTTTCGGTGCAAGTTCAAAATGGATATAAAGGGTTTTTAAGACTACAAATATTATGTAATTTCTCCAAACAAACCAGCTCAGTTTTGCAACAGAATAATGTATTTTCAAAGTTAACCCCAGCTTTGGATAGACATTGAATTGGGATAAGTCGATTTTTTGGCCAAGCCCCATAGCGAAACCAAAGATTTTGGGAGGCAAAGCCCACTTAAAATTTACGCTACTTTGGGCCACGACCCTGTTTGATCTTACAAAGAGGAAAGAAAAACGGTTTTTGGGCTTAAGCCCATTCATAAAATAAACAATAATGTTCACATATATATACACGAAATTATATGAGTAAAACTAAACCATTCGTTTTTACAAAATCGGATATATTCAAAACAAGTGAAATATGTTCATAAAATATGAAGTTTTAACATGAGATGTTCTAACGTATCATACAGATTGACCCGAAACGAAGTGTGATATTAAAACATGGATATATACATATATATATATATATATATATATATATATATATATATATATATATATATATATATATATATATATATATACTTATACATACATATACATTGTCAAAAGCCAAAACATTTTTTGCAAAGATAAAATACACTATCCTTATATAAAGGAGCCTATTCTTACCCAGATATCATAAATTTGAACCTAAAGTACCCTATATATAAATGGAATATATGCAAATATTTTGATATGCAAGCAATGACAACATTTTTATAATGCGAAAAATAAACACTAGATAAGCAGTTTAACCAAATAATCACACACTGAAATTCGAAGGTCAACCGTATAGTATGGATCTTTAATACTGGGGTGCCTAACACTCTCCCCATAGGATCACCAGAACCCTTACCCAGAACTTTGGATTAGGAAGGAATTTTCACGGTGTTTGATAAAACCTTCCAAACTTGTTTTCCCAAAAATTAGGCGGCGACTCTTTTTCAAACAAGTCCGAAAGAGCACCAACGTGTTCGAAGTAACTTTTTGAGCCTTAACCCCGCTCGCGAAATGCGAACCATTTCATGCAGGACCATTGGAAATTGAAAACAATTAGCTAAGAAGAGGTCTAATATTGCATGATCTATTTGTGAAGCTTATCTTGCTAAGGAAGTCATTATTTTTTGTTCTTATTACTTCGGAGAGCAAGTGCCATGTATGAGAAATAGGCCCATTGCAATGCTGAGGGTGAGGTTGATCCTGAGTACCACCCAATTTCCATCTTTAATCAACCAGGTCGAGATTCTAAAAAGCGCCCACCAAAATGAACCGTGAGTAGTACGGAGATGCAATCAACTGTGACATATATTTGGCTGCCCTGAAATTCATGCATATATTCAGGAAGTGTCAAATTATGTTATTGGATTACATGGGTAATTCCTAAAATGGAAACTAATCCAAATCTTCAATCTTTCGGAAAATCACTTCGTAAATCTAGAGGGAAACGAGGTCATATATATGAAGTTTTTCATTTGTGTAACGGCCCACCTAGTCGTTTTGAGCTTTTTTTTCTTTGGTTTCCCCAAAATGCCTTTCACACAGTTTCATATCGATATTTTGACTTGTGGGGATGTGTGGTACGGTTCCCAAGGTGATCGAGATGGTTTTGGATTGGCGTTGATGGAACTAGAATTTTCTAACTTAATGAAATGGGGAGGTTTGACTATATTCAACATCGGGAGAAATATGCCATTTTGGGAGTTATTTCGATTCCATTAGGTTCGGAACGTGATTTAAAAGTTAGTCGAGCCTCCGGTTTGAGACCCGAGGAATTCAGGTATGATTTGGGTTTTTGTTTGGAAGTGAGTTTTTGATGCTTTGGAATCGACCTTGGTCAACCCCGGGTCAAGAGGACCTCTTTTCAGAATTTCGAGTGCGTGAGCGAGTTTGTAGTGTGTATTATGATGGAATGCATATTTGGTTTCTGTTTGGGGCATCCAGTGAGTTTCAAGTGTTGGATCGAGAATTAGAGAAACCAGATCTTCTAGTTTCAGCTAAATCTAATTTCCATTTTTTGCATTAGCAATGAGGACCAAAGGGGTCATGTTTGCGAGGCAATGAGGACCAGAAGGGTTGCGTTTGTGAGGAACGGCTCCCGTTTACTTATAAGGAATTGGGTCTGCATCGGGTTGGCCAACCTATCGCGTCTGCGATGGACCTTTCGCAATCGCGATGAGTTGGGCCGGGTCAAGGGTAGCATTCTGGAGGCTCCCTCGAGTTCTTGAAGAACAATTTATGGTTGGATAGATTTAAGACCCTCATTTCATATTTCATCTTTCTAAACCCATTTTAGAAGCTATAGAGCTTGAAAGTAAGAGATTTCAAGGGCAAAGTTCAAGTTTCTTCATTGGGGTAATATCTAATCCTTAATCTAAGTGATTTCCATTGGTTTATTTCATTAGTTTATGCTTTTGTTCATCATTTCTAAGTAGAAAATAAGGGTTTTCCATAGAAGTGGGTTTGATGGGTTTCATGAAATTGAAGGTTCATTTGGGATTAGAACTTGATGATTTTTAGGATACGAGCTATCTAGACTATGGGTAAGTTGATTTTAGGCTTGAATTTCAGCTTTACCCTTGTTAGGTCGGGGTTACCATTCAGGCTCTATTTGTGGGTTGCAGCATTACATATAGCAATATGGGTGTTGTTAGATTCGTATGACCGTGTAGGTTATGAATTTGACCATGTTGAATCTGATTTTGTGATAAATTATCCTTTGACCTTCAGGGTTTAAGACGGGGTTTTAGGTTAAATATTTGGACCCGAACTCTTTATATAGCATTATGGGTATCGTTAGACTCATATTCTTATGTAGATATTGCATTTGAACATATTGGGCTAGTTCGAAAGCTTTAAGGAAGGGGAAAGTATATGAACTATCATGCATTCATCAATCCACATTTCATGGGAATTATGAAAAAAGACTTGTTGATAAATTGAATCAGTGTTATACATTTGCATGGTGTAGGCATAAGATTGATATTATTGGCATTAGATTGATGAGAAACATGAAAGGGGCCTTGAGGGATAGATACTGGATATGGTACATGGAAAGAGTGATGCTGATGCTATTACAGGCAAGGGTTAGGGCCCGATGGGAAATGATTCCTGGAGGGTATATAGACCTCATGAGTCCCCCATGGGTCACGTGAAAGATATTGTAGGAGCGTGTGTATATCGGGTGCATATGGCCATTGCATAGAATACATTTCATTTGCATTGCATACCATTTATTGCATACATTTCATTTGCATTGCATACCATTTATACTTATTTGTGTGATTTCATGCCATATGTACTTTGGAGATATAAAGATGGAATCTGTGTGGTTTATTGTTCTAAGGATAGAAAGATTGATTCTTCACTAATATAAGACCTTAAAAAGTGTAAAGGTTGAATCTTTATAAGCAAACTGTTTTAACTTGATGGCAAGATGGAATCATTGTGGGATTATATGCCTTATTTGGGAAAGGTTGGAACTTTGTGGCCATGCTTGTCCTACATGAAGTAAAGTTAGAAACTTTTTGTTGATCCTTGATAAGTAACTTAATGACTTGGTTTCTTAGTGGAATCTTTACTTTAATGCTTGGATTTCTATAGAATGTATACTTTAACTAACTAAGCAAGATGAGAAGTATCGGAAGTACCAACACTCGCAATGGCTACAGTTTAGGGTCGGTCAATGATGATGCTGAGTACACGTGCTTCCCGTACTCACTCTACAATTGTTGCAACTTTAGTGTGCAGGTTTGGAATTGAGCGCGGTTAGTGGTCATGATTCTACTGATTTTTTAGGCCCATCTTTGGAGTTTAGGGTATGTTGATGAGGGTGCCACAGCAACAGACTTCACTGTCTTAGTTATTTTCTGTCTTTCTTTACTTCAGACAGTTTATGTAGTATTTCTAGACTTATATTTAGATTTAGTTGCTCATGTACTTTGACTTCCAGGTTTTGGGGAGATGTATTGACTTAGACTACTTATGTCCTTATTTATATTAGACTTATTATGAGACTCATTATGTTTTCCTTTACCTAATTTCGTAATTTACCTCTGTTTGGCAACTTAGCCTTATTTTTGGGATTTTTGGTTGTGACTGATTGGCTATACAATTTTATAAGTGTAGAAGTTCATTGCATAATTTCAATTAAATGAAAACATATATAATAGTTGTTGATTTATAATTTTCGTCTAATCTTATATGGTTTTGTCATCCGAATAGTGCAGAACATCCCCAATTTATGAAAGATATAACCCTTGGACCTAGTAGTCAAGTAAACACAATGAATAGGTACATTTAGAATAGTTACACATCTCAAACGGAAGAAGTGTCTCAGTATAAGAAAAACAATAATAGCGGAGTGTGCATTAAAGGAGATGCTGATCATAGTGGCGTAACTGTTGATTATTAAAATGTGCTACAGGAGATCATACAACTTGAGTATCCTGGTTATTCTAAGAAGAATAAGAAGCAAGGAGGATGAATGTGAGGAAGACGGGGCGGATGACTAGTTGCATGTTAGTTTAATTTACATGAAGCCATTTTCTTCTATACTTGTTAATTTTTTTTATAATTGTATGTAGAAGTCATCAGGTTGTAGTGATCGAGGTAGAAGTAGAGGTCGAGGTACTAGTTGCTGACACCTAATATTTTCCCTCCAATAATTTTATTTAATGATTCAAATTTCCTGAGTCACAAACGGAGTGAAATATACATTTTTACAAGCCAAAAATGATTTTACAAAAAACATTCGGTGACATTTTGGCATTTCATTTGGCAAAATATCATCAAGTATATTATTGTATATGATCTAGCATATTTTGTATATTTATTCAGATTTTCAAACATATTTATCAAAATTTAAATCCAAAATAGTGACAACAATTATTTAATCAATTGTTCAACTATTAATGATCAATTGATAAGTATTTTACTCCGTTAAACAAAGAAATCTGATTAAATAAATAATTGGTCAATTACATCTCAATTTTATGATTCATTTTTACTTCAGTTGCAATTACTTTCAAATTGGTTAAAATTGAAATGTTAATTTATTTATATACAAATTGTGGTTATTATTGATGTAACGACCCCTTTGGCTGTTACCGAGCTTTCCTTAATCCATATCCTATAACCTTCTTGATCAGTTGTGCTGATTAGTTTTACATGGGGATTTTTCTGTTTAAGTTAACCCGTAGTCGAGTTAGAAGAAAATTAAAAATCGAGTAGGGCCATTAGGCCCAGTACTTAGCCACAACGAGGGGTGGACTGCTGCAGCGGGTCCGGCCCGGCGAATAGCTGCTCACTATAGCGGGCTGCTCATGACTAAAGGCTTCCGCTACAGCAGATCCCACTTCCGCCACGACGGAAGTGACATGCTTCCTTGAGCCCGCCCCCACAGTCGATTGTTTGCAATAGCTGTGGCTCGCTATAGTGGCCCTGTGTTTGCCACAACTGATCACGCTGGGCAGACCTAGTATTTAAAGTTCATTTCGGTATTTGACCTCATTTTTCACCCAACTCTCAATCTAAGTCGCCATTTGAGGCATTTTCAAAGCAAATCTCATGGAACCTTGGGAAAGGTAATATCTAATCCTTATTTATTTCATCTCTCTTGAATCTCGTGCTTCATTTACTAAGTTTTGATTATAGGGTTTAATTGATTTCCTAACTTGCAAAAACCCTAGGAAGGTAAAATGTGTTTTCATTACCTAGAATCATGGCATTTTCGAAGAAACTCTTAGATTCGTATTCTATTCTAGTTAACAAACCCAAATCCAATTTCTTCCATTATTGTTTCAAATGGGTTAAGTCTTGGGTTTCTTGAAATTGGGGTGTTTTAAAGAAGAATGCTATTGTAGATAACCACGAAATTTAGATTATTAGTCAATGGAGACCTAGAAAACCTAAGTTGAGGAAAGGTTCCACTTTTACCCTTGTGGTCCCGGAGTGTATTTAGATTCTCTAGATTCTTAACGGGTATGAATATCTTAATCCTTGATGCTTGCTTACTCGGATTCATTGCTATTCCTAGACAATCCCATCTCGGCTTCCGGTTCAGAAATGGAAGATGAAGATCAAGTGGATGTTTGCCGCGCCTGCTCGGCCTCGAGGTAGGTTACAACTTACTTGAGTTATACTTTGATTAGGATTTCATATATGTACAATAAATATTGACGGAGAAAGCATGCCTAAGTCTTCGTACATGGTGTTGGGATGGATAGCCCTAGGTTGGTACTGTTGTGTGTGGATTGTCGCCTCATAATTCTTATTGGGTGTTTCGTTGGTTGTGAGTGTTTGTGACTATTTAGTATGACTGAGTCTGTGTTGTATTGTTTTGAGTTCTATTGATGTTTCTAGTTTACCTTATGGTTAGACTTCGGTGAGCGAAGCATATGTAGAGTTAGGGATTGTTGGAGAAAGCATGTTACGACATCAGGTATGAAGTTGGGATGGATTACCTATTTTTGTATTGTTGTTTGATTGTGGCTTATTGCCTTATTTTGATATGTTGGTTTGTTGCCACCTGTGTGATACTAGACTTGATGCTTAGTTTCCTCATCATGAATGTGAAACTGTATCTCTCATTTATTGGGTATTATCTGGTGTAGAGGAAGCATTTGACTTATTCTTGATATTGTGGTTTGTGTCCATGTGTGGCACAATTGGTATTGATATATTCTTATTGGGATTGATATATTCTCACTGTCAGTGATATCATTCATGCATTCATACTCATGTATTTGGATCGGGTTGCGCGCTGCAACACTTATATATATATATTTAAATCGGGTTGCATGCCACAACGTATATTTGGACCAGGTTGCATGTCGTAGCAGGTACATGGACTTCTCGGTCCCTCATAGGTCATGACTGTTGAGGCGTGGAGGTATTCCGCCTAGAGCTTGTTTGTACAGAGATTACATTGGCCATTGCATATGCATTCATTAGTATCATATCAAATTACATCCATTGATTGGAATTGTTTGTTGTACTTGTGCTTTTGGTTATTCTGCGGAATTATGGGAAACTTGGCAGACTTGTATTTAGTTGCTTCACCATAGGCTATGATTTGGCTAATTGATCTTTCTGTACTAGAGTTGCTATTCTTGAGACTGTGTCTGTGATGATATTATGTTCAATAGGGTAGTTGTATATGGTATCCTAAGTCCCTGTATTGTTCACCTTTGCGGCGAGAATTACCTATTTGTCTTGTTAGTGGGGGGGGGGGGGGGGGGGAGGAGTCCCCTGTTGAGAGTAATCTTATTTGAGTAATAGTTGCGAAATTGATCTATGATTGGTCTTAGTGTGGTCATTCATACTTGATGACTTGGGTAATATGTCACGACCCAAACCGATGGGCCATGACTAGTGCCCGAACTGGACACCTGTATACGAACCTGCTCAATATGATCAGACCGAAACTGGAAAAAATATGGCAATCTGTAACAGCACGCTGTAAACTCATCATATCATACATCAAAAAGAACCTGTCTCTTGAGAAGCCACAGCTAACCAAACATAACAAAATATGCAAGCCGATAAGGCTGCCACTATGCATGGGAATATCCAAAACGAACTGCATCTGCATAGCTGCTCAAACCGTATATACGCAACCCACACATGTCGACAGACCTCTAAGAGTATAACAAAACCTAAAACCTATGTCAAAGGATTTGTACCACAACGACTCGAGCTCCGAAACACTAGAGCCCTCCAAGCAGCTGAGCTGAAGTCCTAAATCGGAGGATTACCAAACTGAGTGTCTGTACCTGCGGGCATGAAACGCAGCCCCCGAAGAAAGCGGGTCAGTACGAATAGTGTACTGAGTATGTAAGGCATGAAATCAACATGTACATAAAATCCTGGAAAACATTTGAGACATGTCAATGAATGGGCAAAATAAATGCATCAGTACAGCTATATCAAAGAAACACATATATCCATAGAAATATCACAACAAAGGCCACAGCGTCACCCCCTGTCAACTGTGCCATACATATACACATCACAACAAAGGCCACAGCGTCACCCCCCATCAACTGTGCCATTCATATACACATCACAACAAAGGCCACAGCGTCACCCCCAATCAACTGTGCCATTCATATACACATCACAATAAAGGCCACAGCGTCACCCCCTGTCAACTGTGCCATACATATACACATCACAATAAAGGCCACAACGTCACCCCCTGTCAACTGTGCCATATATACACAACAAAGGTGACAGCGTCAACCCCTGTCAACTGTCCTTATATATGTACATGAAGAATGAAAATGAGTGCAATGCATATTCAAAATGAAATAATAGAACTTTTTAAGGTCACAAAATAGCCATATACATATATTATACTCATGGCATGCATAGGAGTTCAAATAGAAGCTATCGCTCTATCTCACCTTGAAGGAACAATTTATAAGGTGAGATCAACAACAATGGAATAAATCGAGAAAATCGTGAATTAGCTCAACATTTTCATATCGTCGTTGAAATCATATTTGAGACCTTTAAGCATAAAATTATCCTCACGTAAACCTCATAAAAACATTCTCATTTTTAGCATCATAAGAAGCTTTAAGAGTCATAAACTTCTAGCTTTTGAAATCAAGGAGGTTATGGAAACACTTATGGAATACTACCATAGGAATCATGCCTTTGAAAGAAATGGACGAGCCTTAACATACCTTTCGTTCGCCTTAGTCGTTCAACGTTTATCCTTCTAAGCTCGTAAATCTACATATAAACCATACATACTATTATTAGGCTTAATGTCATATGCTCATCTTAAGCCTTCAATTTAATTCCGTTTAGAATTTGCCGAAATTCGAGCAGCATCTCCCCTGTTTATATGCCTAGCCCGAAATCACAATCCTACAACCAACAACAACAACAATAATACCAACATCACAACAATATTATCAACAACAATAGGCCCCATAAAACATCCCACACGATGTTTTCCAAATTTCTCAACTAACCATAACAATATCTACAATACCATAATCAAAGAATTATATTCAATTTAATCGCAAATTAATCCAAAATCTCATTTCAAATTCATTCCATAGTCATCATCTTCACTTTAATAATTTTCAACTTCTATACTATGATTCTCTTCTTTTATAGGACTTGCTAAACCTTCAAATCAACTTAATCATGAGAAATAGGATGGAGAACATACCTTACACTAGAAGAACTTCACCCCACTCAACTTCTTCCAAGACCAAATTTATCACAACATTAAGTGGAGACAAGAACAATCCTTCTCCATGACTTATCATGGGGATTTGGAGTTTAATCCTCTTTTGTGATGGTATAGAATGTTTTGGAATAGTGGAGAGCCTTCAAGAATATTCTTATAGTGGAGAGAGAAGTGTGGAAAATTCTAGAGAGGGGTGGAGAGGTTAGGGGAGTTCTAGATGATTATGGAGTTGAAGAAAAATGACTAAAATGAAGTGTATAGGCCCTTTTATAGGTGACAAATTCGGATTGGGCCGGGTCAAAACATAAGTGGGCTTTTAAGTGGATTTTTCGGATTCCCGCCCAGGATTAGGTTCCTCTGACTGTCCATTTTAAAATGGCAATAACTCCCTGCTCCGATGTCGGATTGGCGAACAGTTTGTTGTGTTGGAAACTAGATTCGATGAACTTCATTTTAGGATTTTGAAACACCTTAAAACTCCTCATATACTAAGAGATATACCCCTCCAAAATTGACCCAAAATTCTGTCCAAAATTCTGCCAACCTTTTTTTTCAAATTTTCGACAAACTTATTTTCTTCGCTTTGCTTGGTCCCAGAATTTTCTAAAACTCTCCATACATGATATTTATCATTAATCATACTTGATAATGGGCATGTACTTTGGTTTCATGGTTGTCCTTCCCTGTTACGACTTACGAGATCGTAATTCATCCTTTACTTCATTGTTACGAACTTCCCATGGCTTGTACCTTCCAAAACTTCATGGAACGTCTCTGATACTCCATTAATATGGTGAAGTACGTGGCATGCTCATGCTCTGAGAATGCGAGGTGTAACATCCTTCCCCCCTTCGGAACATTCGTTCTCGAATGTTGTAGCTTGTGAGCTTACGACGCTTTTATTAGTTTCTTGAAATGGTTGTGCTCCTTTAGTTCCTCATCTCCATGCTGTTATACTATTGGCTCATTAGTCTTCTTTCATATCTTTCCAATTCTCTATCGAATTCATTCATTAGTTCCATATCCTCA
This sequence comes from Lycium barbarum, assembly GCF_019175385.1. Classification (NCBI taxonomy): domain Eukaryota; kingdom Viridiplantae; phylum Streptophyta; class Magnoliopsida; order Solanales; family Solanaceae; genus Lycium; species Lycium barbarum. The sequence continues at coordinate 45,341,699 of NC_083340.1, forward strand.
TGTACTCAGTGGTCAAGTGATATCTAGTTACTGTCCTTGGACTTGTTGCCATTAAGATGGTCTTAATTCATGATTGCTATGGCTCTCTGCCAGTCTATGAGCACTCTTAATTGTTGTACTCTTTTGCCTTACTCCTTATTTCTCTGCTAGTAGACAAATTCCCTTGTTCAGATATAGCACTCTTCCTTGCTTGCTTCTTGGTGCTATTTTAGATTATCTCTTTTTGTACTCGTCGACCTTATATACATACCACATCATCTCCTTTTTAATTCCTTGGTCGAACTCTTTAATTCCTTACAATATCATCCTATTCATGCCTGAACTTTTCCTACAATTTTCTCTCCTTAGTTTTAGCATAATTGCAATATAAACTCATAAACATGGAACTAAGATAAAATCCTACATAATCATAACTTCCTTTTGATATGAGTATGCTTTCTTCTTAAGTCCTTGATTCTCTTGTACCGGTGATCATTTGAGACTTAAATTAGTCGATGTTCTTCTTTGACTCCCTATCGTTGTCCTTACACCATTTTTGTCGGCCATTGCATCAAGATGATTGTCTATATTGTTCTATAACACATACTCTCACATTTGATATGACCGACAACTTGTGATCCCACGACTTGCGAGGTACTTTCTAATCTTTGGTAGCACTGCTGTCTTGCTATTCATAGGCACACTATCTCCCTTTCCTTTGGAGATCATTGAACTCCCTATACTTATTTGTCTTGCTAATCTCTTCTAGTGCTAAGATTTCCCTTTCTTGAGCTTCGGAATATTATAGCTCATCTTAGAATTGAATTTGTTCTTCCCCCCTTTTAAAGGATGTTTTCATATACTGTAACCTTTGAGTGTTAACCGTCTTTGATAGTCATCTGGACGACCTTAGCGATCCTTCACCTCCTCTATTCCATATAATGCCGAAGTTCTTTTCATCGCATGGTTTAACTTGTTTTCCTTTTTGCTAGTTGAGTTCTTGTATCAAATCAAAATGCTTATACATATCAGATACAATCCAAACACCTTCTTTATTGTCTTTTCACTTCTACCTCTCATGACTAGTAGTCCCCTAGGTTAATGAATTAATGGGGACATCGGAATTCATTAAGCCCCTTATGGAGTGTCCGACTATACCACGCTCTTTTAGCCCTAGTCTTTCTCCACGGCTATCTTCTTAATATCCTCGAAATTCTCCTTGCTCTAGGTTCCGAATTCCTATTTATGTCTATACTATACCATTGAAAGTTGATATTCAACACCATCCATTCCCACGACCCGTCCTTTCATTACCTTAGCTCATTTGTCCCGTAATTCTCCTTAACTACTCGTTTGCATCCCAGCTATGCATCATAGTCCTTCTTGTGTTCTGTCAGCTCTTGTTCTTAACATGAAATCCTCACAAAGTACACCCTTTCCTTTCTTCTTTCGTCGCGTCTTCATCTTCCTTTCTGATACTACAACTTGTGCACACACATATAGATATATAACTAAAAAAAATCGGTTTTCTTTATGATTGCATCTTTTCATCTTTCACATAACTATTATCTTATAATTTCAATTTGTTTTCCCTTGGGAAAGCCTACTGATTCACTAACCTTTTCCTTGTTGTCGGCGGCCACATAATTCCCTTTAACCATTTCATTGACACCTTCTCCTTCCTTTAGTCCTCATAGTTTCTTTTACTTCTACAATGCCTATTTCCATTAGTCATCCTTTACTCTTACGTTAGGAAACTTTGGAGTGTTTCGTTACAAGTGCGAATCCCTTTTAACACTGAAAATCTCTTTTTTCCCTAAGTTCTCCTTCCATTTAGTTCTATACCGTACCATCCCGTTACTAGTCCATATCCTTCCATCCACTGTTAGTCCTTCCACCCGTCTAGCTCATTTACTCGCAATTCTTCCTAACTATGTGTTCGTGTTGCAACCGTACATCAAGTTTTCCTAGTGTCCTGCTACTTCTTTCTCTTAGCATGGGATTCATACAATTTACACTCTCTCCATGATTCATTCATCAAGCCTTTATCCGTCTTTCTGACGCAACGGCCGAGTTATCTTCCATACACGTTCCTTACATTTCATTCTACTCCCTCTATGACCGAATCTCTCGGCCTTTACCGGAATGCTTATCCCATGCCATTAATTTTCTAATCATTTGTGTCTTCCCATCATCCTCGTTCTTATCTCGATGATTAATCGGTTTTTTACAGCTAAATCATTAAAGCATCCTGTGTAGCCCCAGGGTTAAAGATTTCCAATTACTTTACTCCTAAATGCTCTCCTCCTTTCCTCATATTATAACAATCACCCTAAAGTTCATAAAATATCCTTTTAGATTTGCAGATCCGTTTTATTTCCAAATCATCTTTTAGGAGGGCTTCCTCCCTTTCCAAGGTGATTATGTCTGCTGGGCCATGCCTTTAGTTCCTCAATTGCTTCTCAAGAACTGGGAATCCCCTAACATTGTTACCGACCTGCTTATTCTTCCTCACTTCCCCTTCCTCTTCGTGGTTACTTCCCTTTAGTCCTACTTACTAGTATTTGTTCTCCTAATTTTGTATGTTCATTTCATGTCCGTGCTATCATACCCTATTCCTTTCACACACCTACTCCCAAATTTTATCCAAATAGTCCCTTGCTTTGCCCGTCATCGCTCTTGGAAGCTTCACTCACCCTTATTTCTCACTTCTCTCTTCTTTTCTCAAGACATTCTAATCTCTTCTCTTCCTATATATACTCACTTTCTTCCTTTTCCCGATGTTATTGCATTAGGACCTTTCAACTCTAACCGGCAACAAGAATAACATTAACTTACCTTGCAACATTTGTACCATTTTTTCCACTTGAACTTCGTTACCTTATTCGATTAATGCCTTCCATATACTGCAACGTCGGTTGCTGGGACAAACATACCCATTGGTACAACCACATATGAGATATCATACGTATACACATATATTTTGTAACGCCTTGCTCATAATTACATCCGAATACTTTTCAAGCCTATCCTAATCCTAAAATGTGATGTGCCTTCCTTCTGTTTGCCGATATAGTCCGCCTAATTCATCACGATATTTTAGAGCTCCTAACCACTTCGCATATTACAATTCCCCCTTAGGCTACTCTAATTGCCCACCTGCCTCTTATGTCTGACTTCGTAGGATTTTTAATACACCTCCCAAGGGGTCACCCATCCTAGTATTTCTCTCACCCCAGCACACTTAACCTTGAAACTCTAATGAAATCCTATGCGTTAATGCTGGTTTGGTCGCCCGCACCCTACTCATAACCTTCATCGCATCATCCAGGGAAAGTTTAAGTCTTAACAGGTTCCAAAACATTCTCGGAATTCATCTCCCTCCAGATTGGAAAAAACCTCTTATTCTTTTGACTACACAAATATTATTTTACTCGATATTCACCTTTCATCTGTATATATGGCTACCTTTCGTCCCAAATTTCAAGATTCCCAATAGTGGCGATGTCACGACCCGACCAGGGGCCGTGACGAGTACCCGATACTTGTACCGAGCACCCCTTAGCTATCCTGTACAAACAGTGCCATATTTTTTTTTTTTTTCTAAACATTAACATTTGCAGTAAACTTTCTAATATCGCGTTACACCAGAACGCGGACCATTCGGAATAAAATACATTAAACTGTACATAGCTGACTGTGTATATCTGTCTACGAGCCTCTAGACATAGTACATTTATACAGAGAAAGGGCCGAGTACTATCGCGCCCGAAAATACATACACAAAATAGTACCGATGTAATAAGGCTCCGGAACAACTGGAGCGCTGTCGAATGCTGCTGATAGGGCACTAGGAATCTGGTCCGTATACCTGCTGACCTGCGCGGCATGAAACGCAGCGTCCACAAGAAGGGACGTCAGTACGAATAATGTACCGAGTATGTAAGGCATGGAAAACAATACAAGCAGTAACATGAAGTACGATCAATAATAATATCACGGAGCCATAGGGCGTATAACGAGGCAAGAACGTAACCTGTACATAGGAAGGCCCCTCTTTAGGCCTGCTGTCATGTAGGCTTGTCTTTTCGTCTTTGAAACGTTTCTTTTCATAGGCATAGGAATCACCTCTTTATATTACTTATTCTCGTGTACAGAAATAAAACAGTACGTTTCAGTAACGGTATCATTTGCTCACGTTTACGGACACCGAATACAATCGGCTCTCCCAACCCCCCCTCGGTGTCCCTTATTCATGTATACAGAAAACAGTACAATTCAGTAGACGGTATCTTTCATTTACATTTACAGACGCCGAATACAATCGGCTCTCCCAACCCCCTCCCCAACGATGACCCAACATAGTACATCACATATGTATCACACATTATATATATATATATATACAGACGCCGCGTACGGCTCATCCCATATCCCGCGTCCGGGCATCCCGCGTCCAGGATGGAATCCAGCTGAATCAGGTGGTGATATAACAGTGGCCCTTCCCTTTTTCCCCACATACACATACATATACATTTACTCATCATTTATGCATATACATGTCTTATATACATTTACTTTACCATATATATATACATACCCATACACGTATACCCGTTTTATGTACCTATATCATATAAGCACACAAGAGAGCCAAGGAAAATCATGTATCCATCGGAGTGACATAAGGTCGGTGACCTCCGATTACGTTACGGAATGCTAGTGATAGCTTTGTCTCACCTTGAAGGAACAAGTATTTTAAGGCGAAACTATCAACGGAAAATAGTGTTACAGTAACCGAAAATGAAATCTTAGGTATTTTAGAAAATAAAGTTATAACTAGAAAATATAAACATGATTCAACAATTAGTTTATCGCTTTCATGTTTATATGAAGTACTTGGCTTAGTCGTAGAGTCGTTCCGGTCGTACTTATCATAGCTACATTCTCTTGTCCGACATTGTCATTATCATTATCATCATAGAAACACTCCCGCTGGAGTAGTCATAGTACTTATCACTTGGTGACGAAATCGGGATCAAAGGCCCCCTTTTGATTCACTTCAAGTACGTTAACCAAGATTATAGGAAAATCCGAGAGTAACGGGCCCACCTCGGGCCGGACGAGGTAGCGTATATAATTTACCCATAGTACGTGTCATAACGTTACTTGTATGAGTCTTAGGGTAATCGGGTCCCACTTAGGCAAGTTATAGAGGTCTAGAAGGTCTTTTCATCGTTTTGCACACTTTCTACTTCAATTCAATTGAACGAAAAGTTGAAAACTTTAGGTGCGGATTCCGGGGATTAGGGTTATCCCCGAGACTCGTACCCGACTTCGTTTAGTTAAGACATGCCATAGAAAGAAAGGTGAAGCCTTACATACCTCTTTCCGCTCCTTTAGCTACTCCAAATTCGAGTCACAATCTCGTCAAAATCTGCGATTTGGTCATTTTTACCAAAACTCTCATTAGCATACTTAGAGTTAACACCTTAAGGAAACAATTGGCTACCGAAATTTCGGCAGCATTTCCTCTGTAAATACACCATCCTCGACATTCAATATAACCAAATTCTTGACAAACACAATCCGGGAATTCAAACCCGGCCAAACTATTATCATAGCTCAATAATCACACTAGTGATTCACACATTTAGTTCAAGACACATGATATCAATTTGCTACTTTCTTCAAAACTTTCCAACTTCAATAAACACAATAGCAACCTTGTAATATATATTTCCTCAACATTATACTAATACCATTATTTACTATCCATGCAAGAACATTGTCCTCCAATATACATAATCTCCCACTTACCAATACTTCACCAAGGTCACCAAACCTTTATTTGCGATATGAAATCTACGACACAACAACTACAACATTGAATATAACTTGCTCGTTATTCTTCATTCTTCAACACATATACATTGCCATACATACAATATACACGGCCATGTACACATAATAAAATTACTATACCTCACGGCCATACACAACATCAATATTCTCCAACTCATTCAACTTTCATTTTCTACACATTACTTACAAACATAACAACCAAATACTAGTTAACACAATTGAAGCATGGCTTCTACACATACATATAGGTACACGGCCACATATCATATTTCTCTCCTTCATGAATTTCATCCATTTTAGCATACTACAACACATATAAACCATATATAACACATAAAACAAGATTAGAATTTACCTATCTTCTTCAACTTCTTATTTGCCTAACTCTTGGCAACTTGTATGATTTTGAACCTTTCTTGCTCCAACAACAACTCCACCTTGTTAAGCACCCTTCACTTGGTAGAAAATGATTTTTGGAGGAATTTTGCAAATTTTTCTTGGGAATTCTTGTTATGGCCGAATGGCCTAGGTTATTTTCTCCTTCTTTCTTTTCTCCTCAAGTCTTGAAATTTCTAGAGGTTAGCAAGATAAGGATGACTTACTCATCCTATTTATTGACAAATTTTTGTTCAATATGGGCTTGGACCCAAGTCCTTGGCCGGTTGGGCCTAGAAATTTCCCAAATATTTACTTTCAAGCCCACTTGTATTTTTTTGCTAGTTTATGTAACCAAAATTGCCCTTCATCTTCTTCCATATTTTCACGAGTCATATTGCGAATTTCCCTTTATGCCCTTGACCTTCCTTATTAATTCCACTTCTAAGTTTTTCATAAGCAACTCATATGTCAAACAAAATAAGATATGGCCTTGCTTGTTATCTTCCCGCGATTGCCTTGAATTATCCGAATGTGAAAAATGCGGGATATAACAGGCGAAAACACCTTGATCGCCATTACTTATAAATACTTGGTTATCGGCCCCTTTAGGACTTCCGCTCGCTGCTATTAGGTAATAATCTACAACAAATGCACATACATAGGAAATTCCAATAAAGTCTCATATACCTGTAGTCGATCGGTCTCTAGTCTGATCTGGTGATCTATAAGGTGAAGTGTGCTCTTCATCATTGTCTACCCACCATCTGCTCGTTTGGGCTTCATCATCTCTCTCATCCGAGTCCGAGGGATATGGATAATCGGGCAACTCTTTGTTTATCGCCGACCAGGATAGAGGGATCTCCTCCTCTGGTGTCCCAGACGAATACTAAGACAGATATGTGTCATAACTGTCCCCTGGGGGGTCCTCCTCCCTGGATGTCAAAAACTCTAGAGGAATCGTCGCTCGGTCCTCCGAGGGATCAGTCTCAATGGAATAACTGAGGCTCCTCCTGCTCGGTCCCGGAGCCTGGGGTCCTGGGTCTACACTGGGAGTCTTCTTAGCACCCCCACTGCCCGAGGTTGATCTCTTCATCTTCCGGCAGTCTGCACCTACCTATAGGAAAAAGAGGCCAGAAGCGATCTTTCCTAGACTCTAGCACTATCGCACGATCTAAGACAAAAGGAAAGGTCAATGATTCCTAAATGCCCTGCAACCTCCTGTTTATAAGTGTGGCTGGCTTCACACCCATAAATAGGACTCTACCGGACACGATCTGTAGACAACCCCAGGTCGAACAGCTCGGATACCACTTTTGTCATGACCCAAACCGATAGGCCATGACTAGTGCCCGAACTGGACACCCGTATACGAACCTGCTCAATATGATCAGACCGAAACTGGAAACAATATGGCAATCTGTAACAGCATGCTGTAAACTCATCATATCATACATCAAAAAGAACCTGTCTCTTGAGAAGCCACAGCTAACCAAACATAACAAACTATGTAAGCCGGTAAGGCTACCACAATGCATGGGAATATCCAAAATGAACTACATCTGCATAGCTGCTCAAACCGTAAATACGCAACCCACACATGTCTACAGACCTCTAAGAGTATAACAAAACCTATGTCAAAGGATCTGTGCCATAACGACTCGAGCTCCGAAACACTAGAGCCCTCCAAGCAGCTGAGCTGAAGTCCTAAACTGGAGGATCACCATACTGAGTGTCTGTACTTGTGAGCATGAAACGCAGCCCCCGAAGAAAGGGGGCCAGTATGAATAGTACGGCATGAAATCAACTTGTACATAAAATCCTGTAAAACATTTGAGACATGTCAATGAATGGGCAAAATAAATGCATCAGTACAACTATATCAAAGAAACACATATATCCATAGAAATATCACAACAAAGGCCACAACGTCACCCCCTGCCAACTGTGCCATACATATACACGTCACAACAAAGGCCACAGCGTCACCCCCCATCAACTGTGCCATTCATATACACATCACAACAAAGGCCACAACGTCACCTTCTGTCAACTGTGCCATACTTATACACATCACAACAAAGGCCACAGCATTATCCCCTGTCAACTGTGCCATATATACACAACAAAGGTCACAGTGCCACCCCTGTCAACTTTGCCTTATATATGTACATGAAGAATGAAAATGAGTGCAATGCATATTCAAAATGAAATAATAGAACTTTGTAATGTCACAAAATAGCCATATGCATATATTATACTCATGGCATGCATAGGAGTTCAAATAGAAGCTATCGCTCTATCTCACCTTGAAGGAGAAATTTATAAGGTGAGATCAACAACAATGGAATAATCGAGAAAATCGTGAATTAGATCAACATTTTCATATCATCGTTGAAATCATATTTGAGACCTTTAAGCATAAAATTATCCTCACGTAACCCTCATAAAAACATTTTCATTTTTAGCATCATAAGAAGCTTTAAGATTCATAAACTTCCAGCTTTTGAAATCAAGGAGGTTGTGGAAACACTTATACAATCATACCATAGGAATCATGCCTTTGAAAGAAAGGGACAAGCCTTAACATACTATTATTAGAATCAATGTCATACGCTCATCTTAAGCCTTCAATATAATTCCGTTTAGAATTTGCCGAAATTCGGGCAGAACCTCCCCTGTTTATATGCCTAGCTCGAAATCTCAATCTAACAACCAACAACAACAACAACAATACCAATATCACAACAATATTATCAACACCAATAGGCTCCATAAAACATCCCACACGATGTTTTCCAAATTTCTCGACTAACCACAACAATATCCACAATACCATAATCAAAGAAGTATATTCGATTTAATCTCAAATTTATCCAAAATCTCCTTTCAAATTCATTCCATAGTCATCATCTTCACTTTAATAATTTTCAACTTCTATACTATGATTCTCTTCTTTTATAGGACTTGCTAAACCTTCAAATCAACTTAATCATGAGAAATAGGATGGAGAACATATCTTACACTAGAAGAACTTCACCCCACTCAACTTCTTCAAAGACCAAATTTATCACAACATTAAGTGGAGACAAGAACAATCTTTCTCCATGACTTAACATGGGGCTTTGGAGTTTAATCCTCCTTTGTGATGGTATAGAATGTTTTGGAATGGTTGAGAGCCTTCAAGAATATTCTTGTAGTGGAGAGAGAAGTGTGGAAAATTCTAGAGAGGTGTGGAGAGGTAGGAGTTCTAGAGGATTATGGAGTTGAAGAAAAATGACATAAACGAAGTGTAGAGGCCCTTTTATAGGTGCCAAATTCGGATTGGTCCGGGTCAAAACATAAGTGGGCTTTTAAGTGGATTTTCTGGATTCCCGCCCAGGTTCGGGTTCCTCTGACTGTCCATTTTAAAATAGCCATAACTCCACACTCCGATGACGGATTGACGAACGGTGTGTTGCGTTGGAAATGAGACTCGATGAAATTCATTTTAGGCTTTTGAAACACCTTAAAACTCCTCATATACTCGGAGATAGATCCCTCCAAAGTTGACCCAAAATGCTATCTAGAATTCTGCCAACGTTTTTTCCAAATTTTCGACAAACTTATTTTCTTTGCTTTGCTTGGTCCCGGAATTTTCTAAAACTCTCCATACATGATATTTATCATTAATCATACTTGATAATGGTTATGTCCTTTGGTTTCAAGGTTGTCCTTCCCGGTTACGACTTACGTGATCGTAATTCATCCTTTACTTCATTGGTATGAGCTTCCCATGGCTTGTACCTTCCAAAACTTCATGGAACGTCTCTGATACTCCATTAATATGGTAAAGTATGTGGCATGCTCATGCTCTGAGAATGCAAGGTGTAACATAATATTTGTGTGGGTTTTGTCTTATATTGCATGGTTTGTGGATTGAAGAGTAGTTGTTCATATCTAGGTCTGAATGCTGAATTGTATCCTTGTGGTAAAACCTTCACCTTATTGAATCCGTAGATTGACTGAGTTACTGCCTACCATAAATATCTGCTATTTACTATTTTTAATATGTTTTCCTATCGTTATCGGCCTATGATACTTACCAGTACAAGTGTTGTACTGATACTACTCTTACTACACCCTATTCGGGGTGTAGAGTTGTTACAAGTTGAGTAAGTGGATTTTTAGCTTCCGAGGATTCTCCGGTGTCCATCTTGAAGACTTCTGTTAATTCTATTCTAAAACAGAGGTTGTGCTCCATTGTATTATAATTACTCAGTTGTAAATCTTAGAACTCTTGTACTAGTCTAGACCCGATTTTGGGAATTGGTTATTATAAAAGTATTTCTTGTATAAATTCTGATTTCTATGGATATTGGAAGTAGTTAGTGTTATGTCATTGGTTCTTTATATAAAATGAGTGTTTTAGTAAAAAGGGTTCGCCTCCTAAGTGGGATTTGGGGAGGTGCCCGCACAATCCCTAATTTGGGTCGTGACAATTGAAATGAAATTACTTTTCTGTATACAAATTGAGGTCATAGTTGAAAAAGTGTTTAAGTTTGCAACGTAGCCATATTTGCATATATCATCCTTTTTCTTTCACACATTTAAGTCAACATAAAGTGGGCCAAGCCCACTTCATGTCTGATGACCCAGCCCAAACAACCCCAATATCCCTACAATGCCAAACGACCCCTTTCTATTTTTATTTCAACAAGGATTTGATGAAACCCTTGTTGCCTGAGTTCTCTCTTGCCCTCACGTCACACAACTTTCCGGAAGTGGTAAGTTTTCAGGCGTGTGCGCTTTTTGTCAATGTTGTCAATGCATTTAGGGTAAGAGCATTAATGCTCTTGCCTGCTCTAATTCTCACCACCGTATGTCAACCCAATATGATGGTAAATCCTCGTCTCCCTCTTACTTTTCTATTCAAAACAAGAACGAAGTGCTTAATGGTTTTTGTCATCTTGTTGACGATTTCCTATTGGCTTTGGCAGAGTCACAAGAATTTAAGGAGAATCCTTCGAAAAACCTTAGTCCCACATCATTTGTTAATAAGAATTTGGTATTATGGGGTTCTATATAAAGAACCCCATTTATACCATTTACACATACACAGAAGTCTCGATAAAGCAAAAATATGACTAGTTTTCGATTTAACTAAGGATTTAGCTATAAGTTGAAATCTTTACCTAATTTAGAATTGCGATTTTATTCTAAAATTTTTAATTTCTGAGTTGGGTTTTTTTGGAGCTCAAGAGGATCTCCAATTCCTATTCTCGACAAAGGGCTGGAGAAAAGAAGAGTAATTTTATTTCTTTCCCTTTGGTTTTTATTTTTGCAATTTCTTATGTGTTTGATGTAACGACCCGTTTGATTGTTTTGGTGGTTTTCTCATTTTTACCTATTTTGAGCTTGTGAATCTGCTCATTTGCTTGTTTTGGGATTGTTGTGTAGTGGGCGTGGTTTGGACGATTCACGAGATGGTAGTAATCTCTTAAGATTGGAAATTTGGTAAGGAATCTGTAAGTATTGGGTTTACTTTAGGCATCATTGCGGGCATTTGTGTCATTTTGGGAATTTCATCAGTTCCATTAGCTTCGAAACGTTGAATATAGGCTGTCTCAGTGTTTGGTTCAGTTTCTGAGGGTCTTGGGGGGCATTTTGGTCATTTGGTTGGAAAATTGGTTTTCGCCGATTGGGGGTTAACTTGGTCAACAAGACCTCTTTTTGCAATTCCTAGTGCCTGAGTGAGTTAGTAGCGTGTTTTTACATGTGTCTGCATATTTGATTTGTATCGGAGAGGTTCCGAGAGAGTCTTGGGATTTCGGTTAAGAGAGTCAAAATTTAGATTTTTCTGGTTTTGGTGTTCGCGTAGGTGCAAATGGGGTCCCGCCCCTGCGGACGGGTTCTGGCGAGAGAAGGCCCGCAGAAGCGAAGGACAACTGGGTTGGCCTTGGTCCACCCCCGCAAAATTTTCCTGCAGGTTCGTGTGCGCAATCACGGGCTGAGCTTGGGATATTTTGTGGGAAGGCTCCGTGGCTAGGTCTCTTCCGCTGGTGCGAACTTGGGTGCACAGGTGCGCAATTCGTTGAGAAGAATGTGGTTCTTTTAGTGTCTTCTTCCTTGAGTCTTTCACTCTAAAACCCTTAAGTTGAGAGCAATTTTGGAGGCGAGTTGAAAGGGAATCCAAGGATGAATCATTGGATAAGTCTCTTAACTCTATTTTATGATTATTTTCATGTTTAGAATCAAAACCCCATGCTTAGAGTGTTGATTTTAAGAGAAATATTGAAGGATTTTGGAACCCAACCTAAGAATTGGGGTTTTTAGAAATTTACCTTGAATTAGTGATTATTAGTGGATGAAATTCAGTTTATGGGTTATATCAAGTATGAGGAACATGATTCTAGGCTCAATTTACTGTTTTTCCCTTTGGGTTCGGAATCCTAATTTTAAGGCTAAATTTGGGGGTTTTGGATTATGTAGCTAAATGGGTGTTGTTGGATTCGTGTTCTAATGCATAATCCGTAATTGATTGGACTTTGTACTTTTGGATACTATGCAGAATGGCAACAAGCTTCGTGATTCGGGATTCAGTAACTCCAGGCATGTTGAGACCTCCAACTCTTTCTTGAATTTGTGTGTTGGCTAAAATGAACCTAATAAGATAGAATTGGGGTGAATTAAGGGGGTTCCGATACTCGTGAGGTGACGAGCACCAGTATCGGATGTCGGTCATCATGTTATTGGGTGTTTGTGCAATTTCAAAGTTATAGTTGGTCTGAATGCCATGTTTTGGGCACTAGCTAGTAGAACAGTATGATCCTTTGGATCTGTGATTGGGGTCCGATGCCCGTACTTTATGTCTCTTATTATTAGTGCTTGTCTTGTTTGTTCGTATGCATATCACTCATATATTCTCATTAATAAAGGGAAGTAAAAAGGTGAAGCCTTTATGATATTGTACACATGAGGATGGATTACATGCTTATATGCTTGTTCTTGACTTGATGTATGCCATATTCATAAGTTATATTTATTCATGCATACGATTTGAGGATATGATTGTGAGTCCGATGGGATCTTGTTCTGGACGAGTGATGATGCTTTAGCGCATTCTATTGACAAATGGGTCCGGTCGGCTAAGTGACATGTACTTGAGATATGATTTATGGAAATAGTGATCCGAGGTTGCTATCGAAGAGGTCCGTGATCCGATGATTTTTTGAAGAGGTAATATATAGTCCTCATGAGCCCCCCATGGGTTACGATTTGTTAATAGTCCAACGTGTGTATATCGAAAAATGGAAACAAAGGCCTTGCATCTCATTCATCTTATTTTATGTTATTGTTGTGATTGTTGGTATTCGACTTGCCTTTCTTGGATTATGTTTGCTGTTAAGATTAGTCGTTAAAATATGGTTATCTTGTATTTTGGACTAAAAGCGGATAAGTGTGGTTGTGGTATCATAACCAACCCTCATCGTCGTTCCGGAAAGGGACAGTCAATGAAGCTGCTGAGTACCCATTGTATTTGTACTCACGCTATACTTGCCGCACCTTTTTGTGTGCAGACTCAGTTCCTTGCACGAGTGGAGCTAGCGACTACCAGGCAGCCTGCTAGAGCCTTGCTCAAGGGACCGGGGTGAGCTCCTTGGATTCTGGATGGCTCCGGATTCTCTTTATCCTTTATTTTCTGTCTTCTTCAGTTCAGACAGTTTCTTATGCATTCAGACTATTTCATACTCTTAGTAGTCCTTGTGTTATGGTGACATCAGATTTTGGGAAGGATTGTAATAACTATTTTTAAGTATATCTATTTAAGATTGTTAAGACTTGAAATTGACTTGCATGACTTATTCCGCTTTTAGTATTTATGATTATTTTTGGCTATTAATGGTTGGTTTTGGCTTATTAGTACAGTGGGACTAGTGCCATCACGACTTGGTTATTTGGGTCGTGACATTTGTATGCTTATGTGTTTATCTTGTTTAGTTTCTAGTTAGAATAGATTAATTTGGTAAGCATATCCTAGATTAGGATAAGCATGTTAATCCTTGTTTTCTTTCTGATTAAGTATGATGTTTAGTTTAACCATATCATTAAAATTATGTAACTTTTAACTTTAATTTCATCTAGATGTTCCCTTTTTTACTTGGCAGGAGTTTTTGCTAGCTCAGTTTAATTAAAGATTGGTAAGTATGATTAGTCACTGCTTGACTTCTGTTAAACTATAAAGGATTAGGAAGTCTCATTTTGAAGCTTTTGGTTGTTCAACTACATTCAGTTAAACCCCTACTATACAAATGATTAACAAAATAGTGGAATATAATATGATTTGTTAGCTTTGCAAACATCCATAACAATACATGGGAGGATTATTTGTTATAGGATAAAACATGAGCTTAATTATTAATGTTGTACAAGTTCTGAGGTACCCCTAGAGGGATTTTGTGAGCAAAAACAACTACTATCAACCATACTCTTGTTACACCTCTCGTTTTTGTCGTAGGAGAACCTATGGTTTCCTAGTCGGGTATTCCTTTGGAATAGAGACCCGAGCCCGAGTTTGGAGGTAGAAAGTGTCTTGCCCCTCTTTCAATGGTACCAGCAGGTATTCCTGGCAATTTGCAGGATTAGAAGTTGAGCGAATCGAATCAACACGACCTGAGCTGAATCTGAGAAAATATGCAGACACCAGTAATTGTCGACGGGTCGTCGACAGGGTTTCGCAGCCTTGCATCAGTAGGGACAGGTCGACAGAGCAAGTCGACGGGTTGTCGACCCGCTTATCGAATCGCACCACTGTAGCTTTTTATTTCCAGGTATAAATATACGAGCCACGACCTTATTTCTCATTTTCCTCCATTCCAAGTCAGAGAAAACCCCTAATATTTTCTCTCCCAACATTTTATACCATATTAGTGGAATTTTAGCAAGATCCGAACCCCGTAAACCCAAGCTTCTGAAGAAGAAGGTTGTTTCTAGGGTTTCTTCAAGGTTGTGAAGCTTAGGAAGTTGGAGTTGAAGTGATTCTTGGAATCTTAGGCCCCTCAAGGTATGCAAATGATTTCTACCCTTGTATTTAAGTAATTTATCAAGGATTTTCATGGTTTTAAGCAAAGAGAGGGTATTTGTGGAAGTGGTAAGTTGATGAAAGTTAAGATAGTAACTTGGGGCTATTTTAAGAGATGATTGGGAATAGATTTGAGTATATTTCTCTCTCTCTCTCTCTCTCTCTTACAAGGGAAATTATTGTCTATAGTTCGTTAAGCTCTATATGTATTTGAGGATGGTTAGGAAGAGAGGTAAATAGTCTAATTAAGGCCTATGTTATCTCAATTGTAGATTTACAAGTTCAAGAGGTAGAAGTTGGGCGATTGGATATATGTCAAGGTATGTTAAGGCTATCCTTTCTTTCCTTTGGCATGATCCTTTGATAAGAGTCAATAAGCGAGTAAGCGAGCTTCCATATTACTCTACTCTTAGAAGCTTTAGAAGTACTTCAGTCTTTGATATTCATGTACCTCGTTTATGAGTGTTCCTTCTGTTCATGGGTCCAGTTTTATGTAGCCAGTTCTATGTATACAATTTATTCATGCATTACATTCATTATATATTTATGTACATTGACCCACGACCAGAAGGCGTTATGTATGCGAATATTAGATATATGTGGAGCACGAGAAGAGAGATAGGCGTTATACATGCATTAGCACCCTGATGATGATATGAGAATCAGGCTGCACTTACCGCAGCGATGTATATGATAATGGCCGCGGAGAGGCCGATATGATATGAGAAGAACAGGCGTTATACACGCACATATATATATAGGTACGACCTTCATTGATAAGCATGAGCATGAATATTTTGCGCCCACAGTGGCGTCGTCAGTTACACAGATTTATGCAGATACATACAGATACTAGTTCATACAAGTACATGCAGATAGTCATTTCAGCTTATGAGTTCAGATCTTATTCATGATTCTTGTATATATATATTGTTCTTATGCCTTACATACTCAGTACATTATCCGTACTGACTCCGCATTGCTTGGGGGCCTGCGTTAATGCCTGCAGGTACAGGTAGACAGGCAGGTGGTCCAGCTCAGTAGGACCTCTATATCTAACAGTGGTCAGTGTGCTCCATTTGATCCGGAGCTGCCGTCAGTTTTGGTATGCCACCCTTTTGAGATGTATATGCATATGGGTATGACCGGGCCCTGTCCCGTCCGTTCTATAGCTTTTATTCCAGTAGAGGTGTAGACAGTTGTATGTATTAGTCAGATGATGTAGCCTTGTCGGCTTCTATTCTTTTGTGTACAGTATACGTAGCAGCCTAGCTGGCTTGCACTATTCTTTGAGCATGTTTATGTATAGACAGGTTGTTCAGTGTTCATGATGTCGCCTATTTATGAGATCAGTTTAAGTCATGTATGGGTCCTTGATATTCAGTAAGATTTAGATATGAGTATAGGGGTGTTTGGTCGCTAGAGGTCAGACACTCGTCACGACTCATCGGTTTGGGTTATGACAACTCGGTCTTAACTTCTACTATAAGGTTCTAGCTCACCTAGATGTATGTAAGACCCAATTTTCCTTTCCACATAGGTTAAGAAGGAGGGAATCTATGGGTTGGCACTCATTTGTGAGTCTTGTATGGTCATATAATGGTGAAAGCACTTCTGTGCAAGTTGTAGGAGTAGGTTGAAACAATTAGCATGTTATCTTTTAGCCTCAATTATTATGCTAAGAATTGGAGTAAGATGTTTAAATGAAGTTTTGTGTGATCACTTTATACGAGGTCATATGGTTTGTTTGCTTCTCTTGTTGGTTCACTGGCATGTGGTTCTGTGCATTTTGAGATACATGAAATATTTGGATGATTAGTTTGAACCTAGTTCATGTGATATTCATATAAGCTAGTTGAATTTCCTGAACTGTTTGTGGCTCTGTTAGGTTCCAAATGATGTTGGGTTGTTCATAAAGTATTGGTATTGACTTATTGTTGTATGGGCATTTATAAAATGTTAGTTTGGGATTTTGTACTTAATTTTTTCTAAAGCATGATGAGTAAACAGTTTCATAAGAAAATATTGTTTCCTTTACAGTTTTTTGGTGATAAAGTTTCTTAGTCTATATCATGCATAAATGTTTAGTTTGAACAAACAAGTTGTCCGATTTTGGGGACTAACGTCTAAAGGATTGAAGGTAAATCCTAATGTTTGTTATTTGTAGGAAATAGCCTTAAGTGTTATATGTTATCCCTGTTTTCTTTTAGTAGGATTGGTTGTATTGTGAAATTATTGTGTGGAGGTTAAAAGAGGGTCACTTTCCTTAGAGCCAAATAGAGGATGGGCATCTGAAGTGTCCATCTATATGTCCTTTTTAGACTCGTACCTTGATTTATTTTCTGTGAAAAAAGGTTGTGTTACTTGTCTTATGAGAAGGCACTAAGTGATGTCTTAGGGCCATGAGCCTAAAGAAGGGCTTTGAGTATGTGCTACACAACCTTATCTTGGTTGTTCTAGTTGCTGGGGTTCCTCTTTGCTAAATCACAAGGTTATGGGAACCTACTTGGCTGTGTTTATGTGCTAAGTTGAGATTCTTTTGAACCTCCAGTCAATAATGACTAAAATTGTACAGTTAACCTGATGCCTAGGATGTTTTGATTTGATTTGAGCACTGTGAATAACTTGATGATTGCATAGTATGTTAGGTTGTGTTTGGACCTGTGAGGATCATTAGATTTGGAAATTATAAATTAGACAAATGAGGCTGAATCAAAACTTTTTTCACTGCCCTCTTATTATCCTTAGCATCTCTATGAATGAATATAGACCATTACATTTGTGTGTTTATCCTTATGTGCACGACATGACATCTTGAATGAATCTAAGGATTGATAGTATATATCCTTTCTTCCTTTTTTCCCGTCCTTATCACTTTGATTGAATCACAGACTTAGCACAAGCTTGCATGTGTGCTAACATTTCCCTTCGTCTCTCTCTTTGGTGTTCTACATTGTTGGATATGTATAATTTTCCCAGAATGTGATTATAACACTTTGTTTTCCTGTATCTTTGTTGGGATATCAACTATTGTGCTTGCTATTTCCTTTGGACTGTGTACACTTAGGATTGGTTGAATTTGATATCAAGTATGTCATATATGGACTTGGTAGGATTCTAGGAGATAAATGAGTGTTTTCAATTCTAGCTGGATAGATATATTTCGTGTATATTAGGCTAGTTTGTGTTTGATGTACATGGTTTTGTTCAAATTCTTCTCCTTTTCCCTTTTTCTTGAAACTGGTATGCCACAGTATACTAAGGGCTCGTTTAGTTGGGGAACAAGTTATCCCGCGATAACTAATCCCGGGATTAGTTATCCAGGATTGTTATTCCACCCTCTATGTGGGATAAAACAACACTCTAATACCGGGATAACTAATCCCGAAATTAGTTATCTCGTGAATTTATCCCAACCAAACATGGGATAAGATGGTACTAAATTTTTATCCTAGGGCAATTTTTGCTTATCCATCATACCAAACAACCCCTAAGAGATATACAAAGATACCCCTTCATGTATGCCTTTGGTATACAAAGGGGTGTATATCATGTTTTTCTGAAGTATATAATAACATGTCAATTGTCCTACTTGTATTAATGGCCTGGACTTCACATTCTTTAAATCTTTTTCCTTATACGAGTCAAATTGAGGCTTTTGACCTATAACAATGACCCATAATAATCATCTCTTCCGCTTAATCCTGAAACATTGAGACTTCCTTTATATTCTGGGCCTGTTATTGAATCTGTGACTTTGCTATTTTCTACGATCACCATTTACGTATCTACTGTATATATGTGAGTATACAAACAATTTTCTTTGCCTTTAGACATGTGAGTATGAGATTCATGTTGAAGTTTTTTTTTTTCATTAAATGCTTAAATAAATGTATAACTTCTAAAAGTAATCTTCTTTTTCCCCTCATTCTCTGCATGAACACCTCTCGCACAGGCTCAATTGGGCCATAGGTTGTACACCACCGCTTCTGTTAGGCCAGAAGCCCAACACTTCCTAAATCGAGTCTAAATCGAACAGCTGAAGGCCCAATCACGGGTAAAAATGATGCATTTAGCTGGTGTGCCTGGTAAACCCACCAACCCATTTTATTTAAATTCATATTGTTGTACATACGGATATAAAAGATACTTGTGATGTTATTGGAACCCTATTAGAACCTAAATGAAATAGGATTAGGCAAATGATGCTGATATTGTTAGAACAAATAAGAAGCCCACGTTTGTATTAACTTAGACCTAACGGAAAAGATAAAAGAATTACTCAGTTTATAGAACAAAAAATGCTGAAAAATGTTCTTTCTTAATGTGTAAAAAAATATCTTTTCTTTTTTCCTTTGGATACACCAACTTTTCGCAATATATGAATTTTAACATAAATAATTTTGGAGAGACTTTATTCAAAGAAAAGTTTTTGAAGGAAAGGTATAAATGGTTTAAGTTTTCCTCAAAATTGTTTTGGGCTTCGCCGCACATTAATTACAAATAAACAAAAAGGGACTTTACATTATTTAGAGTTTGGGAGAAGGATTTGTACCAAATGAGTTTGACCTACATTTTCAAAGAATGGAAGTGGTTTTGCTTGCCAAAAGATTCTCTACAAAGAAATGTATAAACATTGTTGAAATCATGGCTATTTTGAAGGAAATACACTAGGACCTTTTCTCAAAACTAATCCTAATAAATAATATCATATCACTTTGGATCAAATTAAGTAGAGCACTACTTGAGGGAAACCTCGAGTGTGTTTTGGTCTGAGAAAGTGAGAATGAGATTATTAGACTCTTTTTTTATTCAAACATAAATGAAAAAATTAAAGGATTTTATTTATACCCATTTCTTTGATATGCCATGAACAAGACTTTATACAATCTTTAAACACACGTTTTAAGCAAATATTTACTCAAGCCACACATTTAAAACCCAAAAGTCAACTGCATTCTGTGGATTCTTAATACCAGGGTGCCTAACACCTTCCCTAGAAAATCACCTAAACCTTTATCCAAACTCTGATACTAAATAAGGTTTTTTCAAAGAATAATCTTAAAATTGATTTTCGTAATTTTCATAAATAAATTAGGTGGCGACTCTAAAAATAGTAAATCCCACAATCATGAAGTAGCTTTTATGCCTTGCATAAAAGTGAACCGTAACAAATGATGACTCCGTTGGGGATTTAAAATAGGTTCTAACCATAAGAGTTTCAAAATGTGTGGTTCTATTTGTTAATATTTTCTAAAGTGTTTAACTTTTGTATATATATAATTCTCATGGCATGCATATCATAAAACTCCGCCAAACGACAAAAAATCGCATGGTTTCAAAGCATACCATACAGGCTCGCGGTCGATCCTTCACTAAAAAACCAAATACTTTTTTTGGAACACGTTGAAAACGTACTTGGTTCGCGGTTGTCCATCAGTCAACAATGGTTCAGCTTGAGTTGTCTGCTTGAGTACCCGAGTCATTTGTGTAGCCCACTATAGTTTTCCTAGGATAGAGCGAAGTTAAATCCCTATTACTTAGCGCATGCTTACCTAGGACAGATTAAATATTTGATATGTATTTAAGTCCATTAGAAGACTATCCTTGTGTCAAGTCGGTCTATGACCCGAAGACATGGCATCCAACTATGTGCTAATTGGAAACATGATTGTGCTTTTGTGTTAAGCCATTGTCCTTGAGGTGGAGGGGGGGGGGGGGGAGAATTAACCGTTCTCTATTTTGTGGATGCCGTCCAACCTAAAATTTGATATGGTCCTTCAAGCTCACGAAATGTGGAAGATATGGTGGGCTGGGTTAGATACCGAACAACAAAAGAAGGTCACCGACTGTTTAGGACATTTTCCCTCCCTCATGACTATGAAGGTTGTAAGGAGTTGATTGAGGTACTCACCGGGTATTGCGCTGTGATAGAATGGTGTTCAGGTTTGGCGAAATAGAAATGACCACGACTTTAGAGGAGATTCGAGACTGCATATACAGTAATGGGACTTGTATAAGAAAGAGGAAGAAGCCCGACCACAACCTGTTGGTCCCAAACATGGACTTGTATAAGAAGGGGGAAGAAGCCCGACCACAACCTATTAGTCCCAAACAAACCCACCCTTGCCGAAATCATGAAGCTACTATGCCTAGCCAATGCCAAATGGATCTTCGGAAAAACTGTAGCCTTTAGGATTTGTACTTTTGCTTTGGAAGCAAAGGAGGATTCATGGACTACTCCATAGAATTCTAAACCTATAATGATTTGGGAAGCTACCCGAACTTTAGCCTTTTCCATATGCTCGTTAGGACTCATGGTCTTTCCCCAAAACATATACCTCCTCATTAATACCCGTGCCATTTTTGTCCTATGTTATCTTTATGGCATAACCACAAATGGAGAAACCAAATACTTTGACTTGATCCCTGTTATTTTTTCTGGCATGTACTGAGCCTTAGGGCAATGTAAAAACCAACATAGGTACTCCAAGGGGGAAATTTGCTGCTACAATGGTGGTTTATCAAACATTGAACAAATCCGAGGGTCTTCAATTTATAAATAACCAAAATAGGAAGGATGACCTTAAATCCCAGTGTCCAAATTTCGGAAACGAAACTAAAGAGAGGTAGGTCCATCTTTTTAAGACTTAGGGGAGAAAACAAATAGTAGATGTTCCCAAATTTCATATCCGTGCGAGTTGTGGTTAGAGGTAGGAAGTACCCTTTCCTACCACTCATGAGGATTCGAGGGATTCTCCCTTACCCAATTGCTAGTTTCTCGAGACAGGAAACAAGAGATACCCCAACCTCTACCATTGTGTTTGAGACAATGATTCCAAAGCTGAGATTAAGATGCGTCTAATCCCAAGGTGAGCCGATTATAGGGACGCCAAATTCTTACAGAAAATAGAGTATGCCAAAGCTACCATAGCAAGTTAGAGATTACTCAATGTGCTTGGGGGATCTTGACGCTTGAATGAAGGGAGCAATGGACGAGACTGCACCACTTAAATTTAGGGAGAAGGGGTTTTGGTTGGGTTCATTGTTGACATTGACTCATCTTCGGATTCAAATCGCCTTTTGAAGGGCCAAGAGGGCTTAGGCTGATAGAGGATCATCATCTACCACTGGAGGCCACTTCTGTTGATTTGTTTTTTATTTGCATATATATAGGCCCCTGTCGGCTTAATCATAGTAATCCTTTTGAAAAATATTATTATTATTATTATTAGTGAAATTAGGATTATGGGGGCAATTGTTTGATTTAACAATTCGCACAATCATGCTTCAAGCGATTAGAAGGACATTGGTGGAAAAGGTCATAATAACGCACCTAGTTTCTTTATTTTTCCATTATATGATTATGTGATCACATGCTTATTTGCTTGATACATTCAACCCGAATATGGTTGATTCAAAGTTCCAATTCTCCCGAAGAAATGCACAAAGAACACCCCAAATTGCCAAAAAAAACCACCTCCCAAATACTTCCCATTTACCTAAGCCATTTTGCCTCTCTTAAAAGGTTGACTTGCTATCGTGGATGTTCAAGATAGCCAAATTGCCGCTACACCCGTTGTCGACTTGATTAGTGAAGAGGAAATCGAAGAGTCACTTCCAAAAAAAGTTAATAGGTTGGAGAGAAAGATCAACTTAGTCAAGCCAAAGATCAAAGAAGCCGACCAAATCTTGGACTTAGTGGTAAGTCCTACAAAGGGAACCACAGGAGCTGAGCACTACCATGAGAACCTCTTGAAAAAAGTCAAGGGCATGGTAAGCGGTTACGTGCCTCTTTTGGAGATATTTGAAACACCCAAGGAAGAAACTGAGGCCCCCGAAGAAGAGTCCGAGCCTTATGAAGAGGAGCCCATTAGGCCATCCAGAAAGGCTACAACTGCCACCTTCGCCGCCATTGCTGAGAGCTATGAGATACCTTAAGCGCCGACTCGTGCAACATCACCAACATGGTGGGCAGTTTCCCTCAAAGATCATGCTTGTCCCTTCTGAGTCATGCCAAAGCCTATGCAATGCTTGGAAATCTATGAAGCAATGAGGGCCGTTAGGGCCACATGCCCCAACAATGAGAGGCTCCCACCATGCACAATGATCTATGCTCATAAGAGATGCCCATTCCACAAGAACCAACCTGACCACATAGCTAATGAATGTGTGGCCCTCAAAAAGAGAATTATGAAGCTGATCGATGATGGGACAATCCGCCACATATGGGGAAAACACTTATTATTAGTGCATAATTCGATTATCCCAAGTGAAGGTAATACTTTGGATAAGAAGATTTGGCACTATGACTTCACTATCTTCGAAGATTTATACGTAAGTATCATCCATAAGTTTCAAAGTATTGGGAAAATCACCTGATTGGGATCGCTTGGAAGCGGTCGCTCAATAGGCCAAACAAAAAGGGAATATGCTTTCTTCACTCTGGGGAACCTGGGCACGACATCGAATAATGTGAAGCCTTCAAATTTGAACTGGAACAACTGGTACATATTGGGGAGATCAGGGTGGTACTCCCTCCTCGTTTCTAAAACGTAAGGCCTCTGACCGGATGCGTGGTTGTAAGGACGACAACCCGACATGATTTCAAGAAGAAGTCATCTTTTCGATAGATTTAGACATCCTTCTTTCAATCAAATGTCATCCCTTCCTATTTATATGTAAAAGAAACAACGTCTAAGCTGATGTCCCAAGGGGGATATGCAGGAAACCCTTATAAGGCCTAGTCTAGGGAACTTCTTGGGTAGAAGTAGCTTAAGGGATATATTTTATGTAAACTAGACTACGGAAGGGCCTGATTTCCCATGGCCGGATACCGAGACGGTCTATGTAAGACTAGGTCCCTATATTATATAAAATATATATTTCCCCTTATCTCCCATGGAGAAGAGACATCAAAGAAATAGCTACAGACTAATGGATTCAATCACCGACAACACCATAAGAGCAAGTCAGCCATAGATTTCCCCCAACCAAAACAAACAAGCTAGAATCCCTAAAAGCTCAAAGCCCTCGGAATGAAGGATCGATCGAATGTTCGAATTGAATGCATTAATTTCTTTGCTTATGTGTGTTTACTCGCGAATTGTATGCAATTATCTTCCATTTGATTATTGTTACCTAATGTACTAACGTCATTTGCCTTTGAGTTTTTCTGAACCGCACCACATTAGACCCTCTTATGTCACGACCCAAATCGATGGGCCGCAACAAAAGCCCAACCATTGCTGGTCAAGCACTCCCATGCCTGCATTTACCTCTCACTGACTATCCTGGGCTCATACACAATCTTTAACTTAGCTGGACTGTCTCCCGAACAATCAACATAAGAAACACCGTACTGTGAACTCACGACCAACGTATACATATAAGTATAAACACTGAGAATAACAACGTGAGCCGATTTGGCCGCCACATATATATATTGAACAACAAAATACATGCCGACGAGGCTGCATAATATCATGATTACCTATCACTGTCTACAGAATGGACTGAAGCTCCGGTTCAATGGAGCGTACTGACTGCCGCTGAGGAGAGGTCCTACTGCTGCGAATCGTCTGACTGGCTACCTGGTCCTGCGGGCATGAACGCAACGTCCACAAGAAGGGACATCAGTACGAATAATGTACCGAGTATGTAAGGCATGAATAGTAACATAGTAAGGGATGTAAAGTATGAATAATAACAGAATGGAAATATAGAGCATATCGTGAGATAAAAGAGTAACCTGTACATGTGAGTGCCTCTTAGGGCAGATGCCATGCATGCTTAGCTTTCTTTGAAAAACATTGCTTGTTCATATATATACAGAAAATATGTCGAGGCGTCGGCTCCGATCCATTTAGCCACATGTGTCCCGTGGCCGGGCATTCCGCGTCCGGGATTATATCATGTCCCGTGGCCCTCTTTCCCATATTCATATACATGTATCATGTTCATGTATCATGTTCATGTATCATGTACATATATCATGTTCATGTATCATGTTCATGTATCATATACATATATCATGTAAGCAGTATGCAGGAGAGCCCAAGGAAAGTTATGTCTCTATCGGAGTGACGTAAGGTCGGTAACCTCCGATTATATTATGGAATATTCATCATTGCTCTATCTCACCTTGAAGGAACAATTATTTTAAGGTGAGACTATCAATGAAGAATAACATCAAGAGAAAACATAGAATAAGGTCATAAATCTCATAAGGCGGTAATTCATACACTTTGAAGTCTTTAGAAAATAGAGTCATTACCAAGGAATAAAATTGAGGATCAAGAAATAGCTCAATATTCATATTAAATCCACAACTTGAGACTTTCAAATATGAAACCATTCTCATCGTAATCGTCATAGACATATTCACATCTTTGACATCATCGTTGTCATTACAAAAAGATGTCCGTCGTTATAGTCATAAAAGCTTACAAAATCATAAACTTTTGTTTTGGAAAGATACGGACATTTTGGAAAACATTTACGGGTTATTAGGAAAGGAATCATGCGTTGGAATCATAGACTTCTAACTTTTAAAAACAAAGAGGTCATGGAAGAATTTATGAAATCGTAACATAGGAATCATGCCTTTGAAAGAAAGGGACGAGCCTTAATATACCTGTTCCACCTCCTATTAGCTACGCCTATTTGTCCAAGTTCACAAGTCTACAATTAAGAGGATTTACACAATCGTTAGACTCATCGTTATACGCTTGTCTTAGTCCTTCAAATAAATCCATTTATAATCTGCCGAAATTCGGGCAGCACCTCCTTTGTTTATATGCCTAGCCCGAAATCATAATACCAACAAAACAACAACTACAACAGCACCAACATCAACAACATCATCATCAATACCAAAATATTCCATAAAACATCCCCCGCGATGTTTATGCAATTTCTCAACCAACAACTTTATTATACAACCATTTCATCACTCTATCTTCGTAAATAAACCAAAAGTAATATTAATAAGGAGAGATTCATACCTTATTTTTGTTAAAACAGCGATATCTTTAATATCCACCTTGAATCCACCGCAAAACCATACTAGAGTCACATCTATGCGTTTATCCGAGCTTCGATTAATACTCCGTCACTTGAAAATTGCTTACTTTTTGTTTCCCTCTCTCTCTCTCTCTCTCTCTTGAATTTCTAGAATTTTCTGGGCAAAATCTGGGCTAAAATCTGGTGAAAAAGAGGGTTCTTACCCTTTTTATAAGTACTGTAGCATGCGTTTCTACTCTGTCAGCTGAACTTGTAAAGTCCATAATTCTCTACTCCTATGTCCTATCGATGAGCGGTTTGTTGCTTTGTTAACTAAACTCGACGAAATTCATTTTAGGCTTTTGTTTCACCTTAAAACACTTCATATGCTAAGAGATATTCGTCCCCCAAGTTGGATCAAAATTTTCACATAAAACATTACCCATCCTTTCTCCAAAGTCTTACTACTCCATTTCTTCCACTCATTTCCTTATAAAACCTTCCGCTATACCTTATATACACCCTTAACTCATTAAATGTACTTGATCATGCTTTCTTATATTTCAAAGTGATTTTACTTAACCATAACTCAATGTACTCGTGTTTCAAATTTGATTAGTGCTTCTTCTATGATAAGGGGTGTAACAGTGATTAAGAGACGTGAGACCGTGGCTGATTTGTATGAACTTGAGATGGTGCATTTTGATGTAATTATGGGGATGGACTGGTTGTCTGCGTGTTATGCTAATGTGGATATTCGCCATAAGTTAGTTCGTTTCGCCTTCCGATGAGCCTATTATCGAGTGGCAGGGTGAAATCACTAAGCCAAGGGGTAGATTTATTTTTTATCTTAAGGCTCATAAGATGATTACTAAGGGGTGTATTTACCATTTGGTTGCTGTAAATGATAAAAAAAAGCCATAGTACCCGAATTTTCATATGTTCCCATAGTCTGTGATTATCCCAAAGTATTTCCCGCTGATCTTCCTGGTATTCCTCCTGATAGAGTTATTGATTTTGGGATTGATGTTATCCCCGACACCCAGTCTATTTCTATTCCACCTTATCGTATGGCTCCAGCGGAGCTAAGGGAATTAAAGGATCAATTGAAGGACTTGTTGGATAAGGGCTTCATCCCACCAAGTTCCTCACCTTGGGGTGCTCCAGTCTTGTTTGTTGGGAAGAAGGATGGTTCCCTTAGAATGTGTGTTGACTACCGTCAGCTTAATAAAGTGACCATTAAGAATAAGTATCCGTTGCCTAGGATAAATGATTTGTTTGACCAACTTCAAGGTGCTAAGTTTTTTTCAAAGATTGACCTGAGTTCTGGATATCATCAATTGAAGATAAAGGAGGAGGATATCCCGAAAACTTCTTTCCGTACTCATTATGGGCATTTTGAGTTTCTAGTCATGTCATTTGGCTTGACCAATGTGCCTACTACATTCATGGATTTGATGAACCATGTGTTTAAGCCGTATTTAGACTACTTCATTATTGTGTTTATTGATGACATTTTGGCGTACTCTAATAATCGTGAGGATCATGCTAATTAGTTGAGGATAACTTTGACAACACTTGAAGAGAATGAGTTTTATGCAAAATTCTCTAAGTGTGAATTCTGCCATGATTCTATGGCTTTCTTGGGTCATGTGGTGACTGGTGATGGCATTAAAGTAGACCCTCAGAAAATTTCAGCAGTGAAGGATTGGCCAGGACCCCCTAGTGCGACTGAAATTCATAGTTTCTTGGGTTTGGCAAATTATTACCGAAAGTTTGTGGAAGGTTTTTCGTCAATAGCCTCTCCATTGACTAAATTGACACAGAAAACTGGTAAGTTTCAGTGGTCCGAAGCTTCTGAAAAGAGTTTCGAAGAGCTTAAGACAAGGTTGACTTCGGCTCCTATTTTGACTATACGTTCTGGGTCTGGTGGATATGTGGTGTATTGTGATGCTTTTAGAATTGGTTTGGGTTGTGTATTGATGCAGAACGGTAAGGTGATTGCTTATGCTTCGCGTCAGTTGAAGAATCATGAGAAGAATTATCTGACTTATGACTTGGAGTTGGCTGCTGTGGTATTTGCTTTGAAAATGTGGCATCATTATCTGTATGGTGAGCATTGTGATGTTTTTGCTGATCACAAGAGTCTGCAATATATCTTCAAGCAACGAGAGTTTAACCTCAGGCTTAGGAGGTGGTTAGAGTTGTTGAAAGATTACGACTTGAACGTCTTGTATCATCCTTGTTTACCCCGAATTTATGTAATCAATTAAATTTATGAGTGAGGTATAGGATATGTGGTTGAGCTTTAATCTATTTGGTTGGAAGAATATATATATGGATCTGCTGTGAGCAAGCGAATAGCAATCGATGATTTATACTAAATATATGTATTAAATAATATATGAATATTGTTTGATTAAATAAAGCTAAAGAAGAACACACAAATCCGGACGAATATCAGAGAATGAGAGGGAGAGATTTTATATATTTTGCTATTACAATGTTCTAGATCTGAAAAAGCCAACCCTTGAAAGTAAGGTAATGCCTCCTATTTATAGTTTTGTCTTATGGGCCTCCTATACAACATAAAGCCCTTTTGAATAAAGTAAACCCTAAAAGGATAAGGTTGGGTCGTACGATCTGACACCCGTACGATTGGCAGTACAATATGACAGAACGGTTTTGACGCATGGCAACTGTGTAACGGATCAACCGGACCAACGACCACGATAACCCTAACCAACGGCCACGAATACCCGGACCAACGGCCACGATCAAACTGACCAAACGCTTTCCTTCGCTTTCTTCCAATCAACCACATGCGATACCTCCGGTACAAAAGAAAGTCTTCATGCTCGTGTTTTTTTCTTTCTTCCCTCGGTTCCCGGTCTCACCGGTCTAACATAAGTCTGATTTTTACCGTAAACAGATAGTCCTCACACTTTTCGGACCGCAGTTGTACCGGAGTAACGGGAAGTGGATGAATCTCGAAACCAGTGGTTCCATAAGCTCGTTATTATCTTTTTATTTTGGCGGGAACAGTTGTGTCACGTCCCTCTGTCATCAGCCACGTGTCTCATCCCGAACGGCTAGCTCTGGCAACCGCCGTAACGCACGTCATTTCAAATCACTTCTCATTAATTGTGAGACACGTGGCATCCCCCGGTTGGCTAGGATTTGTAACTGCCTCAGTTCCCATGTCTATATAAGGCCTTCAGCCCCTTCACTTCTTCATTTTACTTCTCTTCACTTCTGATCATCTTCCATCCCATATCTCTCATTGATTCAAAATGCATTATCCCCTTGATTCATTGCTTATATTGTGTGAAAGAAAACCAACTCCATCAACTTCCTCAGTTGTTGTTTTCCTATCGAAAGTATTGCTTTGTTTCTTCACTTTTCCATTTAATTTTTTTTTTCGACTGCTCCCTTACTTTTATTTTTTAACTTCTCCCTTTTCGAATTCGCCAATCTCTCTTTCCATAACTTCTAAATGTCTGCCAACACCGAAGCCACCTCCCATGATATTCCCTCGGTTTCTTCTTAAGGAAATGAGCCTACTTCTCCACCTAAAGGAAAAATCGCCTTTGAGCCGACTGCTTTGGATATTGTACCGTCCAAACCCAACTATAACAAGGATTTTGAAGTTGAGAAGCCTTCTCTCGTTTCTGATAGAGGGTTTGATGTAAGACGGTACCCGTCGTCAATTACCGAGGATAAACTTGATCAAGTCCGGGCTGATTGCGGATGGGACCACCGTCCGGTACAAGTTTTTGCCCCCGGACATGACTAATCAATCACCGATCATCGGGAGGGCTTCTTATACGTTTACACCTATCCTTTCACACTCAAGCTCGACCCCCCAATCGACCCAGTCATTTTAGAATGTGCCAGACATACAATGTAACCTTGGCCCAGATTGGTCCGATTGTCTGGAGGACCGTGGCCTGCCTCCGGCTGTTGGCTAATAACATAAAAAAGGAGTTCACGCTGGCTCACTTCATCCGGTTATATTCCCCGAGGTTATTCCGGGGAGGTGTAATAAAGCTCGTCAAGCGAAGCCGGAACCCAATCTTTTCAAAGATAGAGACCGAGGTTGGCTAGAGCGCTACGTCCGGGTGAGGACCGCAGACATTATTCCGGCCAACTATATGCCCTTTCCGGAGAGGTGGAATGATAATCGTAAGTTCAGTTCTTTTGATAGCTATTTCTGAATGCTTTGTCAAACACTAGTCCTTTCATATTCTCATTATTTGTCCCCTTCTTCATACCAGCCGTGGCATGGATACGTCCGGCTGTCCGGAACATGAATGAATGGGTTGGTGCTCTCCTTAGCCAACACACCCATGAAGCACAGACATGGGGACTCCTATCGCGTAGCCGATGGGTCGCTCAAAACCACGATAATATTTCTCTTCGATCGGTATTCATTGCATTTTCTATCTTTCCCTTTTATAACGTCTTCGGAATTCAGGTTTACCCAAGGACTCGGTTGACCCAAGACCGGAGCCAGTGGCCGAACCCGCAACGTCGGTACTCGAGTTTGATTCAGGGGGTACATCCCGTATCATTGCCGTCGCCAACAAGGGAAAAAAGCCCTCGAACAAAGGGTGAAAACCGAAGAAGAGGGCGAGGAGCGTCATTCGGACTTTAAGAGATGAAACAGAGCCCGGGTTCCTCGTTCGGAGGATCGGTGTGACCCTTTCCGTTGCTTCTATTCCGGAGAAGGGTACCACCATTTCATCATTTCCTTCAGCCGGGAAAGGACCGTCAGCTCCGGCTTTGCACACAGGTAGGGACGAAGTTCATTACCCGAGTCCTCTAAGGTCGATTAAATTTGTTGATATTTCAGGTGATGGTTCATCCGAGGAAACCCCCATGCGAAGGACCATAAGGTCCGGGTATGCGCCAGCAGCCGAAGCCAATCAGAGGGCTAAGCTGGTCCCTCAGACCGAAGTTCCAGTGGTCGTGGGCCGACTGCCCGGCTATGAGACTGGTGCAACTTTCGAGATCCCTGCCTCTACCGAGGCTGCTGAGGCCGCTCCGGGTTCATCAACTCCAGGGGAAGCTGTCGATTTTGGACATCTCCCTATCCCTCGAGTCACGAGGGCGGCTAGCCGTTCCACCGAGACTGGTGCTAGGGATAGCCTGGTGCGCATCTTCCCAGCTCCAAGTGTGGAACCTAGGACGACAAGGTCAGCCGTGATTACGGTCCCCGAGGACTGCAACTTTTTATCTTATCCAGTGGGAGTAACAAGCTACCTGAGGCCCCTCGTCTCGGACTCGGACAAACGGAAGATGAACGGAGTCCCCTGGCAGTGTCTTATTAACGAGGGCATGAACGCGGGCGATCGAGTAAGTTGGTAATTCATTGGAAATTTTAGTTTCTCGTTTATCAGAGTTTTAACTTCTTGTTCCTTTTACCGAGTGTGGTGCTTGTTAACGAAGCCTTCGTCCACGGTCAGCAAGAATTTGATGATCTTAAGGGACAACTGGATGCCCAAAGTCGATAAACGGAGAAGTTCCAGCACCTTTTGCGGGTGAAGGAGGTGAATTGAACCGAGCTGTTGCCCTTTCCAACCTTCAACCAGAGCTCGACGCAGCGAAGGTCGAAAACCTTCGATTGGAGAATGAGTTGGCCGAGATGGTCGAGAATAATCAGCTTCTAGAAGCGGACAAAGTCGGCCTTAGTCAAGATAACGCTTGTTTTTCTTCGAGGCTTGGTGAGCTCGAAACCACTATCTCTCAACTCTGGGGGGAGCTTGACTCGGTCAAGTCTGATGCCATGAACATGGCCGAAAAGCATCGGCTGCTTCATTCCGAGAGTGCTAAGTACAAGGAGAGGATGGGGGATGTTCGAGCAAAAAGCCGAGGAAAGGGCCCGGATATGTGACGATCTGAAAACCGAACTCGAGGAGTCGGCCGAGGCTAATGACCTTCTCCAAGCCGAGCTCGAGTGGGCCACACAAATCCAAAGAGTCTTTGAAGAAGAGCGGGATGAACTAGTGGCCAAGCTTTCCCAGGCTGAGGCCGATTTGGCAGAAGCCTTTAGGAGTGTGGAGGTTGCCGAGGCTCATACCATGATTGCGATGGAGTATGAACGGTGGAAATCTCGGAGGGTCACCCTTGAGCAAGCCGAGCATGGCTTTGCGGATCTCCCGGCCCTGATACTCGAAGCAAAAAGGGTTGAGGAAGAAGCTAAAAGAGCCCTCGATACTGACTCTAAAGACTCTGAGCGGACAGTGTCTGAACATTCCGGATCCAGCCGTACCGGATAAACCAGGGCCTGTATTTAGCCTTTATGTTGTTTTTTGTCTTTTTGGCTTGATTTTTGTTTTTCGACTTCGTAGGGGTTTTCGGTGTAAAAACCTTATATAAATGGAACATGCATTTTTCCTAATTTTCTTTATTCTTTTCTTGAATACTTATGACTTTTGCCCGAATTGTCGGTCCGTTTTAAGGACAAGCAGAGACTCGGAATCATTATTTCAGACTGTGCCTAAGTATTGGCTTTTCTCTTCGTCCGGTACGTTTTGTCCGGGAATTTGACCGAGTGGTTTGCCCGTGGGACTTATCTAATGCTTTGTGAATTCAGACGTCTCCGAATCACGTTAGGCATTTTTTAGGGCCGGTATTTTTCGGCTATTCACTTGTCAGAGATTAGGTTCGGACACCTGAATCCCAGGCTTAGCAAATTTTGATGTAGCAGTCCCCATTCGAGGGTGTTTAAAGATTTTGGCTCGGCTCATTGTGACCTTGTTGCCTTTGTCGAATTTCGATCGTAGTGCCCGGAATAGGGTATATGAATGAAGCGATGCCGAAATACGGCAGCGATCACCGGGTTAGGGTGTTTTAACAAGAAGACATCCGAAATACAATAATTCGAACTTTCGATAATATTTGTATTGCATGTATTTGTATATACATAATATGAGAATTTTTTCCGTTTCCTTCTGCTTCTGCCGCAGCAAATACTAAATGGACACGATTCATTCTGATCGTTTGGTCCTTACATCGAAACCTAATATAGAAGGTCCGGTTTTGGTTTTGCCATAACCAATATTAAGTGGACACGATTCATTCTGATTATTTGGTCCTTACATCGGAACCTAATACAGAAGGTCCAATTTTGGTTTGTTGAGCTCCTCCGTTTTTTTTAACTGGGGTAAACCTCGATGTGGGTATAGTAGTCCCCTAGTGCTTATCCGAGCTGCAAGATCGGGTAAGCACTATTAAGTCCCCACTCGTAGGGTGTGGCCCCAAATTTCTGGGCGTTTGTCCTTGTCTTTGTCAAGTAACACGTTGTACTTGTTGCCTCATTAAAAACCTTGTCGAAAACCCATTTTGGGACAAAACCGTACTAAGGAAAAGAGTGCAACACGTGTTTTCAGATCTAGATCCTAGCTTTATCCGGTACTTGACTTCCTGCAAAAAAGAAAAAGGTTAATAAATAAACACGAGGTGTCCATACCTTAGCAGTAGTATCTCTTCAAATGAGCAGCATTCCAGTTATTGCGCAACCGTTGCCCGTCCATGGATTCCAGCTGATACGATCCTTTGCCCGTTGCCTCGGTTATTTTGTACGGTCCTTCCCAGTTCGGACCCAGCTTTCCTTCGTTGGGATTCTTGGTGTTCAAGGTAAATTTTCGAAGCACCAAGTCCCCTACTTGGAAATGTCGAAAATTGGCCCTCCGATTGTAGTACCTTTCCATTCTCTGCTTCTGGTCTGTAATGTGGACCAACGCGTTTTTGCGAAGTTCATCCGTGAGAGCGAGTTTTATGGCCATGGCCTCCTCGTTTGACTTCTCGGTGGTGTACCTGAACCGGAGACTCGGTTGACCAACTTCTGCGGGAATGAGGGCTTCGGCCCCGTAGACCAATGAGAAACGTGTTTCTCCCGTGCTTGATTTCGATGTGGTTCCGTAAGCCCACAATACCTCCGGTAGTACTTTCCTCCAGTGATACTTTGACGCTTCAAGTCTTTTCCTCAGATTTTGAATTATTATTTTATTCGTGGATTCTGCATGTCCGTTCGCACATGGGTGATACGATTTTCTTGATCTTCAACCCTTCGAGGAAACCATTGACTTTGTCGCCCACGAACTGAGGACCATTATCACAAGCTATCTCGACTGGGATGTCGAAACGACAAATAATGTGGTCCCATATGAAGTTAATGACTTCCTTCTCTCTAATTTTTTCGAAGCCCTGCGCTTCAACCCATTTGGAGAAATAGTCAGTCATAAATAAAATAAAACGGGCTTTACCTGGTGCCCATGGCAATGGACCGACAATGTCCATTCCCCACTTCATGAAGGGCCAAGGTGACACCACCGAATGCAGCAACTCCCCGGGCTGATGAATCATCAGGGCATGTCTTTGACACCCGTCACATTTTCGGACAAAATTCTTCGAATCTTCCTTCATCCGGTTCCAATAGTAACTGGCTCTGACAATTTTTCAGACCAGGGCTTCAGCACCGGAGTGGTTACCGCATGTCCCCTCGTGCACTTCTCTCATCACATACTCCGTTTCTCCGGAACCCAAACACTTGGCCAGGGGTCCGAAGAAAGACCGTCGATACAATTGGCCGTCTACCAAGCAGAAACGCGCAGCTTTTGTCCTCAGTGACCGTGATTCTTTCGGGTCACTCGGGAGCTTTCCATCTCGCAAGTAGTCGACGTACTTGTTGCGCCAATCCCAAGTTAAACCCATTATGTTTATTTCGGCATGTCCATTTTCTATCACTGAATTCATCAAGTGCACCGTAGTCTCGGGGCTGATTTCTTCCCCTTCGACTGAAGATCCCAAATTGGCCAATGCATCGGCTTCGTTGTTCTGCTCCCTCGGTACATGCTGCATGGTCCATTCTTTAAACCGGTGTAGTATCATTTGGATTTTTTCCAGATACCTTTGCATCCGTTCTTCCTTGACCTCAAAGACCCCATTCACCAAGTTAACGACCTAGAGAGAATCGCACTTTGCCTCAATTATTTCGACCCCCATACTCCGGGCTAATTCCAAACCTGCAATCATAGCCTCATACTCGGCTTCATTGTTAGTCAATTTAACAGTTCTAATATATTGTCTAATAGCATCCCCGGCGGGGGTTCTAAGGATGATTCCTAGCCTGAAACCTTTAAGGTTCGAGGCTCTGTCCGTGTGTAGTGACCAAATACCCGAAGCTTTCCCCGAGGTTAGCAGAAGTTCTTTCTCAACCTCGGGGACCATAGCCGGGGTGAAGTCCGCTACAAAATCGGCCAAGATCTAGGACTCGATGGTCGTCCGCGGCTTGTATTCGATATCATATTCGCTAATCTCTACGGCCCATTTAGTTAGTCTACCCGATAATTCCGATTTATGCATGATGTTCTTTAGGAGGTAAGTTGTCATTACACATATCGGATGGCTTTGAAAGTAAGGCTTGAGCTTTCTAGAAGCACTTATCAATGCCAATGCCAACTTTTCCAAGTGGGGATAACGGGTCTCCGCATACCCTAAAGTTCTACTCACATAGTATATAGGGAATTGCGTACCTGATTCTTCTCGGACCAAAGCACCACTTACCGCTACATCAGAGACGGCAAGGTAGAGAAAATGCTACTCGTCCGCTTTTGGTGTGTGCAGTAGCGGCGGGCTGGACAAGTACCTTTTCAATTCTTGCAAAGCTCTTTGACACTCCGGTGTCCAAACGAAGTCGTTCTTCTTCCTTAGTAAGGATAAAAAGCAGTGACTCTTATCCGAGGACCTGGATATGAAACGACCCAGCGCCGCTATCCTTCCAGCGAGCCTATGCACTCCTTTGACGTTATTCACCACCTCAATATCCTCAATGGCTTTGATCTTATCTGGGTTGATTTCAATCCCCCGGTTTGACACCATAAAACCCAAAAATTTACCAGACCGGACACCGAAGGCACATTTTTCCGGGTTAAGCTTCATGTTTTACTTGCGGAGTACATCGAATGTTTCCTGCAAATGCTTTAAATGGTTGTCACGACCCGACTAGGGGCCGCGACGGGTACCCGGGGCTAACCACCGAACGCCGCTCCTTCTATTACTCATTATACTCATTCAACGTTCCTTTATCAATGTCATACCCAAATTATAAGAAAATCATCTTTCATTTGAAAACATAAATACTTTTATATACTTTAGCCCTTCGGCCATCAAAATAATATATATACATAGTAGCAACCTCGTGAGACCACATAACCCACACTGCATATCTACGAGCCTCTACTGGAGTACTAGACATAAAGACGGGATAGGACCCCGTCGTGCCCAACATATACAAATGTACACAAAAGAATAATCAAGCACCTTCAGAACAAAGCAGTGCTTTCAATCACCTATCAGCTTCTACAAGTCTGGATCAAGCTCACCTCCCTGTCTACCTGTGGGCATGAACACAGCGTCCAAAGAAAATGGACGTCAGTACGAACATTGTACTGAGTATGTAAGACAGGAATGAAATAAATATAATAGAAGAATCATGAGCCATAAAAGAATGGTATAACCTGCATGAGTTTCATAGGCAAATACATTTCGTACATATATCATATTTTAGATAATCATGGTACATATTTCATCACATCACATATATCATCACATCATAAACCTCATCGTTAACCCGCGTCCGGGTAACCATCATATGCCGCCACTAGTGGTGATCATGCCCGGCCCTCTAGGCTCGGTGTAAACATAGCAGCCTCCCTTAGCGGTGACATGCCCGGCCATTTAGGCACGGTGGAATCGTATCCAGCCCGCCTTAGCATATCTTCATATGGTCAATCATAACCCATCATTATTACATATCTCATGAACATATCATAATCTTGTTATAGCTTGACATTTTCATACATAACATAGGCATATTATAAGATAGAATTATTGATCATCATATAGACATATCATAACTTAGTAGCATTTCACATTTATCATTAGGAACACACATTAGATTTTGAAGGCAATCATGGCTATGTCGGGGTGACGTAAGGTCGTGAACCCCCGATTATATTATGAACATTTACGAGTATCCTGCCTCACCTCGAAGGAAATAGTAACTAAGGTGACTGTTAACAATAATGACATCATTAACGTTATAGGGGCATCCTATCATGAACTTTAGAATCTCTATACTTTTACTCATCATCATCATTATCATACTCGTATGTAGTTTGGTATATTTACGGACTCAAAGGCTTCATCATATAGGAGGATCATGGGAAGCTTAAAGGATCCATGCCTTTGAAGGAAGGGATTAGCCTTACATACCTTTGTCGTTTAACTAGTCTATCGCTTTCTTGTTCTCTTTTAATGCACACGTTCTACCTTCAAGAGAATTCGTATCGACATTAGCTAACAATTAAAAGAACGGCTTACTAAAGCTAGAGAAAATTGGGCAGCATTTCCTTTGTTTCTACTACTTTTCCCATGTTCTATATCAACTCCTAAATGCTAACAACAACATTCACAACATTTCAAACAACAATCATCATTTATCTACATTTACTACAATTCACCATTTATCTTGAATTTCCCCACAATTTATGGTGATAGCTCATTATTGCGTTTTCTCATATATAATACTTATTCCATGGTCTAAATGTCATTTATAACGTATTCACAATCACAACATACGAACATTCATGATTCATTCCAACCACTATTCAACAATGACACTATTCACCCATTTATGACCCATTTTCTATGTCTTTCTACAATTCAAGTATCTTAGCCTTCCAATACCTTAAACAACATGGTATGGTCATGAAACTTACCTTAGATGATGGATGAACATTCCTTGAATGGAAATACCCTTCTAGCACCAAAACCTTATTTCTCTCACCTTGAGTTTTCTTGGTGTAGATGAACTTTCGCTCGGTTTCATACACTTGTTTTCATGGATTTGATGTTGTTAATCTTGGTTTTCCCTTGAATTCTTATGGATGGATGATGGAGAATATTCTAGAGGTTTCTTGAAGTGTAGAGAGTGGAAATGAAATGAGAGAGGTCCCTTACATTAAATTCTTATGGATTGTTTTCATGTATATATTTCACTGACCGTATGTTGGACCGTATGTTTGGTCCAGTAAAGTATGCCATTCTGGGCTGAATCTACGGTCGGACATATGGTCCGTGGATCTTATACGGCCAGTATGTCTGGCCGTATAATGTCCAGCTATCCGGGACTTGTTCTCGTCGACTCGTTTGATCTCCGATCGTTATGGAACCTTCTTGACACTTGTTTAACACCTCAATACCGATATAAGGGACGTTATCACCCTTCTCTAAGACATCATTATGCCATCATTAACTCGCCGTCCATAAT
The DNA here is from genome assembly GCF_019175385.1 of Lycium barbarum. Taxonomy (NCBI): domain Eukaryota; kingdom Viridiplantae; phylum Streptophyta; class Magnoliopsida; order Solanales; family Solanaceae; genus Lycium; species Lycium barbarum. The sequence continues at coordinate 45,380,320 of NC_083340.1, forward strand.
TCTTACCCGACACATAACATATCCTTTACTTTCTTTACCAAACTTCTTCCTTTTGGTCAAATGTCTTTGAATCTCGATTATGACAATCAAATGCTATTCCTTATATTATACCCCGTAATTTTGTACGTCGAATTATTCGCAAGCTAATCGACATAAGTTAAGGACGAGAATATTTTTTGATATGAAATAGGAACTTTTAATTCTCAATTTTAATTAGTACACGATTTGTTTATAAATTTCAATTAGTGTAGAAATATTATTGGAAATTAGGGACTAATTAACTATGATTAGATTATTAAGTAGAGATTAGTGATTAATTAACTTAATTATATCTTGTGGGCCCCACCCGTTTTTAAATTAAAAAATATATATAAAACAAAATAAATTGGTGAGTCATAGGGGGGGGGGGGTACATGTCCATGGAAGGAGCACCATATATAAAGTTAGGATGATGAACAACTTAGGTAATTCATTTCATTTTTCAAGTGGAAGGTTAAGAAAAAGAAAAAAAAAGGCATTGCCATGGCTGCCAAGCTCTCGGCCAGCTATGGTTGATTAAACAAAACATTTGTTTCTTGTTTTGATTAAGTTCCAAGGTGATTTTCAAGTCCAAGGAGGTGATAGCAACATTGGGTATTGAATTGAGGAAGAAGAAATAGTGAAATTGGAGCAAATAAGAGTAGAATTTCCTCCGATTAAATTAAGGTAAGATTTTCATATTTTATGGTATAATTGGATTGATGGTGTTGTAATGAAAAGATTAAAATTAGATTAGATGAAATTGGAAGTAAGAAATTGCATGAATTCGTTGATATTAGGAGTTGTGGTTGTTATATGAATTGTTGAGTTGAAAGGATTAAAAGTATGATTTATGTTCATATGTTGTGGTTTGTGTTGTTGTCGTGTTGTTATTGATGTGGATTCTAAATTTGGAAGGAAGAATCGATAACGTATCGTATACAAAGCGTATGTTGGTTTGTTTATAATCTTAAATGTTAATGATTTAGATTGGAAAAGGGTTAAGAAAGGTTATTGGGTTGTTGAGTTGTTTGTGGGCTGGATTGTAAGGATTCTATATGAATATTTCTATTACTGTCATTGTTGGTATTGCTGTGATAACAGGAGGTTAATCGGATGTTCGGGTTAGGCGAGTTATATAGGGGAAATGCTGCCCGATTTCCGTTAAGTTCTTAACTAATAAAAATACTAATCAAGAAAGTATGAATTGAATAATGAATCCTATAGGTAATTGATTGAAGATTTATAAGCTAGAAAGTATAGTTTACTAACGGTAGCGTTACTTTCATATCGAATAGGCTAAAGGGGCGGCGAAGCGAACTTGACTACGGTTAACCTATAACAGGTATGTAAAGCTAACCCTTCTTTCTTTTTGGCATGATCTTTATGAAACAAACAGACGACGTGTATATGATTCCGAAGAAGTACCTATTCTTAGAGCCACTAGGATGGCCAATGTTCTTGATTTCTAAAAGCTATTTCATTATGTCTTGATACGTGTATATGATTCAAGAAGTTCTATTTTGATATAATCCATAGTGACATTCGAAAGGTACTTGATATGACTATTGCCTTGATTTTCGAGTGATAGTTCGTTTTGATTATTCTATCGAGTCTCAGATATGATTTAACTTGCATATGGTTGCTCACTACTCTTCTCGTGCATGCCTCAATATTTCTTTCACCGAGTCCCGGGCCGGTTATGTTATCTTGCACAGTTTCACTACATTGTTCACCGAGTCCCTCACTAGAGGGCCGGGTACGGTATATATATATATATATATATATATATATATATATATATATATATATATATGATATGATGATATGATGATGTGTTTATGGCGGCCAGGATGGTATATGATGACTTTACTCATCGAGTCCCATAATGGGCCGGGTATGATATATGATATTGACATGCATGATTTATGTTTCAACAGGCAAGTGTTTTGGTATTCTGGATGTTATACTTGTCTCATGTACTCCCTACTTCAGTTATGATCCTCTTTACTGTATTTCATGCTTTACATACTCAGTACATATCTCGTACTGACCCCCTTTCTTCGGGGGGCTGCGTTTCATGCCCGCAGGTATAGACACTCGATTCGGTGATCCCCAGCTTAGGATTTCCAGTCAGCTGTCTTGGAGAGCTCCGTTGTTCCGGAGCCTAGATGTTTGGTACAGATCTTCTAATGTATGTATATGTTTGTCCAGGGGTACGACGGGGCCATGTCCCGTCATATTTCACTGTTGATACTCTTAGAGGTCTGTAGACATGTGTATGGGTTGTGTATAGATTATGATCAGATGTGTCTATATAGTTTGCTGTGGATGTTTCTGTTTGTTGTGGCAGCCTTGCCGGCTTGCGTATGTTATCGATATATAGTGGTAGCCTTGTCAGCTTGCGTATTATAATGATATATAGTGGCAGCCTTGTCGGCTTGCGTACTTTATTATGTTGTGATTGGTTGAGACTCCGCAGGAGACAGATTATCATGATCTGTGATGTTGAGAACCTTTGGGTCTATGTCGATTCCCATGTTGTCTATAGTGTCAGTCTGACTATGTCTAGCAGGTACACAAATGGATGTCCAGCTCGGGCACTAGTCATGGCCCACGGGGCTGGGTCGTGAAAAATGTGGTATCGGAGCGGTTCATCCTCGGAGTGTCTACAGACCGTGTCTAGTAGAGTCTTGTTTATCGGTGTTGTGCACCACATCTATAAACAGAAAGCTACAGGACATTTAGGATATTATCTTTCCTTCTGTCTTAGATCGTGCGATAGAGCCAGAGTCTAGGAAAGATTGTTTCTGACCTCTTTTCCTGTAGGTAGGTGCAGAATCGCGAGAGATGAAGAGGCCAGCTTCGGATAGTGGGGGTGCTAAGAAGGCCCCTAGGGTAAATTTAGGACCCCTGGACCGAGCAAAAGGAGCCTCAGTTACTCTATCGAGACTGACCCATCGGAGGACCCAGCGACAATTCCCCCAGAGTTTTTGATATCTAGGGAGGCGGTCCCCGAGGCCGTGCCAGTTGCTCCTATGGCAGAACACCACGTTAGACTTGCTACCCCGGTAAGTGTTACAAATTACACTAGCCCCGTATCCTGGTCGTCGGTAAACCAGGAGTTGCCTGGTTATCTACATTCCCCGGACTCCGACGAGGAAGACGATGAAGGCCAAACGAGTAGATGGCGGGCAGATGATGACGAAGAGCACATTTTGCCTTATAGATCACCAGATCGGACTAGAGACCGATTGACTACAGGTATATGAGACCTTATTAAAATTTCCTATGTATGTGCATTTGCTATAGATTGTTACCTAATAGCGGCGAGCGGAAATCAAAGGGGCCGACAACCAAGTATTTACGAGTAACAGTGACCAAGGTGTTCCTATCACCGTGGGAATTTTGAAATCTAGGATGGAAAATAGTTATACATACAGGTGAAAGTTGGATAGCAAGGTTACATAATGAGAATTTGTATATACGGAATGACAAACTAGCCATCATTATGGTAAGTTATGCTAAGTCTAGTAAGGAAATGGGTCGAAGGTATATATATTGTAGATAAGCTTAGTTATAAAGGGTGCACAGAAGAAGCTAAAGGAATCAGTAATGGTAAGCAGAATATATGTTAGACATAGAGTGAATGTTGCAGGTATGATCGAAACCTGCAGTTAAAGATTGAAAGGGAAAATAAACAGGAAAGTGTGACAGGTACAGTTTGAGTTGGACACACGAGGTAAGTTCGTCATTTTCATCCTGTGATTGATATGGGGAGCCCTGTGCGGCTATGATACGATGTAATATATATGTGTATGTTGGCCCTGTGAGGCATTGTTGGTATTTCCTGCGTGTAGGTTTTGAGATAGTAAGAAATACAGAGGAAACTCTGCCAAAATTTTCTTAGAAATAAAAAGAGAATGAGATATAAGTTCGTAATATTCTTGAAAGGTCGTCTCAACAGTGACGATAAGATTTGACTAAGTCGCAAGTACGTCTGACTTCGAGAAATAAGGTTAACGGTTGAATTGATAATAATAATAATTATGAGGTCGACATTGATATGGTAAATTTATCATGTTGGATTAAAGTTTTAAGAGAAACCCTCCATGTCAACCGTAAGAGGCATCATTCTTATTTGGGAAATTCGATTTTGAAGAAGCGAATATGAGCAGCAATGTTTGGAAATCATTTGAACGGACCAGAATACTTTCCAGCCACATTTTACCTTAGAAAAAGCTCATGTTAAAGAGCAAAAAACGTCCAGCAATTAAGTTTCACTTTTATTGAAGAGTACAAAGCATACAGCAAGTAGTTTATGAACTAAACAATTCGTTCATGACACAAGAACAAATCTGGACGTAAACTATGTAAACCAAGCATTAGAAGCCCCGTGATGCTTGTCGGATTCTAGTTCCTCCTCTTGTGGTGGGTTGGAGGATTGTTATGAGAATGAGTAAAGCCCGGTGAGGAAGCGACTAAAAGATACGACGTGATCTATGTGACTAAGTTATAAAGGCAAATATGAAATGGAAAGGCAGAGTATAGAACGAATGAGTAAGACTTATAAAGTTTTATAGGGAAAGTTCAGAATAAAGAGTATGCGGTATCGAAAATGAAAGCGAGCGAGATAACAGCGCAGTAATAGGTTATGACATGTATAGCTGAGAGCACGAGTAATATAAGTGACGGATCTGTGAAAGACCAAACTATAAAGATAAGCAACGAAGCAGAATGAGTGCCAGAAAATGACTGGGATGGTAAGAACAAATAGTGATGAGCAGAATATGTTTTGAGAATGAGAAAGGGATTATGCAGAAATAGCGTTTTCCGGAGGATACAGAGATAGCATGAGATTCCTCGTGCACAGAACGAAAAATGGACATAGATTGGAGAAATTGTAAGGGAATACTAAAGGAAGCACCCTAGATAGACAAAATTAATTGAGTACGAATGGAAGATAAAAGAGAAATACATAGCTACGAACTTAAAGGTGTAGTAAGATGAAAAGGTGGTAAGATAAGACCATTATCAAGATGGATTTGATACGATTTTAAGTTAAAAGTTAGCGTTGGGTATACGACAAGGGTGAAAGAGCATAAGGTATAAAGGAGTACTGCGTATATATGACTTCACCTAGGAAATAGTGAAATCCGTAAAAAAAAAAGGATTGTAGATTTGCGAAACAACTGATGTATTGTAAATTTATTAGAGGAAGCAGATGATATCCGTTGGGATAAGATACTGTTATAAGAGAGCTTGGGACACTTATCATCAAAATATAAATGCTACCTAATTGAGAAATTGGAACGACTATAAGTACTACCTAATTACTGATCGGAGTAAGTGGAATGTGGCCTTAGATGAGTTCCTACATGGGTCGCATTACTCGAGTATAGATGGTTAGATGAGATTTTGTACTGTATATAGAAAAGTTCTCATCGCCTCGTGATTGTGTTAAGATTTCGTACATAGGTAATCTAAGTTATAGATGATAAAGAAAAGACATGGATATGGTGCAGTATATCAAATGTATTGGGAAAAGAATCATATGAATTTGAAAATTTGGAAATGGGGACACAGAGCAGAATGTAAATAGATAATGATGTAAGTACACCCAAAAAAGGGGGGAAGCGGATGAGAGAAATGCAAGTGTAAGATGAAAACAACTGACACTGCAATATATTTAATGTGGATACTTAAACTTCAAGTAAGATTCCTTGCTGAAACAAGTTAGTAAGATTTGAAAGCCAGCAATAAACGGATAGAAGTCAGGATGGTATTTGAGTATAATTAAAATGCTGGCAACGGAGTTGTATGCTAATGATATTGTGACTTATAAGTAGCAAAGAAGGAGGGATAGGGAATCTCCTATAGTAGAATATGAGAAAATTGAATGGTAAGTAAAGGAAGGAAAAAAGAGTATGACAAGATAGACAGCAAGTGAGTTTTAGTACAAATAAGATATGTAGAGCAGAATGAACCAGGAGAAGGAAAGACTATGACTAAGATTGGGTGTACTTTGTACAAGATGTACAAGGATAATTATGCGATCTACGCATATTTATATGTTAAGAATGAGACCAAGTGAGTACTTGACAAGAAGAGTAAGGATTCAGTAGTAACAATGTGGTTACGATATTTTGGATACATTAGGGAAAGGTGTAAGATGGTTTGAACCAAAATACCGAGATAGGAATAGTACTGAGGGAAAAAGCCATAGTTGAGTCCCGATATCAATTGAAAAATATACGAGAAGAATGTAAGATCTGCATAAAGACTAGTGAGACGACGCTAAGATATCTCTTGGGCTCATTTGAGCACTTATGCATATTCTGATGCGTGATAGGAAAACTAAGCGTAAAATCTGAGTAAAGAGACAATAGAAGAATTTGAACTAAAGATAAAAGAAACAACCCGAGGTAATTTACATAAAGTGTTACAAGTTAGGTTAAGGGAAATTACGAAATGGTTTAACCGAGACGATCAGAACAAGCGGGTTACTGGTTACTAGGTGGCAGTGATTTTATATGTCAAATCAAAAGAAATTCTTTCAGAATTATACCAGTTAATAATTGACAGGTCACAGAGCAGCTATGGAAAGTTATAATATGACGGAACTCCAGCGCTACTTGATAGCCAACTCTAAAGATCGAGATTAAGAGCTAAAAAGAAAAATGACAGTTAAAAAGAAAGTCGAGAAGTGATACCTGAGTCTGAAGATTCCAGAATATAAACTGGAACAACAGAGCAATATAAAGTTATTGAAGTAATAAAAAATTCCACCTTGGAAATTTTCATTTTATTCGTAAAATTACGAAGAGTCTACGAGTTACCAGAGGTATGAATACTCCAAGGATTGCAAAGTCTAATGAATTGATGAGGAACGTTTGCACGTTATAAGATCTTGATTAAGGATTAAGAGGTAAGATGAAGTGAATGATCCGTCTTAAAGGAGTAACTATAGAAAAAAAGGAGAGTAAAGACAATGACGTAGAATTACCACTTCGAGAGGCAAGAGCAAGAAAAAATATTATGAAAATGGTTACTGAGAAAGCTGGAATGTATTATAACAGATTGAAGGAAATCGACCAACGAAAGAGGCATGTGAAGAGTATAATTCAGTAAGAGAACATTCAAGGAAATATTGGGAATGTAGGATTAGTTTAACATTCGAGGAAGAATGTTTCAAAGGGGGGAAGGATGTTATACCCCGTATTTTTGTACGTCAAATTATTCGCAAGCTAATCGACGTATGTTAAGGACGAGATTATTTTTGGATACGAAATAGGAACTTTTAATCCTCAATTTTAATTAGTACACGATTTGTTTATAAATTTCCATTAGTGTAGAAATATTATTGGAAATTAGGGAATAATTTACTATGATTAGATTATTAAGTAGGGATTAGTGATTAATTAAGATTAATTTTATCTTGTGGGCCTCACCAGTTTTTAAATTAAAAAATATATATAAAACAAAACAAATTGGTGAGTCATAGGGGGGGGGCACGTGTCCAAGGAAGGAGCACCATATATAAAGTTAGGATGATGAACAACTTAGGTAATTCATTTCATTTTTCAAGTGGAAGGTTAAGAAAAAAAAAACAAAAGGCATTGCCATGGTTGCCAAGCTCTCGGCCAGCCATGGTTGATTAAACAAAAATTTTGTTTCTTGTTTTGATTAAGTTCCAAGGTGATTTGCAAGTCCAAGGAGGTGATAGCAACATTGGGTATTGAATTGAGGACGAAGAAATAGTGAAATTGGAGCAAATAAGAGTAGAATTTCCTCCGATTATATTAAGGTAAGATTTTCATATTTTATGGTATAATTGGATTGATGGTGTTGTAATGAAAAGATTAAAATTAGATTAGATGAAATTGGAAGTAAGAAATTGCATGAATTCGTTGATATTAGGAGTTGTGGTTGTTATATGAATTGTTTAGTTGAAAGGATTAAAAGTACGATTTATGTTCATATGTTGTGGTTCGTGTTGTTGCCGTGTTGTTATTGATGTGGATTCTAAATTTGGAAGGAAGAAGTGTATAACGTATCGTATACAGAGCGTATGTTGGTTTGTTTATAATCTTAAATGTTAATGATTTGGATTGGAAAAGGGTTAAGAAAGGTTATTGGGTTATTTGAGTTGTTTGTGGGCTGGATTGTAAGGATTCTATATGAATATTTCTATTACTGTCAGTGTTGGTATTGCTGTGATAACAGGAGGTTAATCGGAAGTTCGGGTTAGGCGAGTTATATAGGGTAAATGTTGCACGATTTCCGTTAAGTTCTTAACTAATAAAAATCCTAATCATGAAAGTATGAATTGAAGAATGATTCCTATTAGGTAATTGATTGCAGATTTATAAGCTAGAAAGTATAGTTTACTAACGGTAGCGTTACTTTCATATCGAATAGGCTAAAGGGGCGGTGAAGCGAACTTGACTACGGTTAACCTATAACAGGTATGTAAAGCTAACCCTTCTTTCTTTTTGGCATTATCTTTATGAAACAAACAGACGACGTGTATATGATTCCAAAGAAGTTCCTATTCTTAGAGCCACTAGGATGGCCAATGTTCTTGATTTCCAGAAGCTATTTCGTTATGTCTTGATACGTGCATATGATTCCAGAAGTTCTATTTTGATATAATCCATAGTGACATTCGAAAGGTACTTGATATGACTATTGTCTTGATTTTCGAGTGATAGCTCGTTTTGATTATTCTATCGAGTCTCAGATATGATTTAACTTTCCTATGGTTGCTTACTACTCTGCTCGTGCATGCCTCAATATGTCTTTCACCGAGTCCCGAGCCGGGTATGTTATCGTGCATAGTTTCACTGCATTGTTCACCGAGTCCCTCACTAGAGGGCCGGGTACGGTATATATATATATATATATATATATATATATATATATATATATATATATGATATGATGATATGTTTATGCCGGCCAGGATGGTATATGATGACTTTATTCATCGAGTCCCATAATGGGCCGGGTATGATATATGATATTGAAATGCATGATTTATGTTTCAAAAGGCAAGTGTTTTGGTATTCTGGATGTTATACTTGTCTCTTGTACTTCCTACTTCAGTTATGATCCTCTTTACTGTATATCATGCTTTACATACTCAGTACATATCTCGTACTGACCCCCTTTCTTCGGGGGGCTGCGTTTCATGCCCGCAGGTACAGACACTCGATTCAGCGATCCCCTAGCTTAGGATTTGCAGTCAGCTGTCTTGGAGAGCTCCATTGTTCCGGAGCCTAGATTTTTGGGACAGATCTTCTGATGTATATATATGTTTGTCTAGGGATACGACGGGGCCCTGTCCCGTCATATTTCACTATTGATACTCTTAGAGGTCTGTAGACATGTGTGTGGGTTGTGTATAGATTATGATCAGCTGTGTCTATATAGTTTGTTGTCGATGTTTCTGTTTGTTGTAGCAGCCTTGCTGGCTTGCGTATGTTATCAATATGGAGTGGCAGCCTTGTCGGCTTTCGTATTATAATGATATATAGTGGCAGCCTTGTCGGCTTGCGTACTCTATTACGTTGTGATTGGATGAGACTCCGCAGGAGACAAATTATCATGATCTGTGAAGTTGAGAACCTTTGGGTCTATGTCGATTCCCATGTTGTCTATAGTTTCAGTCTGACTATGTCTAGCAGGTGCACATATGGGTGTCCAGCTCGGGCACTAGTCATGGCCCACGGGGCTGAGTCGTGACACCTTACTTATCCAAATCATCGTATACCTCGTACTCTTCGTTAGCCTATTCACTGTACATTAACGGGGATTTTTCCAAGGTGTAACATTCTTCCACCCTTTTGGAACATTCGTCCTCGAATGTTAAACACTCAGAATTCTATGAACTTTTGCCAGAGTTTCCCCTGTTATATGGCACTACCAACCTGTCACAACAACCTATAATATCACTGCCTCACAGGGCTACAACACAATATCAACATATCTATGGCCGCACACGACCAATATACATAAGAAAGCATACATACCTCAAAATCTTGGTGTTTCATAATGAACCACTCTTGGGGGTTGGAATAAGTGTGGATACGTAGATTTCATCTTCTCTTCTGCCTCCCAAGTCATTGCTTCCCGGTTGTTATTTCGCCAAAAAACTTTGACTGAAGCTACTTCCTTATTTCGATGTCTTCGCACTTGCCTATCCAGGATGGCAATAGGCACCTCTTCATATGCTAGCTTTTCTGTCACTTGGACATCATCAATCGGAACAATCCTCACGGGGTCTCCAACACACTTGCGGAGCATCGAAACATGGAAGACTGCATGAACTGATTCAAGCTCCGAAGGCAAGTCCAATTCATTGGCTACATGACCCACCTTGCGGATAATTTTATAGGGTCCAATGTATCTAGGACTTAACTTCCCTTTCTTGCCAAATCTCATCACCCTTTTCATTGGCGACACTTTCAAAAATACCCAATCATCAACCTGAAATTCCAAGTCTCGTCGGCGATTGTCCGCATAGGACATTTGGCGACTTTGGACTTTTAGCAATCGATCTCGAATCACCTTGACTTTTTCTACTGCTTGCTGAACCAATTCGAGGCCTATTAGTTGTACTTCTCCTATTTCGAACCATCCCATTGGGGACCACACTTTCTTCCATATAAAGCTTCATACGGAGCCATTTGAATACTGGAATGATAACTATTGTTGTATGCAGAGGCAAATGATCATCCCAGCTACCACCAAAATCTAGTATACATGCCCGCAGCATATATTCCAAAATCTGAATAGTACGTTCGGCCTGTCCATCAGTTTACGGATGAAATGCCGTGCTAAGCCTTACCTGGGTACCTAGACCTTCTTGAAAGGACTTCCAGAACTTGGCTGTAAATTGCGCTTCTCTATCTGTGATAATGGATAGTGGAATACCATGAAGTCGCACAATTTCTTTGAGATACAATCTCGCATAATCTTCTGCTGAGTAGGTAGTTCTAACCGGAAGAAAATGAGCTACTTTCATGAGTCTGTCCACAATCACCCATATGGAATCATACTTCCCTCGGGAATGGGGTAATCCCACGATAAAATCCATATTGATCACCTCCCATTTCCAAGTAGGGATTTCCATTGCTTGCAATAATCCTCCTGGCTTTTGATGTTCGACTTTTACTTGTTGGCAATTTGGACATTGGGCTACAAATTCTGCTATGTCTCTCTTCATGCCATCCCACCAATATATTAATTTAAGATCATGATACATCTTGGTTGCACCTGGGTGAATAGAATACCGAGAATAATGGGCTTCCTCTAGAATTCAACGACGCAATTCTGCCACATTCGGCACACACAACCTGCCTCGGTATCTAAGAATTCCATCCATAGAAACATCAAATGGAGACTTCTCTCTTTCATGAGATATGTCTCTGTAATGGAATAGTTTAGGATCTTCATACTGATGCTCTTTCACTTCCATGTTCAAGGACGAAACTGTGGGATCATTAATGCCAATCCCTGCACTACCCGAATCAATTATACGTACTCCAAGATTAGCTAATTGATGGAGCTCGTAAACCATCTCTTTCCTTTCTGGAGGAACTTCGCATAAACTGCCCATTGATCGGCGGGTAAGCGCATCAGCCACTACATTTGCCTTTCCGGGATGGTACAAAATGTTCACATCATAATCTTTTAACAATTCTAACCACCGTCTCTACCGCAGATTTAACTCCTTCTGCTTGAAAATGTACTGAAGACTCTTATGATCTGTATAAATATCAACATGCACACCATACAAGTAATGTCTTCACATTTTTAATGCATGAATAACTGCAGCTAATTCGAGATCATGGGTTGGGTAGTTCTTTTCATGTTTCCGCAGCTGTCTCGAAGCATAAGCAATGACTCTACCATGCTGCATTAACACACATCCTAGCGCAACAACGGAAGCATCACAGTACACCACGTAACCATCTGACCCTTCTGGAAGTGTTAAGACTGGAGCTGAGGTTAATCTATCCTTCAACTCTTGGAAGCTGCGTTCACAAACATCATTCCATTGAAATTTAGCCGACTTTTGGGTTAGCTTCGTCAATGGGGCTGAAATAGATGAGAAGCCCTCTACGAATATTCTATAATAACCTGCCAAACCCAGAAAACTACGGACTTTTGTAGGCGTCGTAGGCCTTGGCCAAGTCTTCACATCTTCAATTTTCGGAGTGTCGACTCGAATTCCATCATTTGAAATAACATGACCCAGAAATGTTACGGAATTCAGCCTAAACACGCACTTCGAAAATTTTGCATATAATTCTCGGGCTCGAAGGATTTCAAGAACGATATGTAGATGATCTGCATGTTCTGATTCTGTGCGAGATTACACCAGAATATCATTAATGAATACTATCACAAATAAGTCCAAGAATGGCCTGAACACATTATTCATCAAATTCATAAACACGCTGGAGCATTGGTCAGCCCAAATGACATCACCCGGAACTCATAATGGCCATATCTCGTTCTGAAGGCTGTTTTGGGAATATCTTCTTCTCTAACTCTTACTTGATGATAACCCGACCTCAAGTCTATTTTAGAAAACCATTTGGCACCTTGCAATTGATCAAATAAATCATCAATCCTTGGGAGCGGATATTTGTTCTTTATTGTCACATTGTTCAATTACCTCTAATCGATTCACATTCGTAGAGATCCGTCTTTCTATCTCATGAAAAAGACTGGTGCTCCCTATAGTGATGAACTGGGTCTAATAAATCCCTTCTCGAGTAAGTCTTTCAACTGTGCCTTTAGCTCTTTCAATTCTGCTGGAGCCATTCGATAAGGAGGAATAGAAATAGGCTTGGTGTCCGGCAATACATCAATGGCGAAGTCAATCTCTCTTTCTGGAGAAAGACCTGGAAGTTCATCAGGAAATACATTCACTACCGGAATGGATTGGAAAGTTGGCGACTTTGCCTCGATGTCATGAAATCGGACTAGATGATAAATATAGCCCTTGGCTATCATCTTTCTTGCTTTAAGGTAGGAAATAAACCTCCCTTTCGGAGATGCTGCATTACCCTTCCATTCAAGCACTGGCTCTCCCGAAAATTGGAATCAAACCACTTTCATTCGACAATCAACATTAGCATAGCACGAGGCTAACCAATCCATACCCATAATCACATCAAAATCTAACATTTCCAGCTCAATCAAATAAGCTTTGGTCTGGCGATCACATATCACAAGTACATAATTTTTATACACTTGTCTTGCTATCACGGGATCACCAACCAGAGTAGATGCCTCGAAAGGTGTGATTGGCTCAGGTTTCACCCCAATACAACCAGCAACATATGGAGTAATATAAGAGAATGTAGAACCCGAATCTATCAATGCATACACATTACGGGAGAATATAGACAGTATACATGTAACCACATCCGGGGAGGACTCGAGATCCTGTTGTCCGGCTAAAGCATATACACGGGGCTGAGTGGCACTTGAAGTAGATGCTACCCCTCTGCCTCTACCTCGACCTACTAACATCTGGAGAGTTTGCCCTTCAGCACGTACTGAGGAAGAACCAGCTGCTGAACCTGTAGGCTGAACCCCACCTCTACCATACCGCGAGAGACAATCTCACATCAAATGCCCAGTCTGTCCACAAACATAACAAGCATCTGTGTCCTGGCGACACGGCCCTGAGTGTAATTTACAGCACCGGCTACATCGTGGAACTGGTGGTCTCCTCTGACTATAATCACCCCCAAACTGAGAACCCGAAGCTCTCGAACTCTGACCCTGTCCTGAAGGAAAGGAGCAGTCAAATCTCGTATCTGCAAATCGTGGAGGCGCACTAGTCACTGACTTGCCTGAATGTCGGGAATAAATCTGCCTCGATCCCCCTCTATAGTCGCTACCTGTCCCTATAGATCTGGCCATCTTGCTTTGCCTTTTGTCAATATCACGATCACTCCTCTGTGGTTGCTGTCGCCCCTCTAAATTCTGGGCATGGGCTTGTATTCGGGAAATATCCATCCCTTCTTGCAACGAAGCCGTCAAGCAATCTTTGAACAAATGTGGCCCCAAGCCACTCATAAATATATGCACCCGATCTCCCATGTCGGCCACCATAGTCGGGGCATATCTAGTAAAAGAATTAATTGCATGCTATACTCCCGGGCTCTCATATTTCCTTGCTTCAAATTTGGAAATCTATCCGCTCTAGCTCGGTGGACCTCGGGTGGCAAATAGTGACGGATAAAAACATCTACAAATTCTTGCCATACGGGTGGAGGCGCATTCTCTTGTCTCGATGCTATCCAATTATTATACCACAATACCGCCACATCTCGGAGTCTATATGATGCCAACTCCATAGATTCAGTCTCGGAGGCATGAATAATTTTCAATGTCCTCAACATCTCATCTATGAAACCTTGCGGGTCTTCATCCGGCTTTGACCCAAAAAACTCCGGAGGATTCAAACTCATAAAGTCACGGGCTCGGGTACTAGCTGACCGATCACTTAGGCTCGCATTCTGCCGCTGTGCCTGAGTGGCAACCAACTGTGTCAATAGATGTATGGCTTCGGTCACTTGTTGACCCGAAGCACCCAGTGGAGGAATTGGACCTGGAGCTCCTCCTTGTTCTTTCACATTAGGCGGGGTGGAAGAAGTATTAGATAGGACCTCATTATGTGATTCTCCCTCTTCTATATTTATCGGAGGCCCTCTTTCTACCCGCCTTGTTGCCGTAGTCTTGCCATTCTGGGCGGCTGTAACTTTTCCCTTTGGCGGCATTTCTGAAATCACAACACACTATTAGGTAGGATTAAATCTTATGCACGGCTCTATCGCACGATCTGATAAGAAGAAAGATGGTCATTTTTCCTAAATGCCCTGTAGCCTCTTGTTTATTAGCATGGCGCGCAATACACTATAAACAAGACTCTACTAGACACGGCTCGTAGACACTTCCTAGGACTGAACTACTCTGATACCACTTTTGTCACGTCCCGACTAGGGGCCGCGACGGGTACCCGGGGCTAACCACCGAGCACCGCTCATTCTATTACTGATTATACTCATTTAACGTTCCTTTATTAATGTCATACCCAAATTATAAGAAAATCATCTTTCATTTGAAAACATAAATACTTTTATATACTTAAGCCCTTCGGCCATCAAAATAATATATATACATAGTAGCAACCTTGTGAGACCACATAACCCACACTGTGTATCTACGAGCCTCTACTGGAGTGCTAGACATAAAGACGGGACAAGACCCCGTCGTGCCCAACATATACAAATCTACGCAAAAGAATAATCAAGCACCTCCGGAACAAAGGAGTGCTTTCAATCAGCTATCAGCTTCTACAAGTCTGGATCAAGCTCACCTCCCTGTCTACTTGTGGGCATGAACACAGCGTACAAAGAAAACGGACGTCAACACGAACATTGTACAGAGTATGTAAGACAGGAATGAAATAAATATAATAGAAGAATCATGAGCCATAAGAGAAAGGTATAACCTGCATGAGTTTCATAGGAAAATACATTTAGTACATATATCATATTTTACATAATCATGGTACATATGTCATCACATCACATATATCATCACATCATAATCCTCATCGCTAACCCGCGTCCGGGTAACCATCATATGCCGCCCACTAGTGGTGATCATGCCCAGCCCTCTAGGCTCGGTCTAAACATAGCAGCCCGCCTTAGCGGTCACATGCCCGGCCATTTAGGCATGGTGGAATCGTATGCAGCCCGCCTTAGCATATCGTCATATGGTCAATCATAACCCATCATTATTACATATCTCATGAACATATCATAATCTTATTATAGCTTGACATTTTCATACATAACATAGGCATATTATAAGCTAGCATTATTGACCATCTTATAGACATATCATGACTTAGTAGCATTTCACATTTATCATTAGGAACACACATTAGATTTTGAAGGCAATCATGGCTATGTCGGGGAGACGTAAGGTCGTGAACCCCCGATTATATTATGAACATTTACGAGTATCCTGCCTCACCTCGAAGGAAATAGTAACTAAGGTGAGTGTTAACAATAATGACATCATTAACGTTATAGGGGCATCCTATCATGAACTTTAGAATCTCTATACTTTTAATCATCATCATCATTATCATACTCGTATGTAGTTTGGTATATTTACGGACTCATAAGCTTCATCATATAGGAGGATCATGGGAAGCTTGAAGGATCCATGCCTTTGAAGGAAGGGATTAGCCATACATACCTTTGTCGTTTAACTAGTCTATCGCTTGCTTGTTCTCCTTTAATGCACACGTTCTACCTTCAAGAGAATTCGTATCGACATTAGCTAACAATTACATCAACGGCTTACTAAAGCTAGAGAAAATTGGGCAGCATTTCCTTTGTTTCTACTACTTTTCCCATTTTCTATATCAACTCTTAAATTCTAACAACAACATTCACAACATTGCAAACAACAATCATCATTTATCTACATTTACTACAATTCACCATTTCTCTTGAATTTCCCCACAATTTATGGTTATAGCTCATTATTGCGTTTTCTCATATATAATACTTATTCCATGGTCTAAATGTCATTTATAACGTATTCACAATCACAACATACCAACATTCATGATTCATTCCAACCACTATTCAACAATGACACTATTCACCCATTTATGACCCATTTTCTATGTCTTTCTACAATTCAAGTATCTTAGCCTTCCAATACCTTAAACAACATGGTATGGTCGTGAAACTTACCTTAGATGATGGATGAACATGCCTTGAATGGAAATACCCTTCTAGCACCAAAACCCTATTTCTCTCACCTTGATTTTTCTTGGTGTAGATGAACTTTGGCTAGGTTTCATACACTTGTTTTCATGGATTTGAAGTTGTTAATCTTGGTTTTCCCTTGAATTCTTATGGATGGATGATGGAGAATATTCTAGAGGTTTCTTGAAGTGTAGAGAGTGGAAATGAAATGAAAATGAAATGAGAGAGGTCCCTTACATTAAATCCCAATCTGTCCCGACCAACTTATACGGACCAACATACTGTCCGTATATTTTTCACTGACCGTATGTTGGACCGTATATTTGGTCCAGTGAAGTATGCCATTCTGGGCTGAATCTACGGTCGGACATACGGTCCGTGGATCTTATACGGCCAGTATGTCTGGCCGTATAATGTCCAGCTATCCGGGACTTGTTCTCGTCGACTCGTTTGATCTCCGATCGTTATGGAACCTTCTTGACACTTGTTTAACACCTCAATACCGATCTAAGGGACATTATCACCCTTCTCTAAGACATCATTATGCCATCATTAACTCGCCGTCCATAATTCTTACCTGACACATAACATATCCTTTACTTTCTTTACCAAACTTCTTCCTTTTGGTCAAATGTCTTTTAATCTCGATTAGGACCATCAAATGTTATTCCTTACTTATCCAAATCATCGTATACCTTGTACTCTTCGCTAGCCTATTCACTGTACATTAATGGGGATTTTTCCAAGGTGTAACAATGGTCCTCTGTTTCCAGGGACTTGACCACCATGTCATCAACATAAACTTCTATTGTTTTCCCTATTTTTTCTTCGAACAGTCCATTAACTAGGCGTTGGTAAGTCACACCGGCATTTTTTAATCAAAAAGGCAAGACGTTGTAACAGTAAGTCCCATACCGAGTAATAAAAGATATTTTCTCTTGATCCTCCGGGTGCATCCGGATTTGGTGATACCCGGAGTAAGCATCGAGAAAACTTAACATCTCATGCCCGGCCATCGCATAGATCATTCTATCGATGTGAGGCAACGGAAATGAATCCTTCGGGCATGCTTTGTTTAGATCCTTATAATCAACGCACATTTGAAATTTATTACCTTTTTTCAGCACCACTACTATGTTAGCTAGCCAATCCAGGTACTTTACCTCCCAGATAGAGACTATTTTTAAAAGCTTCGTTACCTCATCCTTTACGAAGGCGTGTTTCGCCTCTGCCATGGGCCTTCTCTTCTGCTTCACCGGGGGAAACCTCCCGTCTAAGCTGAGCTTGTGAGTTGTCACTTCCGGTGGCACACCTGTCATACCTATGTAGGAACATGCGAAGTAATCGGTATTAGATCGGAGAAATTTAATTAACTTGTTCCTGAGCTCTGAGGTTAACTCTGTGCCCGGGTATACCTTTCTGTCCGGTAGATATTCGAACAAGGTGATTTGCTCCAACTCCTCTACGGTTGACTTGGTTGCATTCGAGTCATCCGGCAAGACGAACGATCTGGGTACACTGAAATCATCTTCTTCATATCTCGGATCCAACCCCGTGTGCTTTAGTGGTGTCGCTTCCTCGACCACGAACATCTCCCTTGCAGCGGGCTGTTCATCTCGGATGGTTTTTATCCCCTCCGGGGTCGGGAAATTCAGCAGCTGATGTAATGTTGACGGCACGGCCCTCATGCTATGTATCCAAGGTCTACCCAGCAATGCATTATGCTTCATATCTTCTTCGATTACATAGAACACCATTTGCTGGATAGTGCCATCAATGTTGACCGGCAAAGAGATTTCCCCCTTCGTGGTTTCGCTCGCCATGTTGAACCCGCTGAGCACTCGGGCTACCAGTACGATCTGATCGAGTAGCCTTAGCTGTTCGACCACTCTCCACCGGATGATGTTGGCCAAGCTACCTGGGTCAATCAAAATACGTTTAACTTGTGATTTAAAGATAAGTATAGAGATTACCAATGCATCATTGTGCGGTTGAATGATGCCTTCTGCATCCTCGTTGCTGAAAGAGATGGAACCCTCGGGTAAGTAATCCCGGCTGCGCTTCTCACGCACAATAGAAACCTTCGTCCATTTTATCACCGGCCCTCGAGGGGTATCGGTACCCCGATTATCATGTTGATTATATGCTGAGGCTCTACTGGTTCAGCCTGTTTATGAGATTCCCTTTCCTTGTAGTGGCCCTTAGCTCGATCACTTAGCAATTCCCGGAGGTGGCCATTCTTCAGTAACCGAGCCATCTCCTCTCTTAGCTGGCGACAGTCCTCAGTTTTGTGTCCGTGGGTTCCATGATATTCACACATCACGCTCAGGTCCCGTTGGCCCGGGTCTGACCTTAATGGTCTCGGCCATCTTGCGTATGTGATACGGCCAATAGCCGAGATGAGGTTCGAAGTTTTGACGTTGAAGTTGTACTTCGATATCCTCGGCAAGTGTTTGTTGCTGGCCGAGCTTCCGGCATCGCTCCTGAATGAGAGACTTCGACTGTTCGACGGGCGCTTGGCCCGTCTATCACCCCGACCGGAGAATTGACTCGGGCCAACCCTTGATTTCTCCAACCTGAAGCTTGGCTTTTCCGAATGAGAGTATGGCTGATACCTCTCCCTCAATGGTCTGGACTCCGGCTCGTAATTTTTTCGGGATCTCTCCGAGCATATGTTCATATTCACCAGACCCGAGGGAAGCTCGAGTTGGTCATCTTCTACTCGAATCTTCGACTCGTATCTATTGTGGACATCCGCCCAGGTCACAGCCTCGTATTCCAGCAAGTTTTCCTTTAGTTTGAATGAGGTCGTCGAGCTCCGAGGATTGAGCCCTTTGGTGAAAGCATGTGCAGCCCATTCCACCGGAACCGGAGGGAGCTCCATTCGTTCCCTTTGGAACCGATTGACAAATTCGCGCTCGTGTTTGTTTCTTTCTTCCCTCGGTTCCCGGTCTCACCGGTCTAAGATAAGTTCGATTTTTACCGTATACAATCCTGGTAAGGCTAATATGGTTGCTGATGCTCTGAGTAGAAAATCTATGGGCACGTTGGCTTATTTGCGTGCACATGACATGCCTATGGGGTTCGAAGACTTGCTAGTCTTGGGGTCAGACTTGATGAAACCATACATAGAGAGTTAGTCGGAATCACGCCATCACGGTCTAACATGGTGGAAAGGATAAAATCTAAGCAATATGAAGATGAACTTTTGGCAAAGTTGAGAGATGGAGTGGAAATGGGTGAATACACTTCATTTACTGTTGGTACTGCTGATAGTGTTCTGCGGTTCCAAGGACGATTGTGTGTTCCTGATGTTGATGGTCTTCGACAAGAATTAGTGATGGAAGCACATGTTCCAAGTATTCGGTTCATCCAGGATCCACCAAAATGTATAAGGATTTGAGACAACACTATTGGTGGAAGAGCATGAAGGTTGATATGTCTAATTTTGTGGCTAAGTGTTTAAACTGTCAATAGGTAAAGGCTGAACATCAAAGGCCTGGAGGCCTGGCTCAGAATTTCGAGATTCCGCAGTGGAAGTGGAAAGAGATCAATATGGATTTCGTTGTGGGGTTACCCCGCACAAAGGCGAAGTTTGACTCGATTTGGGTTATTGTGGATAGACTCACAAAATCTGCCCATTTTCTCCCTATGAAGATGTTATATACAGCAGCGCAGTACGCTAAGTTATATCTAAAAGAGATAGTTAGATTGCATGGTGTTTCGACATCGATTATATCTGACAGAGGTACACAATTTATTGCTTATTTTTTGACATCCTTTCAAGAAGGGTTGGGAACTAGAGTGAAATTGAGCACTGCCTTTCATCCTCAAACTGACGGGCAGGCGGAGAGAACTATTCAGACTTTGGAAGATATGCTACGAGTTTGTGCAATCGATTTTGGAGGAAGTTATGATGAACACCTACCTCTGGTGGAATTCGCTTACAACAATAGCTATCAAGCGAGTATTCAGATGGCTCCTTATGAGGCTTTTTATGGGAGGCGGTGTCAGTCTCCAATTGGCTGGTTTGAACCAACTGAAGTGGAGTTTTTGGGTCCGGATTCAGTTCATGAAGAAATTGAGAAGGTTAATCTTATTGTGGAACGGATCAAGATAGTTCAGAGTAGACAGAAGTCCTATACGGATATGAGGCGGCGTGAGCTAAAGTTTTTAGTCGGTGACAAGGTGTTCTTGAAAGTATCACCGATGAAGGGATTAATGTGGTTTGATAAAAAGGGGAAACTTAGTCCCCGTTTCATTGGCCCTTACGAGATTGTTAGGAAAATTAGGACGGTGGCTTATGGATTAAAGTTACCATCTGATATGGCCATGGTGCATCCTGTGTTTCACGTTTCGATATTGAGGTTGTACAAACCTAATCCTTCCCATGTGTTGAACCATGAAGAGATTGAAATTAATGAAGGGTTAACCTATGAAGAAAAATCGGTTCAGATTCTAGATCGTCAAGTTAGAAGGTTGAGAACAAAGGATGTTGCATCGGTTAAAGTTTTATGGCGAAACCATAATACTGAGGAAGTTGCTTGGGAAGAAGAGGAGCACATGAAGAAGATATATCCTCACTTTTTTCCCCATTGCAGGTATGAGCTAGCATTTTAAATTACTTATGGATGAATCGTTGTGTTTGTTCGAAGCAACTTGTGGTTTAGTGAATTCTTTTCTAGACTATTATTCTCATTCGATGACGAATGAATCTTAAGGGGGGGGGGGGGGGGGGGATAATGTAACATCCCGTAAATCTGTATAGAGTGTGAAAGCATTGTATGAGTCCTTTGGAACCAGTCGTCCTTTCTACCGTCGTTCTGTTCGACGTTCCGTCCTTTGCACCGTCGATTATGAGGAAGAGAAAGTTTCTCACTCGAAATTTCATGACTTTGATAGAGCAGATCGACGCTCCGTCGTTTGTGCCTGGCGGGCTGAAATTATATAAGTTGCAAAATTTTAGTTTTTCTTCCATTTTTTCACTCTGAATAACCCTAAGGATTAATATATCTCTCTAAGGCTCCAACACTATGGTAAGAACATCTTAATCATTGATTATCAATCCTAACATCAAACCCATGATTCTTAATATGATTCTTGTGACTAAAACCTAGGGTGCAACATAATTCTTCCTAAAGTGATTCAAGCTAGGGTTTGGGTGTTCTTCACTAGAAAAGTGAATTGTTAAACTTTGTTTAACATACTAAGGTATGTCTCTCTTTTAAAAACCTCATCATGGATATATGTTTTCTTCTCAAAGGTTATTTGTTGAATAAAGAGGTGAATTTCTCATGCAAAACCCTAATTCCTTACTTTGATTATGGTTGGTGTGCGTGAGCGGACAAGCCCACATTAATCCTTCATTGTATTATCCTTTATATACGTATATGAAATCATAATCGTTTTTCCTCTATAAGAGATAATCAATAATGATGGCTAACGATTGGTATTAATGTTTTCATGATGAATTGTGACATTGAAATCTTGGTTAAAGAAGTGTAAACGTTTTCAAGACATTCATTGAAATGATTTATCTTTACGATATGGTATAATGAACCTTAATGTTAATTGATAGTGTGACATACCTTGAGACAAATTGTGAATCGGCTTCTATGCTATGAACTTTGTTGTTGTGTTTGTCCTAGCTACTCGGGAGGAAGGGTAGCAACTATGGATCCTAGTGTGGTAATTGCCTACCCATTCAGGAAGAAGAGTGGCCACTATCGGGTTCGCTACCCGGAGTGCGATTAATGCCTAGCTATTCGGGAGGAAGGACAACCACCGAGAATTTCATATTCCGGTGTGGTGCGCAGTGACAGGGGAACCTCTACGGTCACCCCTTCGATGTACTTGATTGTTGGGCCTGCATTGGCATGCGTGATATTCTTATTTTCTCATAGATTTGTTGTCGTTAATTATGATCAATTGAAAGGCTTATTTGAAGTTGTACCTTGACAAAAGGCCTTATAATCGGTTTTGATAATTCTTATTGAGATACACAAACTGAATAATTTTTCTTACATTGGTTTCACATGATCTTGAAGATTGATTTCTTTATGTATTATGTACTCTATTTTCTTATTACTTATTGTCCTCGAGGCACTCACTGAGTACGAAGTACTCAGGCATACCATTGTTGTTTTTAATGGTATGTTAGGTAACGGAGAAGAGCAGGTTCTTGATACTCCGGGTGTTTAGGAAAGACTTGCGCTTGCTACTGATTTGGTTAGCCCACACATTCATTCGTGGGACACCCTATTTATTTAATTCAAATTTTTTATATTAGTTTCCGGGCTGCGTCCCGATGAATTAGACATTTATTCCTTATCCTTAGAAGCTCCTTAGTATACAATCGAATGTGGGTAGAAGAAGAGTTGTTGTTTAACTTTTTCGGGCACACTATCATGTTTTGGTTGGATTATTTAAATTTTAAAGTCATCCGCTGATTTGATTCATATACGTATGATTTGTTTACCTTTATTTTATAAACTGTTTGAGGCGAATGTTAAACCTGGCGGGTTCAAGTGTTATTATTGTGTCGTTTAGGTTGTTCCGATGTTGTTCATGACGTCGGATGCTGGTCACGGCTAGAGTGCGATTTGGGGCGTGACACATGGCCCTCTAGTTGGGTCGTGAAAAAGGTGGTATCAGAGCAGTTCCGTCCTAGGGTGTATCTACGAGCCGGGTCCAGTAGAGTCTTGTTTATGGGTGTGAAGTGCCCCACACTTATAAACAAAAGGCTGCGGGGAATTTAGGAATAATGAACGCCTTTATTCTTCATAGATCGTGCGATAAAGTTATGTTAGAAGATTTCTCCTTTTCCCTAATTGTGCGTTATGATTTCAGCGATGCCACTGAAGAGGAAAGCAATAGCCGCCCAGAAGGGCAAATCTGTGACAAGAAGCCTAACCGAACAGGAGCCACCGGTAAATATAGAAGAGGGTGAGTCCCATAATGAGGCTCCATCTCATTCTTCTCACACTCCGCCTATCTTAGAGGAGCATGAAGGGGTCTCCACTCTAACTCCAATGCCTCCAGTTCCTCCAGGGGGTGCTTCGGGCCAGCAGATGACTGAGGGTATTCAGTTATTGACCTAGCTAGTTGCTGCTCTGGCTCAGTGAGAGAGTACGGGTCTAGGTGATAGAGCTGTTAGTGCAAGGGCCCGTGATTTTATGAGTTTGAATCCTTCAGAATTTTTCGGGTCAAAGCCGGATGAAGACCCGCAGGGTTTTATAGATGAGATGTTGAGGATGCTGAGAATAATACATGTATTTGATACTGAGTCAATGGAATTAGCATCCTACAGATTGCGGGATGTAGCCGTCCTATGGTATAATAACTGGATTTCTTCGAGAGGGGAAAATGTGGCTCCCCCGGCATGGTAGGAGTTCGTAGATGCCTTCATCCGCCATTATTTTCCACCTGAGGTCTGTCGAGCCCGAGCCAATAGGTTTTTAAATTTAAGGTAATAAAATATGAGTGCTCAGGAGTATAGTCTCGGCTTCAATTCATTGGCTAGGTATACTCCGACCATGGTAGCCGATATGGGAGACTGGGTGCTCTGATTTGTGAGTGGTTTAGGGCCACATTTGATCAAAGACTTCTTGACAGCTTCACTCCAGGAAGGGATGGACATTTCTCGCATTCAGGCCCACGCCCAGAATTTAGAAGAGCAGCAGCAGCCGCACAGAGGTGAGCGTGATATGGATAGAGGGCATAGTAAGAGGGCCATATAAGTCGGTGCTAGTAGTAAATATAAGGGGGGTCAGAGGCAACCGTATTCCAGATATTTAGACCAGTTCGCGGCTGATGCACCTCCTCGATTTTCGGGCAGGAGATTTGACCGCCTCATTTATTATGGATCGGGTCAGACCTCGAGAGCTCTAGGTTCCTAGTTTGGAGGCGATGTTAGTAAGAGAAGACCACCGGTGCCACGTGCAGTCAGTGCGGTAGATTACATTCGGGTCAGTGTCGCCGAGGCTCGTATGCTTGTGATGTCTGTGGTAAGACTAGGCATATGATGCGTGATTGTCCATCGATGAGCGGTAGAGTTGGGGTCCAGCCCACAGGATCAGTAGCTGGTTCTTCTTCGTCCATGTGCCTTGTAGGGCGGAGTCCCCAGACTTTAGTAGGCCGTGGAAGGGGCATATGGGGAGCATCCAGTTTGAGTGGCCCTCAGCCCTGTATATATGCATTAGCCGGGTGACAGGATCTTGAGTCCTCCCCTGACGTTGTCACAAGTATATTATTCGTATTCTCCTATGATGTTTATGCATTGATCGATCCGGGTTCTACCTTGCCGTATATCACTCCTTCTATTGTCGGTCATATTGGGGTGAAATCCGAGCCAATAAAACTGTTACACCCCGAAGTTCTATACATTGAAATTCGTACGTGTCGATCACCCCAAGTGTGGATTTTGGAGTTACTTTCAATGGCATGTATGGTTGCATGCGTTTAATTTACGAGCATGAAGATTTAGTTTAGGTAATAAGCCACGAGAGGATTAGAAAGTAGGGGAAATTTCGAAAACTAGGGTTGATGGTCCGACTTGGAGGGAGGATATCTTTTGGGACATGACGAGTTTTGAGACAAAACAAAAGTCCAGAGTGAATTTCATGAAGTCTTGTTTCTAACACAACAAACCGCTCCTCAATAGGACATTGGGGTAATGAGATATGGACGTTACAAGTTGGCATGGCAGGCCAGGAAAATAGCCTGCGCGAACGCGCCAAGGGCCAACTCAACGCTAACGAGCTACCACAGGGCGCGAGCGCGCTGAGAAAATTTCAGGCTCGGGATAGGGATGAAGATTATATGATCTGAGCATAAGAATACATATATATAGATGACATTTGGAGATCGTATGGTGTAAATTAGTTCATACGATACTTGATGAAAAGCCCTTGTAACCGTAAGCTAAGGTGGGGACCACATATCGGGTTTTTGTAAGGGACATATGAAAAATTATAAGAGTAGTAAATGGGAAGTTGAGCAAGTCTTAAGAAGGACCCTTAAGCCAAATGTGGGCATAAGCCCTCCAAAAGGATGATTTAAGGGTACGTTTTCGGATGATCTGACTTGGAGAGGCCAAAACGCCTTGATAAGTTTGGAATTTTGAATCACACCAAATACGGAACTTTTAGATAATTGAATTATCTTTCCAACCATAGGTCGTGGGCCCTTACAGAATATCGGGATCAAAAGTTATGACCCGTTTACTGAATGAACGCGCAGGCAGAAAATTTAGCCAGCGCGAACACGCCAAAAGGCACCGCGGACGCGCTGACCAAATTTTAGGTCGGTTTGGGCAGATTCTGGAACTCTATATAAGGGGGATTACCCCCTCGCCCCTTATTCATCCAAAACACCCAAAAACACCCCAAAAATTCCGAAAACCTCTCCCAACTTCTCAACATCAAATTTTAGCCCGGATCAAGTATAATTCCTGAATTTCAATCCAGGTAGCGTAAAGTTGCGATTACAAAATCGTATAACTACGCGTTTGGCTCAGTTCAAGGTGGGCAAAAGTGAACATATAGTAATATTATTGGGAGAAAGGTATGAATCTCTTATTATTAATGCTCATCTTGGTTTACTACGGGAATAGAGCGATTAGATAGTCGTATAACAGAGTAGTTGGTTGAAAAATCGGATAAATATTGTATGAGGTGTGTTATGGAGTATGTTTATGTTAGTGATGATGTTTTTGTTGCTGTTGTTGTTGGTAACTGTGATTTCGGGCTAGGGATATAAACAGGGAAAATGCTGCCGAAATTTTGGCAGATCCTAGAAAGAGTTAATTTAAAGACTTAGGGTAAGCATTTGATAACGAGCCTAACGATAGTATGAATTCCCTTGATTGTTTGCGAGTTCGAGAAGTAGAAGTTGAGTGAATAGATAAGCTTCTAGGTATGTAAAGTTACCCCTTCCTTCTTTTTCGCATGAATTACATAAACTGAGTGAACAACAAACATACTTCACTCCAATGCATTCTAATCCTCAGTGGTACTTGACATGATAGTTGTCTTTGATTCTCAAGTGTTGGTTTATTCTAATTATTCTATTGAGTCTCAAATGATGGTTCATTTTGTACATGATTGCTCCTAATAATCTACTCGTGCACAGTTTAATTGCATTGTTCACCGAGTTCCTCACTAGAGGGCCGGGTACGGTATATATATGACTATTTCACCGAGTCCCTCACTAGAGGGCCGGGTACGGTATATATATGATTATTTCACCGAGTCCCTCACTAGAGGGCCTGGTATGGTATATATATGATTATTTCACCGAGTCCCTCACTAGAGGGCCGGGTACGGTATATATATGATTAATTCACTGAGTCCCTCACTAGAGGGTCGGGTACAGTATATATATGATTATTTCACCAAGTCCCTCACTAGAGGGACGGGTACAATGTTTATATGATTATTTCATCAGGTCCCTCACTAGAAGGCCGGGTACGGTATATATGTATATGACTTCATTCACCGAGTCCCATAATGGGTCGGGCACGGTATATTATATATATATGCATGACTCATCTCATAAGGCACAGATGCATTGGTATCCTTGATTACCATACTTGTCTCCTGTCATCTTTTACTCAGTCATGATCTTCTTTATTGTACTTTATGCTTTACATACTCAGTACATTTTTCGTACTAACCCCCTTCCTTCGGGGCGGGGGGCGGGGGGGGGGGGGGGGGGGGGGGGGGGGGGCTGTGTTTCATGATCACAGGTACAGATACTCATGTGGTGATCCTACAGCTTAGGACTACTACTCAGTTGCTTGGAGAGATCTATTGTTCCGGAGCTTGAGTTATTTTAGTACAGATCCTTTTGATATCGACTTATGCATTCAGGGGTACGGCGAGGCCCCTTACCACCTTGTTTCACTAGTATACTCGTAGAGGTCTGTAGATATGTGTGGATTGTGTATATGCGGTTTGGTCACCTATACAGATGTAGTGCATTTTGGATATTCCCATGTATAGGGGCAGCCTTGTCGGCTTGCATATTTTGTTATGTTTTGGTTAGCTGTGGCTTCTCAGGAGATAGGTTCTATTGATGTATGACATGATGAGTTCATAGCATGCTTTTACTGAGTGCCATATTCTTGTCAGTTTCAGTATGATTATTTCTAGCAGGTCGTATACGGGTGCCCAGATCGAGCACTAGTCATGGCCCATCGGTGTTATATCACGTATTTTTATACGTCGAATTATTCGCAAGCTAATCGAAATAAGTTAAGGACGAGATTCTTTTTGGATATGAAATAAGTGCCTTTAATTCTGGATTTTAACTAGTACACAAATTGCTTATAAATTTTATTTAGTATAGAAATATTATTGGTGATTAGGGACTAATTAATTATGATTATATTATTAAAGTAGGGATTAGTGATTAATTAAAATCAATTAAGTTAATTATATCTTGTGGGCTCCACCCGTTTTTAATAAAAAATAATAAAAAGAAACATTGGTGAGTCATAGGGGGGTAACACATGTCCATTGGAAGGGCATCATATATATTGCTTGGACGATGAACAAATTGGATAATTCATTTTCATTTCACAAGGTTAAAGTTGAAGAAAAAGGAGACAGAACATTGCCATGGCTGCCAAGCTCTCGGCCAGCCGTGGCTGTTGAGAAAAAAATATTTTGTTGCTTGTTTTGATTAAGTTCCAAGTGATTTGCAATTTCAAGGAGGTGATAGCAACACTGGGTATTGAATTGAGGAAGAAGAAATAGTGAAATTGGAGCAAATAAGTGTAGAATTTCCTCTGAATAAATTAAGGTAAGATTTTCTTATTTTATGGTATAATTGTATTAATGGTGTTGTAATGGAAGGATTAAAATTGGATTGGATGAAATTGGAAGTAAGAAATTGCATGAAATCGTTAATATTATGAGTTGTAGTTGTTATATGGAGTTGTTGAGTTGAAAGGATTAAAAGTATGATTTATGTTCATATGTTGTTGTTCGTGTTGTGGTCGTGTTGTCGTTGATGTGGATTCTAAATTTGGAAGAAAGAAGTGTATAACGTATCGTATACAAAGCGTATGTTGGTTTGTTTGGTGTATAATCTTAAAACGTTAATGATTTGAATTGGAAAAGGATTAAG
The DNA here is from genome assembly GCF_019175385.1 of Lycium barbarum. NCBI lineage: Eukaryota > Viridiplantae > Streptophyta > Magnoliopsida > Solanales > Solanaceae > Lycium > Lycium barbarum. The sequence continues at coordinate 45,409,290 of NC_083340.1, forward strand.
AAGGGTTGTCGGATTGCTTGAGTTGTTTATGGACTGAATTGTAAGGGTTTTATATGCATATTTCTATTACTATCATTGTTGGTATTGCTGTGATAACAGGAGGTTAATTGGAAGTTCGGGTTAGGCGAGTATATAGGGGAAATGCTGCCCGATTTCCGTTAAGTTCTTAACTAATAAAAGTCCTAATCAAGAAAGTATAAATTAAAGAATGATTCCTATAAGTGATTGGTTACAGATTTATAAGTTAGAAAGTATAGTTTACTAACGATAGCATTACTTTCATATTAAATAGGCTAAAGGGGCGACGAAACGAACTTGATTACGATTAACCTTTAACAGGTATGTAAAGTTATCCTTTCTTTCTTTTTGGCATGATCTTTATGGAACGATCAGACCACGTGTATATAGTTCCAAAGAAAATCCCTATTCTTAGAGCCACTAGGATGGCTAATGTTCTTGACTCCCAGAACCTACTTTATTATGTTTTGATACGTATTTATGATTTCTGGAGTTTTATTTAATATGTTCCCTAGTGACACTCGAAGGATACTTGATATGAATATTGTCTTGATTTTCAAATGATGGTTCATTTTGATTATTCTATTGAGTCTTAGATATGATTTAGTTTGCACATGGTTGCTCACTACTCTGCTCGTGCATGCCTCAATATGTCTTTCACTGAGTCACAGGCTAGGATATGTTTTCGAGCATAGTTTCACTGCATTGTTCACCGAGTCCCTCACTAGAGGGCCGGGATACGGTATATATATAGATGATGATGTGATGGTGTGATGATGTGATTATGGCACCAGGGATGGTGTGTGGCGACCTTATTCACCGAGTCCCATAATGGGTCGGATATGATATATGATATTGATATGCATGATTTTCATTTCATAAGGCAAGTGTATTGATATTTTAAAAGTCATACTTGTTTCTGGTAACCTCTATTTCAGTTATGATCCTCTTTATTACATTTCATGCTTTATATACTCAGTACATATTCCGTACTGATCCCCTTTCTTCGGGGGGCTGCGTTTCATGCCCGCAGGTACAGACACTCGATTCGGTGGTCCCCCAGCTTAGGATTTCCAGTCAACTGTCTTGGAGAGCTCCGTTGTTCCGGAGCCTAGACTTCTTGGTACAGATCTTTTGATGTATATATATGTATGATTGTCCAGGGGTACGACGGGGCCCTGTCACGTCATATTTCACTGTTGATACTCTTAGAGGTTTGTAGACATGTGTGTGGGTTGTATATAGATTATGATCAGCTGTGTCTATATAGTTTGTTGTGGATGTTTCTGTTTATTGTGGCAGCCTTGCCGGCTTGCATATGTTATCGATATGTAGTGGCAGCCTCGTCGGCTTGCGTATTATAATGATATATAGTGGCAGCCTTGTCGGCTTGTGTACTTTATTACGTTGCGATCGGTTGAGACTCCACAGGAGCCAGATTATCATGATCTGTGACGTTGAGGACCGTTGGGTCTACGTCGATTCCCATGTTGTCCATAGCGTCAGTCTGACTATGTCTAACAGGTACACATATGGGTGTCAAGCTCGGGCACTAGTCATGGCTGTCGGGGTTGGGTCGTGACAAAAGTGGTATCAGAGCAGTTCATCCTCGGAGTGTCTACAGACCGTGTCTTGTAGAGTCTTGTTTATCGGTGTGTTGTGCACCACATCTATAAACAGGAAGTTACAGGACATTTAGGATATTATCTTTCCTTCTGTCTTAGATCGTGCGATAGAGCTAGAACCTAGGAAAGATTGTTTCTGACCCCTTTTCCTGTAGGTAGGTGCAGATTGGCGAGAAATGAAGAGGTCAGCTTCAGATAGTGAGGGTGCTAAGAAGGCCTCTAGAGTAAGTTCAGGACCCCAGGCTCTAGGACCGAGTAGGAGGAGCCTCAGTTATTCTATCGAGACTGACCCCTCGGAGGACCCAGCGACAATTCCTCCAGAGTTTTTGATATTCAGGGAGGCGGTCCCTAAAGCCATACCAGCTGCTCCTATGGCAGAGCACTATGTTAGACCGGCTACCCCGGTAAGTGTTACAGATTACTCCAGCCCCCTATCCTGGTGATCAGTAAACCAGGAGTTGCCCGGTTATCTACATTCCCCGGAGTCAGATGAGGAAGGCGATGAAGGCCAGACGAGTAGATGGTGGGCAGACGATGACGAGGAGAACACTTCACCTTCTAGATCACCAGATCAGACTAGAGACCGATCGACTACAGGTATATGAGGCTTTATTGAAATTTCCTATGTATGTGCATTTGCTATAGATTATTACCTAATAACGGCGAGCAGAAATCAAAGGGGCCGACAACCAAGTATTTATAAGTAATAGCGACCAAGGTGTTCCCATCACCGTGGGAATTTTTGAAATCTAGGATGGAAGGTAGTTATACATGCGGGGGAAGGTTGGATATCGAGGTTACGTTATGAGAATTAGTATATACAGAATGGAAAACTGACTCTATTGTCCCGGAGCTTGTGTTCATTTAGTACAGATCCTTTTGATATCGACTTATGCTTATTCAGGGGTACGGCGAGGCCCTTTACCACCGTGTTTCACTAGTATACTCATAGAGGTTTGTAGATATGTGTGGATTGTGTATAAGCGGTTTGGTCACCTATACAGATGTAGTGCATTTTGGATATTCCCATGTATAGGGGCAGCATTTTCGGCTTGCATATTTTGTTATGTTTTGGTTAGCTGTGGCTTCTCAGGAGATAGGTTCTATTGATGTATGACATGATGAGTTCATAACATGCTTTTGCAGAGTGCCATATTTTTGTCAGTTTCAGTATGATTATTTCTAGCAGGTCATATACGGGTGCCCAGCTCGAGCACTAGTCATGGCCCATCAGTGTTATATCACGTATTTTTATACGTCGAATTATTCGCAAGCTAATCGACATATATATATATATATATATATATATATGATGTGATGGTGTGATGATGTGACGATGTGATGGTGTGATGATGTGATTATGGCGCCAGGGATAGTGTGTAGCGACCTTATTCACCGAGTCCCATAATGGGCCGGATATGACATATGATATTGATATGCATGATTTTCATTTCATAAGGAAAGTGTATTGATATTTTAAAAGTCATACTTGTTTCTGGTAACCTCTATTTCAGTTATGATCCTCTTTATTGTATTGCATGCTTTATATACTCAGTACATATTCTGTACTGACCCCCTTTCTTCGGGGGGCTGCGTTTCATGCCCGCAGGTACAGACACTCGATTCGGTGGTCCCCCAACTTAGGATTTCCAGTCAGCTGTCTTGGAGAGCTCCGTTGTTCCGGAGCCTAGACTTCTTGGTACAAATCTTCCGATGTATATATATATATATATATATATGATTGTCCAGGAGTACGACGGGGCCCTGTCCCGTCATATTTCACTGTTGATACTCTTAGAGGTCTGTAGACATGTGTGTGGGTTGTATATAGATTATGATCAGCTGTGTCTATATCGTTTGTTGTGGATGTTTCTGTTTATTGTGGCAGCCTTGCCGGCTTGTGTATGTTAGCGATATGTAGTGGCAGCCTCGTCGGCTTGCGTATTATAATGATATATAGTGGCAGCCTTGTCGGCTTGCGTATTTTATTACGTTGTGATTGGTTGAGACTCCACAAGAGCAAGATTATCGTGATATGTGAAGTTGAGGACCTTTGGGTCTACGTCGATTCGCATGTTATCTATAGTGTCAGTCTGACTATGTCTAACAGGTACAGATATGGGTGTCCATCTCGGGCACTAGTCATGGCCCTCGGGGTTGGGTCATCACAAAAACCTTTTGAACTGTCTACTCCTATTGGTGACCCGGTCATAGCTAGATAAGTATATAGAAATTGTTGTATGTGATCGTCAGACTACAACTGATTTGATTGAGCTGGAAATGTTAGATTTTGATGTTATTATAGGCACGGATTTGTTGGCTTCTTGTTATGCTAATGTGGACTGTAGAACAAAAATGGTTCAATTCCAATTCTCAGGAGAACCAGTGCTTGATTGGAAAGGCAACACAGCGTCTTCCCGAGGTAGGTTTATTTCCTATCTCAAAGCGAGAAAGATGATTGCAAAAGGATGTATTTATCATTTGGTCTGGGTTCATAAAACCGAAGCAAAGCTGCCGACTCTTCAATCTGTCCCGGTAGTGAACACGTTTCCGGATGTGTTTCTAGATGAGCTTCTAAGTCTTCCACCGGAACGGGAGAATGATTTTATTATTGATGTGCTACCGGACACCGAACCCTTATCTATTCCTCCTTACAGAATGGCTCCTGCAGAACTGAAAGATCTAAAGGCACAGCTGAAGGATTTGCTCGAGAAGGGATTTATTAGACCCAGTTCATCGCCATGGGGAGCACTTGTCTTGTTCGTAAGAAAGAAAGATGGTTCCTTGCGAATGTGCATTGACTATAGGCAACTGAACAAGGTGATGATAAAGAATAAATATCCGCTTCCGAGAATTAACGATTTGTTTGATCAATTGCAGGGTGATAAGTGGTTTTCAAAGATAGATTTGAGATCAAGATATCACCAAGTGAGAGTTAGAGAAAGAGACATTCCGAAGACGACATTCAGAACCAGATATGGTCATTATGAATTCTGGGTAATGTCATTTGGCTTGACTAATGCCCCGGCAGTGTTTATTAATTTGATGAATAATGTGTTCAGGACTTTCCTAGATCTATTTGTAATTGGGTTTATCGATGATATTCTGGTATACTCTCGGTCAGAAGCAGAGCATGCAAATCATTTACGCATTGTCCTTGGGATTCTTCGGACTCGAGAATTATATGCAAAATTTTCAAAATGTGAGTTTTGGCTGAATTCTGTAACTTTTCAGGGCCATATTATCTCAACTGACGGCATCCGAGTAGATACTCAGAAAATTGAGGCTGTGAAGACTTGGCCAAGGACTATAACACCTACGGAGGTCCGTAGCTTCCTGGGATTAGCAGGCTATTACAGAAGATTTATGGAAGGATTTTCTTCTATTTCTGCACCATTGACGAAGCTAACTTAGAAATCAGCAAGATTTCAGTGGACGGATGCTTGCGAAGCTAACTTAAACCCCAGTCCTGACACTTCCAGAAGGATTAGAAGGCTATCTTGTTTGTGATGCCTCCGGTGTTGGATTGGGCTGTGTGTTGATAATGCACGGTAAGGTTATTGCCTATGCTTCTAGGCAGTTGCGGAAAGATGAGAAGAATTATCCGACCCATGATCTAGAATTAGCTGCGGTTATTTATACACTAAAGATGTGGAGACATTATTTGTATGGTGTTCATGTTGATATTTATACAGATCACAAGAGTCCCCAGTATATATTCAAGCAGAATCTGCGGCAGAGGCGGTTGTTAGAGCTACTGAAAGACTATGATTTGAGTATTTCATATCATCCCGAAAAGGCAAATGTGGTGGCCGATGCTCTCGGTCGTAAATCTATGGGCAGTCTATGTGATGTTTAGCCGGAGAAGAAAGAATTAGTCCATGAGCTCCACCAGCTAGCTAGCCTAGGAGTTTGCTTAATGGACTCAGGCAATGTAGGAGTTGCTGTACATAATCCAGCCATTTCATCCTTAGACCTGGAAGTGAAAAAAAACCAATATGAAGACCCCAAGTTTAGTTATTACGGAGATACACTTCCCACAAAAGAGAAGTTACAATTTGAGATTTTTACAGATAGGGTTCTTAAGTATCGAGGCAGGCTATGTGTCCCGAATGTTGCGGGATTACGCCGTCAGATTCTGGAAGAAGCCCATTACTCCCGCTATTCCGTTCATCCAGGAGTGACGAAGATGTACCATGATCTCGAGTCAATGGATTAGTGGGATGGCATTAAGAAAGATATAGCAGAATTTATAGATCAGTGTCCAAATTGCTAACAAGTGAAAATCGAGCATCAAAAGCAAGGAGGATTGTTGCAGGCTATGAAAATTCCAACCTGGAAATGGGAAGTAATCAACATGGATTTTATTGTAGGCTTTCCCCGTTCTCAATGTATGTTTGACTCCATATGGGTAATCGTGGACAGACTTACAAAATCAGCTCATTTTCTTCTAGTCAGAAATACATACTCAGCAGAAGATTATGCAAGGATGTATCTTAAAGAGATAGTGCGACTTCATGGTGTCCCAGTATCCATTGTCACATAAAGAGGAGCACAATTTACTGCCATATTCTGGAAGTCCTTTCAAGAAGGCTTGAGAACTCAAGTGAAACTTAGTACGACATTTCATCCACAGACTGATGGACAAGCTGAACGCACTATTCAGACCTTGGAAGATATGTTGCGGGCATGTGTATTATATCTCGCAGGTAATTGGGATGATCATTTGCCACATATCAAATTTGCATATAATAACAATTATCATTCCAGTATTCAGATGGCCCCGTATGAGGCTCTATACGGAAGGAAGTGTAGATCACCAATTGGATGGTTTGAGGTAAGGGAGACACAACTAATAGGTCTGGAATTGATTCAACAAGCGATAGAGAAGATCAAGCCGATCCGAGACTGGTTGTTAACAGCTCAGAGTCGTCAGAAATCTTATGCAGACAATCGTCGACGAAACTTGGAATTCCAAGTTAATGATTGGGTATTCCTGAATGTCTCGCCGATGAAAGGTGTAATGAGATTCAGCAAGAAGGTCAAGCTAAGTCCTCGATATATTGGACCTTATAAAATTGTTCGTAAAGTTGGCCAAGTGGCTTATGAAATATATCTACCTTCAGAATTGGAGTCAGTTCACCCAGTTTTTCATGTGTTGATGCTCCGTAAGTGTGTTGCAGATCCTTCCAGAATTGTGCCTTTCGATGATGTTCAATTTACCGAGAAGTTGGCTTATGAAGAAGTACCCATTGCAATACTAGATAGGCAAGTGCGGAAACTCAGAACTAAAGACGTAACTTCAGTTAAGGTTTTGTGGAGAAACAATAATAGAGAAGAGATAACTTGGGAAGCAAAAGAAGATATGAAGTATAGGTATCCGCACATATTTCCATCCCCATAAGAGGTTCAAGACAAGACTCCATTGTCCTCAGGTATGTAATACTTTCTTTTAATGCTTTTGGGTCGTCTGTGGCCATGTTTTCTTGCTATTGTTATTGTAGCCCTGTGAGGCGATGTCATTTTGGGTTGCTGTGACAGTATGGTAGTGCCATATCACAGAGGAAACTCTGGCGAAATTGCTGTAGAATTCTTGAGAACCTAACATTCGAGGAGGAATGTTCCTAAGCGGGGGAGAATGTTACACCTTGGAATTTTGGGTCGTTGTGCTGTGAATAGACTAACACAAGTTTAAGGTGAATATGAAGTCCTTACGACTTTAAAGAGGGTATTTAGTAGCTTTAAAGTATATACTATGAGGTCTTGAAGTCATATGAATCGGTGAAACTAAGTTCGTCGAAGGAAGTGAAGTATAAGTTGTGTTTGGGAAGGTTTTGCAATTATTGAGTTAACAATTATTTAGTAATGTTTTGGGAAGGAGTTATAGGGCTCCTTGGATGGTTAATGAAGTGTTAAACAAGTGCCAAGAAGACTCCATAAGGATTTGAGATCAAACGAATCGACGAAAACAATTTTGGAAAAGGTGAGTTATACGACCACTTATACGGTCCGTATAAGGGTCAGTATAATAGTTACGGTGAAGGTTCATCACTGGTGATATTATATGGTCACTTATACGGACCGTCTAAAATTATACGGACCGTATAAGTGTCCGTATAATCACGTCGGGCAACTTTATTTCTTGTTATAAATAGATGACCCAAGTTCTTATTTTTCATTTCCCATCTTCTCCACAATTCTTGAGAGCTGTAGAATATTCCACACACCATATCAACACAAACCCAAGAGAAATCAAGGATTAAATAACAAGGATCAAGAGAATCAAGTGTAGAGAAGCTCACTAGGGTCGGTAGAAGCCAAGAATCCCTTCGTATTGAAGTTGGGGTTTCTCTCAAGTGAAGTATATTCATCCAAACTTCATCCGTACATGTTCAAAGGTGAGTTTTACATCTATTTCATGTTATCAAGGGTATTTGGTTGTCGAATAATTTGAATGAACGAAGGAAGAAGAATTTGAAGCTTAAACATGGACTTAATGATATTCTTGAATAGTAACTTGAATTTAGTCATAGTTCTTGATATGCCATGAGTATAATCTTGTTGTGAATGACACTAATGATGTTGAATAAGTATTATGTGAAAATGAATATGGTATTATGTTGTAGCTATGGTTATGAATGACTTTGAAAAGGAGTTTTGAGGATGAACAATGTTTAACTTGAAAAACTCTATTGATTATGGTATTATGAGTGTTGCTATTAATGTTTTGGAGTTGTTTATTATATGGAGAAAGTTTTCAGAACAAAGGAAATGCTGCCCAATTTTCGTTAACTCTTAGTCGCTTTAGTTTAGACTTAAGTATGTTTCCAGTGGCCTAACCTTGATATGAATTCTCTTGAATGTAGAGTTGTGAGCTTGGAAGGAGAACGTTTAGTCGTTAAGAAGACGTAAAGGTATGTTAAGGCTAATCCCTTTCTTTCAAAGGAATGACTCATATATTACGATTTCCTACATACTTCCATGACCTTCTTACATTCCAAAAGTTGAGAGTCCAAGATTCTTAAATGCCTCTTATGTGATAGAGATAAGATATGTCATATGATAATGATGATGATGATGATCTTAATTTGAGAGATTCCAAAGCTTATGAATTGATGCTATTATGAGATTGATGATCTTATTTTATGATTCCCTTGATGTTATTCATTGTTGGCAATCTCACCTCATGATACTAGTTCCTTCAAGGTGAGACATAGTGATGATGAATGTTTCATAATATAATCGGAGGATACCGACCCTACGTCACTCCGATGGAGATTTAGCTTTCACTTGGTCTCTCATGCATGCTTTATGTTATGTACATGTAAGAGTACACCGTACCTAGTAGGCTGGGCAGACAGCAATACGATAGGCGTAGTGGGCAGCTTATGATTACACCGAGCTTAGTTGGCCGGGCAGACACCACTAGTGGGTGGCATGAGATTGTTACCCAGGATGCGGGAGGCTCGGACGCGGGCTGATGATGATCACACCATACCTATATGGTCGGGCAGTTTACATGTGTATGTATATGATATGATGTTGTTTGCTATAAAAGTTAGCATGCATGATTCTGCCTTAAGAGGAAATCAGTTACAGGTTATCTCTTTATCTTATGTTTTTTTATTTCTGTATTCTGGACGCTACGTTCATGCCCGTAGGTAGACAGGGAGACGATACGGATACATAGGAGCCTTGTCAGCCGTTACGCTAGAGCACTCCACTACTCTGGAGGTGCAGCTTATTGGTATATTCTTTTGTGTATATATTGGGGCATGGCGGGGTCCTGTCCCGTCCTTATGATTTCAGTACTCCAGTTAGAGACTCGTAGATACATATGTGTGGGTAGTGGATGTTATGTGATCTCTTAATGTATATCCTCTATTTATCATTTTATAGACTCGTGGGCTTATGTACATATATGATTTGAGAGATATTCGAAGATCATTTCCTGATAAGCTTGTATTGGGAATGGTATACGTTCAAGTTGAGCTTGATGATAAGTCTGACGGGTGGTGCTCAGTATGCTAGCTCCGGGTGCCCGTCATGGCCCTCTAGTTGGGTTGTGACAGAGTACCTCTCTACTCAAGCCTAGGGATTCCCGACATGGCTAAAGTGACTGTCTTGGCGAGATAGTCCAAGATCGCATGATAAGGAGAAAGCCAGGTGTTACGCCTCGGAAGTTTTTCCGTACTGGTATGATGAGTGTATGGTGTTTCACTAAGTCGGGAATGGCTAATTATGAATCTCGGAAAAAAATTATAAAGTTGCAGAGAAATTCACTGCCAGTGGTCGTACGTGGCACTATACGGACCGTATAGTGGTTTACGGACCGTATAGTGCACTCGTCCTTCAACCTGCCAAAAATCTCAACTTTCTAGAAATTGTTGAATATGGTTAAAGACGACCCAGTTTACGGCCCGTAAACTGGTTTACGGACCGTAAACCCGGTCGTAAACTGCCCTGTCCACCAGCCAGACTTTCTGTTTTGGAGAATGCTTAAATACGATCACTGGGACGGACCGTAAATCAGAATACGGTCCGTAAACTGCACTTTACGGTCACTGTTCATCCCGACAGAAATTCATTAAACATTAGCTTTTGAGTTATTAAAAGGAACATTGGCCTCATTTTATTTCATTCATTATTCATGCAACTCAGGAGACCTCTAGAACTTTCCAAATATTTTCTCCACAAGAATTCAAGAGAATCACAAGGAACATCAAGATCAACACCACCAAACTTATGAAATCAAGTGTAAGAACACATCAAAGGATCTTCTAAATCAAGAAGTTCTAAAGAAGGGTGGAACTAGGGTTTTGGCTAAGTGAAGAATTTCAACTCAAGGGTTGTTCAACCACTATCCAAGGTAAGTTTGATGATCATTCTATGTTGTTTGAAGTATTGAAAAGCTTAAACACTTGAAATGTAGAAGAACATAGAAATGGACCATCACTGAGTGAATAGTGCCATAAATGAATGATAGTGGGATTGAATTATGAATGTTGAAGTGTTGTGAATACAAATGCATTATGAATGATGTTTACATCATGAAACAAGCGTTAAACGCATGAAAATGCAATGACGAGTCATAAGGCTAAAAATGGGGAAATTGGAGGAAAATGGTGGATTTGCTAAATGTACGTAAATGACGATGGTCGATTGTGATATTATGAGTAATGTTAGGGATGTTAAGAGTTGAGATAAAACATGAGAAAAATAGTATAAACAAGTGAAGCGCTGTCCGACTTCTCCTAGAATTAGCGACGCATTCTTGTAGTTAGTATGCTAATGTTGATATGAATTCTTATGAAGGTAACGACGCGATATTGAAGGAGAACGAGTGAGCGATATCTTAGCTAAACGACCAAGGTATGTGAGACTAGTCTTTCTTTATAATGGCATGAATCTTTGATGTAATTTCCTATTCCATTCATGAGCTCTCACATTCTAAGAAGTTAAAAGCCTACGTTTATGAATGTCCATATGAGATAAGTTATACGATATGATGATACTAGTATAATGATGATGTTAATTATCTCTTACACTCACCTTATGTACTAGTTCCTTCAAGGTGAGGCAGAGTATCAATAGTTGTTCCATAATGGAATCGGGGGATCACGACCTTACGTCACCCCGATAGAGTAAAGTTGATCTTGAGCCTTATGCATGTATTACAATGAGATAAGTATTTTATGAGGAGTATATCATTATTATGAGCATTTTATGATAAGCATGACATGAGCATTTCACACCGCGCCTAGTTGGCCGGGCAGTCACCGCCAAGGCGGGCAGCTATACGGATACACCATGACCTTCGGGCATGGGCAGACACCACTAGTGGGCGGCATGAGATGGTACCCCGGACGCGGGAGGCCTGGACGCGGGCTAATGATATTGATGATTACACCATTCCGACATGGACGGGCAGCTTGCATATGATGCATACAGGTTATGATGATGAGTATGAGTACGATAGCATGCAATACTGCATTTATGATTACCAGTCCGATCCATATGTTTTATGTTGATGTTTTCCTTCTTTATGTATGCCTCTCATACTCGGTACAATATTCGTACAGACGTCCTTTCTTCGGATGCTGTGTTCATGCCCACAGGTAGACAGGAAGGAGAGCTTGGCCCAGGTCATCAGTAGCTGTCACCTAGAAGATAGCACTCCTTTGTTCGGAGGTGCTTGTGATTACTCTCTTTTGATGTACACTCCTATATGTATATTCTGGGCATGACGGAGTCTTGTTCCGTCTATGTATTCCTTATGTTAGTAGTGGCTCGTAGATACTCAGTGTGGGTTAGATGGTCCCATAAGACGATTTCCTATGTATGTATATTATTTTGATGGCCAATAGGCCAATGTATATGAAGTATGTATGTTTTAAATAAAATATGATTTTCTCACAATTAGTGTGTAAAATGTATAAGAGAGTATTAAGTGAGCAGAATAAGCAGTAGAAAGAGCGGTGCTCGGTAAATTCTCCAGGTACCCGTCGCGGCCCCTAGTCGGGTCGTGACAAAAGTGGTAACAGAGCAGTTCGTCCTAGGAAGTGTCTACGAGCCGTGTCTAGTAGAGTCTTGTTTATGGTGTGTTGCGCGCCACGCTAATAAACAAGAGGCTACAGGGCATTTAGGAAAATGACCATCTTTCTTCTCATGAGATCGTGCGATAGAGCAATGTCTAGGATTATATTATTCCTAAAAGTGTGTTATGGTTTCAGAGAAATGCTGCCGAAAGGAAAAGCTACAGCTGCCTAGAAAGGCAAAGCTGCGACGAAGAAACGGGCAGAAAGGGAGCCTCCGGCGGAGGTAGAGGAAAGTGAATCGCAAAGTGAGGCCGCACCCAATGTAGAAGAACAGGGAGGAGCCTCAGCTCCTATTCCTCCACCGGGTGTTTCGGGACAACAAGTGTCCGAGGCCATACAATTACTGACACAGTTGGTTGCCGCTCAAGCACAGCGACAGAATACGGGCCCAAGTGATCGTTCAGCTAGCACAAGAGCCCGTGATTTCCTTACTCTAAACCCTCCAGAATTTTTCGGGTCAAGGCCGGATGAGGACCTACAAGGCTTTATCGATGAGATGCTGAGAACATTAACACTTATGCATGCTTCTGAGACTGAATCTGTAGAGTTGGCCTCATATAGACTTCGCGACGTGGCGGTACTATGGTATAAGAATTGGGTGATGACAAGAGGGGAGAATGCACCACCTCCCTTGTGGCAAGAGTTTGTAGATGCTTTTCTTCGTCACTACTTGCCACCCGAAGTCCGCCGAGCTAGAGCGGACAAGTTCCTGAATTTAAAGCAAAGGGGTATGAGTGCCCGGGAGTATAGCATGCAATTCAACTCATTGGCTCGATATGCTCTGACTATGGTGGCCGACATGGGAGACAGGATCTATAGATTTGTGAGTGGTCTGGGGCCACATTTGTACAGAGATTGTTTGACGGCCTCCTTGCAAGACGGGATGGTGAGGAGCGACAGCAGCAGCAGAGAAGTGAGCGTGATGGTAACAGAAGTAGAAGACAAGGTAAGAGGGCTAGATCTATGGGAGAGAGCAGTGAGTATAGACAGGGACCGAGACAGACACATCCCAGGCACTCAGGTCAGTTCGCGACTAGTGCACCTCCTAGATTCTCAGACGGAAGGTTCGATCGCTCTTTCCAGTCAGGGTAGGGTCAGAGTTCGAGGGCCCCAAGTTCTCAGTATCAGGGAGATTTTAGTCAGAGGAGACCTCCAGTACCGCGGTGTATCCAGTGTGGCAAATTACATTCCGGACGGTGTCGTCAGGGTTCAGATGCTTGTTATGCTTGCGGGCAAGTTGGTCACATGATGAGAGATTGCCCCTCAGCGAGAGATAGAGCTGGGACTCAGCCTACAGGTTCAGCAGCGGGTTCTTCTTCAGCACGCCCGACAACACAGACTCCTCAGACTACAGCAGGTAGAAGCAGAGGTAGAGGGGGAGCATCTACTTCAGGTGCTGTTCAGCCCCGTGTGTATGCTTTAGCGGGGCGACAGGATCTTGAGTCTTCCCCAGACGTTGTCACAGGTACCTTAATTCTATTTTTCCGTGATGTATATGCTCTGATTGACCCGGGTTCTACCTTCTCATATATTACTCCGTATATCGCTGATTGTGTTGGGGTGAGACCTGAGCAAATTAAACCTTTCGAGGTATTCACTCCGGTTGGTGATCCCGTGATAGCGACACAAGTATATAAGGACTTTGTAGTGGTTATATGTGATTGTCAGACGAGAGCTAATTTGATTGAACTTGAGATGATAGATTTTGACGTAATTATGGGTATGGACTGGTTGGCATCGTGCTATGCTAATGTTTATTGCCAGGCAAAAGTAGTTCGATTCCAATTTCCGGGAGAGCCCGTACTTGAGTGGAAGGGCAATACAGCTTCCCCAAAGGGTAGGTTTATTTCCTACCTTAAGGCGAGAAAGATGATAGCCAAAGGTTACATTTGTCATCTAGTTCGGGTTCATGACACGGAGGCGGAAGTGCCAACTTTCCAGTCGGTCCCGGTAGTGAATGAATTCCCAGATGTGTTTCCCGACGAGTTACCAGGTTTTCCTCCAGAAAGGGAAATTGATTTTGCCATCGATGTATTGCCGGACGCCAAGCCTATCTCTATTCCTCCCTATCGAATGGCTCCAGCAGAGTTGAAGGAGCTAAAGGCACAGTTGAAAGACTTGCTCGTAAAGGGTTTCATTAGGCCCAGTTCATCACCATGGGGAGCACCGGTCTTGTTCGTGCGGAAGAAAGATGGGTCGCTACGAATGTGTATCGATTATAGACAGTTGAACAAGGCGACTGTGAAGAACAGATATCCCCTCCCCAGAATCGACGACTTGTTCGATCAATTGCAAGGTGCTAAATGGTTCTCCAAGATAGATCTGAGATCGGGTTATCATCAGGTGAGAATTAGGGAAGCAGATATTCCCAAGACTGCCTTCAGGACAAGATATGGTCACTACGAGTTTCGAGTAATGTCGTTCGGGTTGATGAATGCCCCTGCAGTGTTCATGAATTTGATGAATAATGTGTTCAGGCCGTTCTTAGACCTTTTTGTGATAGTGTTTATCGACGATATCCTGGTATATTCTCGCACAGAATCAGAACATGCAGATCATCTAAGAATTGTTCTTGGTGTTCTTCGAGATCGGGAATTGTATGCAAAGTTTTCAAAGTGCGAGTTTTGGCTAAATTCTGTTGCATTCCTGGGTCATATTATTTCAGATGTTGGTATCCGAGTCGACAATCAGAAAATAGAAGTTGTGAAGACTTGGCCAAGGCCTACGACGCCCACAGAAGTTCGTAGTTTCCTTGGGTTAGCAGGATATTATAGAAGATTTGTAGAGGGCTTCTCATCTATTTCAGCCCCGTTGACAAGGTTAACCCCGAAATCGGCTAAATTCCAGTGGAGTGATGCCTGTGAGCAGATCTTTCAAGAGTTGAAAAACAGGTTGACCTCAGCACCAGTGCTAACACTTCCAGAAGGATCAGATGGCTACGTAGTATATTGTGATGCCTCCGGTGTGGGATTAGGTTGTGTATTGATGCAGCATGGGAAAGTCATTGCATATGCCTCAAGACAGTTGCGAAAGCATGAACAGAATTATCCCACTCATGATCTTGAATTAGCTGCGGTCATTCATGCATTCAAAATATGGAGACACTACTTATATGGTGTGCATGTGGACATCTATACGGATCACAAAAGCCTTCAATATATTTTCAAACAGAAGGAGTTGAACCTGCGGCAAAGGCGATGGTTAGAATTACTGAAGGATTACGATGTGAAAATTCTGTATCACCCAGGAAAGGCGAATGTAGTGGCAGATGCACTTAGCCGCCGATCGATGGATAGATTATGTGGAGTTCCTTCGGAAAAGCGAGAAATGGTTCGTGATGTCCATCGGTTATCAAGTCTTGGCGTACGGCCAATTGATTCAGGAGATGCAAGTATTAGCGTTAATAACCCCACAATTTCATCATTGAATCTAGAAGTGAAGGAACGACAATATGAAGATCCTCAGTTAAGCCATTATTGAGATCTAGCTCATGAAAAGGGAAAGTCTCTATTCGAAGTTTCCATAGAAGGAGTTCTTAGATATCAGGACAGGTTATGCGTACCGGATGTGGCAAACTTACGCCAACGAATTTTAGAGGAAGCACATTATTCTCGGTATTCTATTCATCCAGGTGCAACCAAGATGTACCACGATCTTAAGTTGCTATATTGGTGGGATGGCATGAAGCGAGACATAGCTGGGTTTGTAGCCCAATGTCCAAATTGTCAGCAAGTGAAAGCCGAACATCAAAAGCCAGGAGGTTTATTGCAAGCAATGGAAATTCCTACGTGGAAATGGGAAGAAATTAATATGGATTTTGTGGTAGGATTACCCCGTACGCGAGGGAAGTGTGACTCTATATGGGTGATCGTGGATAGACTCACGAAATCAGCTCATTTTCTCCCCGTTAGAACCACATACTCCGCGGAAGATTATGCTAAATTGTATCTCAAGGAGATTGTACGACTTCACGGTATTCCTTTGGCCATTATCACAGACAGAGGGGCACAGTTCACAGCCAAGTTCTTGAAGTCCTTTCAAGAAGGTCTAGGTACCCAAGTCAAGCTCAGCACGGTGTTCCATCCGCATACCGACGGACAAGCCGAGCGCACTATTCAGACCTTGGAAGATATGCTAAGGGCATGTGTAATGGATTTCGGTGGTGGTTGGGATGAGCATTTACCTCTTATTGAATTTGCGTATAATAACAGCTATCATTCCAGCATTCAAATGGCCCCGTATGAAGCCTTATATGGAAGAAAGTGCAGATCTCCAATTGGATGGTTTGAAACCGGAGAAGTACAATTGATAGGCCCCGACTTAATCCAACAAGCGGTTGAAAAGGTTAAAGTGATTCGAGACCGACTATTAACAGCTCAAGGTCGCCAAAAGTCCTATGCGGACAACCGCCGACGAGACTTGGAATTTCAAGCCAACGATGGGGTATTCCTGAAAGTTTCACCAATGAAAGGAGTAATGAGATTCGGTAAAAAAGGGAAGTTGAGTCCAAGATATATTGGACCTTATAAAATTATCCGTAAGGTGGGTCGAGTAGCCTACGAATTGGACTTGCCTTCAGAGCTCGAATCTGTGCATCCAGTGTTCCATGTTTCGATGCTCCGCAAGTGTATGGGAGACCCAAAGAGAATAGTTCCGATTGCTGATGTGCAAGTAACAAAGAAGCTAACATACGAGGAAAGGCCCATTGCCATTTTGGATAGACAAGTACAAAGACTTCGGAACAAAGAGGTTGCTTCAGTCAAAGTTCTATGGCGGAATAACAATCGGGAAGAAATGACTTGGGAAGCGGAAGAGAAGATGAAAATCAAATATCCGCATTTATCCCACTCCCTGGAAGAAACTCAAGAAGAAACGTCGACGATATAAGGTATGTATACTTTAGTTTTAATGTTTTTGGTCCTGCGTGGCCGTGTATGTGTTGATATTGTGATATAGCCCTGTGAGGCGACGATATTATGGGTCGTTGTGGTAAATTAGTAGTGCCCAATTTACGAAGGAAACTTTGGCAAAAATTTTCCAAAATTCCCAAGTGTCGAACATCCGAGGACTAATGTTCCTAAGGGGGGGAGAATGTTACACCTCGGAAGTTTTTCTGTACTGGTATGATGAGTGTATGGTGTTTCACTAAGTCGGGAATGGATAATTATGAATCTCGGAAAAAAATTATAAAGTTGCAGAGAAATTCACTGCCAGTGGTCGTACGTGGCACTATACAGACCGTATAGTGCACTCGTCCTTCAACCTGCCAAAAATCTCAACTTTCTGGAAATTGTTGAATATGGTTAAATACGACCTAGTTTACGGCCCGTAAACTGGTTTAAGGACCGTAAACCAGGTTGTAAACTGCCATGTCCACCAGCCAGACTTTCTGTTTTGGAGAATGCTTAGATACGATCACTGGGACAGACCGTAAATCAGAATACGGTCCGTAAACTGCACTTTACGGTCACTGTTCATCCCGACAGAAATTCATTAAACATTAGCTTTTGAGTTATTAAAAAGAACATTGGCCTCATTTTATTTCATTCATTATTCATGCAACTCAGGAGACCTCTAGAACTTTCCAAATATTTTCTCCACAAGAATTCAAGAGAATCACAAGGAATATCAAGATCAACACCACCAAACTTATGAAATCAAGTGTAAGAACACATCAAAGGATCTTCTAAATCAAGAAATTCTAAAGAAGGGTGGATCTAGGGTTTTGGCTAAGTGAAGAATTTCAACTCAAGGGTTGTTCAACCACTATCCAAGGTAAGTTTGATGATCATTCTATGTTGTTTGAAGTATTGAAAAGCTTAAACACTTGAAATGTAGAAGAACATAGAAATGGACCATTACTGAGTGAATAGTGCCATAAATGAATGATAGTGGGGAATGTTGAAGTGTTGTGAATACAAATGCATTATGAATGATGTTTACATCATGAAATAAGCGTTAAACGCATGAAAACGCAATGACGAGTCATAAGGCTAAAAATGGGGAAATTGGAGGAAAATGGTGGATTTGCTAAATGTACGTAAATGACGATGGTCGATTGTGATATTATGAGTAATATTAGGGATGTCAAGAGTTGAGATAAAACATTAGAAAAATAGTATAAACAAGTGAAGCGCTGTCCGACTTCTCCTAGAATTAGCGACGCATTCTTGTAGTTAGTATGCTAATGTTGATATGAATTCTTATGAAGGTAACGACGCGATATTGAAGGAGAACGAGTAAGCGATATCTTAGCTAAACGACCAAGGTATGTGAGGCTAGTGTTTCTTTCTAATGGCATGAATCTTTGATGTAATTTCCTATTCCCTTCATGAGCCCTCACTTTCTAAGAAGTTAAAAGCCTACGTTAATGACTGTCCATATGAGATAAGTTATACGCTATGATGATGCTAGTATAATGATGATGTTAATTATCGCTTACACTCACCTTATGTACTAGTTCCTTCAAGGTGAGGCAGAGTATCAATAGTTGTTCCATAATGGAATCGGGGGATCACGACCTTACATCACCCCGATAGAGTAAAGTTGATCTTGAGCCTTATGCATGTATTACAATGAGATAAGTATTTTATGAGGAGTATATTATTATTATGAGCATTTTATGATAAGCATGACATGAGCATTTCACACCGTGCCTAGTTGGACGGGCAGTCACCGCCAAGGCGGGCAGCTATACGGATACACCATGACCTTCGGGCATGGGCAGACACCACTAGTGGGCGGCATGAGATGGTACCCCGGACGCGGGAGGCCTGGACGCGGGCTAATGATATTGATGATTACACCGTTCCGACATGGACGGGCATCTTGCATATGATGCATACAGGTTATGGTGATGAGTATGAGTACGATAGCATGCAATACTGCATTTATGATTACCAGTCAGATCCATATGTTTTATGTTGATGTTTTCCTTCTTTATGTATGACTCTCATACTCGGTATAATATTCGTACTGACGTCCTTTCTTCGGACGCTGTGTTCATGCCCACAGGTAGACAGGAAGGAGAGCTTGGCCCAGGTCATCAGTAGCTGTCAGCTAGAAGATAACACTCCTTTGTTCGGAGGTGCTTGTGATTACTCTTTTTTGATGTACACTCCTATATGTATATTCTGGGCATGACGGAGTCTTGTTCCGTCTATGTATTCCTTATGTTAGTAGTGCCTCGTAGATACTCAGTGTGGGTTAGATGGTCCCATAAGACGATTTCCTATGTATGTATATTATTTTGACGGCCAATAGGCCAATGTATATGAAGTATGTATGTTTTAAATAAAATATGATTTTCTCACAATTAGTGTGTAAAATGTATAAGAGAGTATTAAGTGAGCAGAATAAGCAGTAGAAAGAGCGGTGCTCGGTAAATTCTCCGGGTACCCGTCGCGGCCCCTAGTCGGGTCGTGACACCAGGACATAACTAATATAATATCAAAGTCCACCATATCCAGAATCATCAAATCTACCCCGGTGTCATACCCTATAAAAGTAACTAAATAATACCGGTAGACTCGAGCAACAACCACAGAATCTCCGACTGGAATAGACACATGAACAGGTATATCTATGCTATCACAGGGTAAATCCCAACCAATGGCATGAAATGCAGATACATATGAATAAGTGGATGCAGGATCAAATAACATAGATGCTGCTCCATGACGGACAGAAATGGTACCCGAGATCACAGCATTTGAGGCCTCTTCCTCGGTCCTACCAGGAAATGTGTAACAATGGGCTCCACCACGCCCAGGCTTGGATCCTCCTCTCGCACTCTGAGTACCACCTCTTGCTGGCTGCGATCCACCTCTAGAATCATGGGAAGTACCGCGGCCCGACTGAGCACCTCCTCTATGAGAAGTCCCTCCTCGGCCACCGGATTATACAGGAGTCCACGACGACTGATAATCCCGCCTAGGCCGGGGACATCTCCTGGCAACATGCCCAACCTCTCCACAAGAGAAACAAGTAAGAGGTGTTAAATGCTAAAACACGAAAACTGAAGACCTTGATGAAGCAGCTTGGTCCACTGATCTAGAGAATGAACTCTCAGGAGCTCTCTGTCTAGGCAGCTCACTGGAGGAAGTCGGTAATGCTAAATGCACGAGATGATCAGAATAGAGCTGAGGTGGCCTCAAAAATTGACCCGCGCCCCTCGTACCAAAACCCCCAAAACTGCCAGTCTGACGAGGCCTCTTGTCACGACTACTAAAAGTACGGGCCTTGGTGCTATCAACCATAGAAGCATGCTCAATAATGGAATGGAAGGAAGCCCTCATAGACTCCATCTGAAGATAAGGAATCTGTAGAGTGCCTACTAGTCTTCCCACAAAGCGTATGATCCTATCGGCCTCAGTAGGGATCAACGGAGTATAATATCAGGCCAAGTAGAGGAAACGGGTCACTTAAGACTCCAAGGACATGCCCCTCTGCTCAAGGTGTAAAAACTGCTCCTTACAAGCCTCTCCCAAGGACCGGGGCATATACTTCTCAAGGAAGGCCTAGTAGAACTGAGTCCAAGTCAAATAGGGAGAACCCTCAGGTCTGCAGGCCACGAAATACCTCTACTCCATCTTCGCGTCGCCATGAAACTGGTAGGACACATAATCAATGCTTTGGGTGTCCACTATCCCCATACGATGCAGCAACTCATGTATATCAGCAATAAACTCATAGGCATCCTCAGACGAAGTAGCAGAGAACCTCGGTGGCTCTAACTTCCTGAACCTCCCCACCAGTTCCTGATCAGCAGTAGTCATAACAGCGCCATCCCTGGGCCTAATATCCTCCCTAGGGGCGGGTATAGCATCAATGCCGGGAGCCATAGCTACGGCGGGATGTGCTACCGGCGTGGGTCCCTGATCAGGGGTTTGCGCCCCAACCCTAGTCGATGAACCCCCACCGGGAGTAGTAACACCAGCGGCCGCCCTGCTGAGAATCAAGGTGAAGTAGGATCCTGGCTATAGTGTCATGCACGACCTAGTCAGAATTAACCTCAGGCTGTGTCCGTGCTGGGGTCATGCCATCCTCTACGATCTGGTCTCTACTCGGCTGATACTCGGGCTCGGGAGATGGAGACCTCTCTCATCGCTGGCCCACCATCAGACCTCTACCCCTGGCTGAGGCAGCTCCGCGGCCTCTCGTTCTGCCGCACCCTCTGGTTGTCGCTCGCCCTTGGGTGGCAGCCATAGCTGCGGGCTCTGGCACCTGACCTCGGGCCATAGTAGCTCGAGTCCTCACCATCTGTGAAAGAAGAGATAAGAGTCAGATACCAATTTGGTCTCTCCAGATACTAATTTGGATAAAGTAGCATGATGGAAAGAAAGAAGGTGAGATTTCCTAAACGTCCCATAGCCTCCTGCAGATAAATACGGTACTCATCATACCGATCCACGAGACACTACTAGACACGCTCTTGTATTAAAGATCCGGTAACCTAGAGCTCTGATACCAACTTGTCACAACCCATTTCAGCCTAGGTCATGCGGACACCTACCTTTCCTACCTCGGCAGGCGAACCCTTAACTCAACATTCACGATAATAGAAAATAGCGGAAGAAAGTAAAATAACGTAAGTCTAACAATATAATATAATGATAATAAGTGTGGAAGTAAATGAAATCCACCCTAGTATCTGGCCTGGTCATACAAGAGCATCTAAATCTGAATACTAAAGGTCTGAATAATAATACATAAGTAGTCTCAAATCATGTCTCTGAATGAAAAGCAAGACATAAGTAATAGAATAGTCTCCGAGGTCAGCGGACGCCATGCTCACCCTGGAAAACTCAAGTAGAAGCTGAAGAGTCGATCAGTCATGAGTCAGAGAAATAGATCCGACCTGATACTCTGCATTCATAAAAGAATGGAGCAAGTGCAATTCAGTACTAACAACAGTATCGGTAGGCATCATCGGCCGACCAAGCATAGAGAGCAAAATTCAGAAAATAAGTAGATAGCAAGGAATCCAACAAGTATAAGATAATAAGATCACAACCAAGTGTTCGTCATTGCCTACGTAAGGCCTCTAAACCCAAGTACACCAAGTCCGAAATATATATATCCAATACAATCATCATAATCAATCACCACGAATCGAAATGAAGCTAATGCAATGCAATAATGGAATGGATGAGATGTAATGCCATGCAAATGGGGTGTAGACATATACTCCGGATGGAAATATCGACGTCTCAGTAGCACAACCTAGTGTGACTCGCGAAGTCTAAGTCCTACCCGTCCCGGATCTTTGCCCAACAGACAGACGGGACCCTAGCTAATTGCTCACAGGGGGAGTCTCAGTAGCACCACCCTGGGGGACCCGTGGAGCCCATGCACTAACAACGATTCCGGAATAACATCGGAATCGGCCATGCAACAAGGATGCTGGAATAGATCGTCGGTCATCGACCTCTCACAATCACTCAAGTAAAAGAGTTGCTCAATCAACGATATCGGATAATTACCGGCTATCGCCCATGCATCATGAATATGAGGGAATATATGCAATGCACTTATCAACGATTCTAGAATTGAACCCTGGACATCGACCTTCTCATAATCACTCAAGTAAAAGAGTTTATCAAACATCAGTTTCATACAATCAACGATTCTGGAATGGATCTTCGGACATCGGCCTTTACAGTCACTCAAATAAGGAGTTTATCAAATATCAATTTACTCAACCAATGATACCGGATCATCACCTGGTATCGGCCATGCATCATATATGTGTGAGAATGAGTGCAATGCGTACATCAAGTATCAACAATCAAGTTCAATATCATAAGTACCACGAAGGGGTACACCATCAATGTATCATATCACAATACCATCAAGGGTATGCCAACGATATATCAATATTACTAGTACCAACAACAGGCACGTCAACAATGTATCACAATGCAAATACCAACAACAGCATGTCAACTATATCTCAGTCAAGATAGTAACACAGATTCTGATATTTACCACTACGCGTAGCATCAACCATCAAAATGAAACAATAAACACACATAACGGGGTGGCTAGTCCCACCACGTATCACGACCCAACCTAATGCAATATCCAACCCAACTTCATACCCAAAGGTTCGCGTGTTGTCTTCGACATTATATTTTAAATATGTGATTCGCTACATTTAGTCTCACTAGAGGTAAGCCATAATCTACTTGGACTGCCGAACTGCAAGACCAACAAGTCACTCTATTGTCTTGCCCTTCCTTTGAAGCTCAGAACCAAAGTAGTCTAAGCATAATCGAATTCTAAATTAGAAATTATGAAGAATGATATTAATATTTCTATGATATCAATTAGGTCAAATTTAACCCTAGAAATTGGGGAAACGGGCCCACAAGGGCAAAACGGAAAATATAATGGCAAACTACCAAATTAAGTATTTGGGAATCATAACCCAACCACTAATTGTTGAACTAGCTCAAGAACTTGTCTAATTTCTGATCCAAGTAAAAACCCCCAAATTGGATATGAACCCTAATTCTCCAAACCCGAAATTCAACGTTAAAAGTGGAAGATATGGGCTTACTAAGCTTAGATT
This sequence comes from Lycium barbarum, assembly GCF_019175385.1. Lineage (NCBI taxonomy): Eukaryota > Viridiplantae > Streptophyta > Magnoliopsida > Solanales > Solanaceae > Lycium > Lycium barbarum. The sequence continues at coordinate 45,433,106 of NC_083340.1, forward strand.
CATCACATTTTAACATCAACATTATCAATTTATCTAGTATAATCTTAGGGAAAAGTCTCCCAAAACCCTCATTCAAATTCCATTTCTAAGGGATTGAAAAGTGAAGGGGAAAATCTAAGATGATTGTGATTGAAGAGGAGTAAAGGATTAGACAAAATTTTACCTCCAAGAATTCCTTCCATTTGTCTCCAAGAACAGCTTTCCTAAGCTCCAATATCGAGATATGAAATAATGAGGGTCTAAGAATCATTTAATTGATTTAACTGCCCGTCACCCACTACGGTCGTACCGTGACCGCCCCAGCGGCGCCGCCCCTGCGGCCATCCGATCACATTAGCGGTCAAGCCTAAATGGCTAGGACTGCTGCAGCGGCAGGGTGACCGCTCCCGCGGTGTCGTTGCTTCGGTGCTGGTGCCGTCAAAGTGGGTACCAGACACCAGAACTTGGCCTAAGTTTTACTTTTCGATCCGATTTTTTGACTAACTCCCGAGGCCATCTACTAACATACTAGATACCTAGTCCCACAAAAAACACATTACGAACACGTCTGTGGCCTCAAAATTCCCAACGGAGGTCTCATTGACCGAGTCAGCCACCGATGCCTTAATTCCAAATTCCCAACTAAGTCCCGGAATGCGTCTGAATGCATTGGGAACCGAAACAAATATGCATAAAGTTCTAAACGACCATCCAGACCTCTCAAAATTGACAGAATTCCAAAGAAGGTCCGTTTACCCAAAAGTCAACCTTGGGTCAACCCTTTTTCACTTCAAGTCTATATTTTCCCCAAAGTTGCCCGAATCCAGTCTAAACACCTTCGGAAGCATGTCAACAGTCCCCTTGGGTCAAAAGTGAGCCAATCAATGCTCGGGAACGGGTGAAAGTGCCAAAAGAACTATAACGACCAAATAGATCGTTACAAGACCCTACCTGGATTTGTAAAAGAAGGGAGTATACAGATGGTATACACTTGGTATACACATTCCATGAGCATAGCAAGGATATACTATGTGTATACCTATGACAAAGTAGGCTAGTTATGGGCAGCATACATATGCGAATAAAAGAATATGACTTGTTTGGGCCATTTATTTGACCACGAATTCTGAAAGAGTTGTATATATTGAATGTTTATTGTTACATTACTGTACTTGTTCCAGTCTTTTGTCTTGATTCTGAATTTATTTAAAAGCCACTTGTGCACGACTTTGAGATTATGATTATATATTGTGGCAACACTGGTCTGTTTGGGAGTTTGAGGAGGTTTTGGGGGATAGGTCTAGCCAGTCCCCAATATCCAGCCATGCTGGGGGTTCGTGAAACCCATTGGAACTTGTGCCGTGTCGGGAACAAGGGTGGTGACAACCTTTTCCCATTAGAATATTTTGGTTTGAGATTGGAACAATGGTATTTAATTAACTCCTTGGCTGTGCACTTGTGATCAATGTGAGGAGATATGTGTATATGCATGTATATATTATGTATGGTTATGATAGAATTAGGTCTATCAAACATAGATTTGATTAAAAAAATGGGAATGTATATGTATATATGAATGTATAATCTTAATAGCACCGGATCCACCAAACCTATACGAATGTAATTCCTTCTTCCTTTTCCTCCTATTGCACGGCTATTTGGGGGCAGAGTCCAACTAGCCTGTTAGGCCAAAGGCCCAACATGAATGTTCTTTCAAATTATTAAGTCTAAAATGGAAGCTAATATTATGAAGGCCCAGTCATGGGTGAGAATGGCACGAAGGCCGAACCATGGGTAAAAATTGCTTTTAAGGGGTTTGGTACACCTCTAACTCATTTCGTTTTCCTCCTTTAAATTTCAGTATGTCAATTTGTTCTGTTATTTGAAATGTTGTATTTGTAAAAACTCACATTATTATTGGAATCTTTACATTTTGAATTAGGCATCTTAGGTGAATGGTGCATATGCCGTTTAGTTGGACCTTAGGCCCCAACGCGATTTTAAAACCCAGATTAGCTTAAACTTTTTTTTTTCAAAAAAGGGAAATATAAGTGGCTAAGGTAATAAAAGAATCAGTCCCATCATTTACGAGAAAAATACGTTGTTACCATCTTCTTTTTACAGAATAAGACAATCAGATTTCTTGCAAAAAACTGAAAAGAAAAATGCTCCTTCCTAGTTAAGTATCAGTTTTTTTTTTTTTTTTTAAATAATCCTATTCTTAGTTTCTAGGCAAGAAATGAGTTTTTCAGAACTATGAAAACAAAATACCTTCCAAAACAAGTCCTAATCCTTTTATCAAAAATCAGGCCAATGGGATTTTTAAAACTACATGTATAAAATTCTTTACAAAAACAATTTTTGGCCTTTTTAAAAAAATTTAACGGAAGTATGATTTTAGAACTGTTTAAATAGCATATTTTATGAAAAAATTGGTTCTGTCTTTTAAACGAAAATCAGAAAAAATGGTTTTAGGCACACATAGGGGTAATCCATTTTTGTATTGACCTATACAGAGTTTGAGGGCCAAGGCCTAACTGAAAAGGTTGTGTTTCAGGCCTCATCTAATCAAAAAAAATTCGGATAAAGTAAAACACAAAAAATATGTTTTGGGCTTAGCCCGAAGAAAATGGACTTTGGGCCAAAATCCTAAGCAAACCTTAACCATTTTTAAAGAAGGTGAGAATTTCAGCCTAAGTCGAAGACAAAGAATTGTTCTTGTATTATAAGCAAATTAGAGGATTTAAGGCAAATTCTGGGAATCAAGTTAATTAATATGATTATATAGACCAACTCTTGTAAAATCTGTGCAAACTATGTTTTTTAAGAAAAATGAGCAAAGTCCTAAATAAAGGTGTTCTAAAAACGTACTAAACGGACTAACCCGAACCATGTATGAGTCTAAGCATAAAAAAATTTCATTTACTCCAAACTTTTAAAACAACTTTTACCTTTACAAAAAAATATTATCCTTATATGTAAAAGGAACTAATTTTATCCGAATATTATAAATCCGAACCTAAATACCCTATATGTAAGGGGAATCTATTCAATTCTTTTCAAAAAATGATATGCAACATGACAGACTTTTGCAGGAATTAAACACCAAATAAACAATTCATGCAAATACTCACACATTGGAATTCGAGGGTCAGCTGTATAGTACGGATCCTTAATACTAGGGTGCCTAACACCTTCCCTAGGGGATCACCAGAACCCTTACCTAGAACTTTGGATTAAGAAGGGTTTTTCACGGCGCATGAATAAACCCTTCAAACCTGGTTTTCCTAATTTCCTAAAAATTAGGTGGCAACTCTTTTAAAACAAAGTCCGAAAGAGTACCAACGATTTCGAAGTAGCTTTTCCGAGCGATAACCCCGCCCGCGAAAATGCGAACCGTTACAGATGGCGACTCTGCTAGGAACTTAAAGGTTCTAACCATAGGGATTCCAATATAATGTGGGTATATTTGCTTCAACTGTTTATGTGTTTACTTTCCCGTAATTATCAACTGTCATTGCATGTATATCATAACTCCGCCACTCCTGGCATTTATTTTACATTTTGTTCCAAGGGAGACTTCGCGGAGCACACGGTCGTACTTTCACTAAAAAACCAAGTACTTCTTTTGGAACTATTATGAGGCGGGGTTGGTTCGTGGTTGTCCAACAGCCCTGACGGTTAAGCCCTAGTTGTCCGCTTGGGTTCCCGGTCTTTCGTGAAAAAACCACTCTAGTAAAACTAGGATAAAGCTAAATCAAATCCCTACTAAACTAGAGCATTCATACCTAGATGAGCTTTGGGTATCTCAGACCTACCTAAAGCTCACTAAGGACGACTACCTTGTGCTCGGATGGTCTACAACTCGAAGAACACCGCATCTCAATTATATGCTATGTGGAAGCATGTTTAGTGCCTATGTGATGAACCATTGACCCTGTGCGGGTGGGGAGAAATCCTAACGGTGTTTTATTTTGCAAATGGAAGGCCGCATCCGTTTTTGCATAATCATCGAGGTTCCAGATTTGTTTAGGATTTGGTAAGCGTAGTTAGGGGATGCTCACAAGAAGACTACTAGCTGCACTTAAGGTCATCTACCGGCTATCATGACGATGAAAGGTCATCCGGAACTAAAAGAGGTATTAACCGGACATTGGGACGATACGAAAATGTTATGCTACTTCGGTGAAATTGAGATGACTCCCACCTTAGAAGAAATTACAGATACCATAGACACCAATGGAACCTGTCTACGGAGGCGACACAAACTAGATCACCACCTATTATTTCAGCAAAGGCCCACAGTCGGCCAAATCATGAAGTTTCTTACACTAACTGAGGAACCTTGGGCACGAGGGCCCACTGTGGCCTTTAGGGATTTGTATCGTAGGTTCGGAGATGCCACGGGATATACCCTGTACCAGAGGGAGTTCAAGAGTAGGGAGGAGTACGAAGCTTTAGACCCTTATCATTCGCCAGAGCTTTGCCGGGCATTATGGTGTTTCCACAGGGGTGATTAAATGGCCATAGACACCCGAGTGATCTACTTTTCCCATGTTATTTTCTATGGTATATCCAAGGACCAAGAAATAAGGTACTTTTATTTAGCACCCATCAGCCTAGAAAATATCTTCCAGGCATTGGACAAATGCCGAAATGGTTTTCGATACTTCCAAGGATGTAGCATGTTGTTACAATGGTGAATTATCAAACATATCAACATGGCTAAGGAAGTCCAATATCTGAGCAACCACAACATAGTAGACCATTATGCAAACTATTGCCCAAATCTTAGTTACATGTCCAAAGGGGCATGGGCCGACTTCTTCGATGAACAGACAGAGGATAGAATCTAGTGGATGCTCCCTGACTTCATATTAGAAAATGTGGTGCTTCAGGGTAAGAATTGTCCTTTTGTGCCATTAGCCGAGGTTCGAGGAATCCGTCCTTATTATCCATCTCGGGTCCTGAGGCAATTCGATAGGAGGCAAGTGATACCTCAGGCGGGAAATCCTGAGCAATTCATCATTGAGCATATAGGGCAGAAGATCAAAAACGCTGGGGTAATCCTCAAAGAGTGGAATGGCCGCGTAAGTTGGGGTCCAGACACTTTAGCTCTAGACAGGTTCAAAGTAGGGTGTGATCCAGGATACCCCGAATGGATAAAAGGACACTTGGCTTGGGCATCTATCTTGAGACCCATACCTCTTCACGATGCTCAAGAAGAAGATCGTCTGAAAGAATGTCTGGAACACATGGACATACACTTAGCCCTAATTCTGGAAGAAACGGATCCTGTGATAGTCAGGATGGAGATGTACCAAGCACGGTTGCGGATTCAGACCACCTTCACAGGTTGAAGAAAGCCAAAACAAGACAGGCCTCGACATCAGCTGCTGGAGGAGAACCTTGCTGATTTACTACTTTATATTGAGTCCCTTGTCGGCTTCATCATCTTTGTAATCCCTTCGGGGAAGATATTTTATTGTTATTATTATAATATGATAATTTTTTGGGGCAATGGTTCACCTTCACAAATGGCACTTAAATGCTTCAATCGTTTAGGATAGCCTTAACTCAAAAGGGTTTTAGGAACACGACTAGCATAAATATCTACCAAAATTACATGAATGCTTGCTACGTGTTTCACATGCCTACTTGCTATGTGTGTTATCATATATTAAGGCTTGAATACATTTGATCCGACGATCTAAAACTACATATCAAAAGGAAAACCAAAAGCTTAGAACTTACCAAAATTCATATCCATTAAAAGGTTGACTTTCTATGGTAAACCAAGGAGAACAAGAGACGCAGACTCTGGGAGAGATAGCGGAAATGATAAAATACAAAGTACTACAAATGGAGAAGCACCTCCACGAGATAGGGAGGAAAATTGAAGAAGTGGACCGATTGCTGGAGATGGTTGGGAATCCACCCGAGAGCATACCCTAAGAACAGTACTGCGGGAATGTCCCAGAGGAAGTAAGGGAGTTAGTTGTGAACTATATACCTCTAGAGATGAGGCCCACGACTCCTAGAGAAGGGACCCCAAGAAAAAGATAGAAAGGCCAAGGAGCTGGATCAGATCATTGGGTAACAGACCCAAAAGAGGAGTCAAAACCTCAACAGGAAGCCTCTGAACTGGTCGAGAAGGAAGAATAGAAAGAAGAAGAGGAAAATCCTCAGAATATGGAGAGGGAGGAATTAGAGCCCGTTGACATAGAAGCTGAGGGGGAAGAAGAACCATTCGAGATGTTCCCTGAGTTCGCAGAGTTTGAGAATGAGGCAAATGAAGAATCTGACTACTACGCCCCGACCAACGAGGGGTATGACATTTAATGAACCATCGCCCACAGTGGTGCCTGCCAACTCCATCATGGCATCTGAGAATTTTGAAAGGGTAGGTCCTTCTAAACCTGCTTGGTGGGGAATCTCCTTCACATCCCATTCCTCCCCATTTAGAGTAGCCCCACGGCTCGTTACCTATGAGGAGGTGTACGGGAGGATGGTCACCCCAGGAGTGCCTTGCACCACCAGGGTTAGGTTTCCGCCACTCGAGTTGGTGTATGCATACAAGAGATATCCGTTCCACTGCAACCAGGCTGGTCACACCCTAACTGAGTGCTTGGTGTTGAGAAGAAGAATTTGTAGTCTGATTGATGATAAAATCATTGGGACTTTGTGGGGGCCACACACCCTACTAGTTCATGATCCTATCATCTCTGGGGAAGGAGTCACTGCTAGTACGCAGATCTGGCGATACGATTTCACAATCTTTGAGGAATCATATGCCCGCATATTCTCAACCCTAGCTAGTATGAGGAAGATTAGACCCGTGGAACCTACCCACGAGCTCGCATCATTAGGGCCTAACAGGAACAAGTTTGGCCTGTATCATACAAGGGCTATGGGGCACAACATAGAACAGTGCCACGCAATCAAGCTCGAGCTTGAACACAAGATCAGTACAAGAGAGATCCTGGTCATCTTACCACCACAATACTAAGAAGGAAAGAGAATGAGAGAGAGAGACTTCGTAAGGACAGCGACTCGCAGAGCTGTATTTTTGGGTAGATAATAGGTGTCCCAATTTTTGCACGTAAAACGTTACCCCCTCCCCATAAATATTGTAAGGAACAGCGCCGACCTGATGTCCCTATGAAGGGATATGCGGGAAGCCTTAGCCGGGCCTAGTCTGGGGATGTCTTTACCTAGGTTTAGTTTAAAGGATATTTTGGATATATATATATATATATCTTCTTTTGTACTGCGATAGGGCCTGATTTTCCCCAACGGGATACGTAGGCAGTCTACGTAAGACTCAGCCCCTACATAATATAAATTACAATCCCCCCCCCCTCAATTTGTTTAACTTTTGTAACAAGGGAGGGTTTGCCAGGGCAAGTCAGCCATAAATCCCATTGGACCAAGATCCATCCAAACATCAAAAGCCTACAAACATCCGAGCATTTAGTACAGAGGATAAAAAGTGTTCAAGTTTAATATGTGACTTTATGTGTTATGTGTGCTTTAAATATCAATTTGTGATATCTTTTATTATACTTTATGAGTAGTAACTAACATTGTCTACCGTTGAGTTATTCCTGTCTTATAGAACGAGGTCGATTAGCGTAGCACTGAAAGCTGGCATACTTTACATGATCCACAGCCGTGTTAGCATCCCTCGCAGACGAAGGCAAAGAGAAGATGACTGGTACTCCCGAGAATGCAACTGAGCTCACTCTTCACGATGGGGATACCCAAGATCCGCAAGAGGTATCATCCTAGGAAGATGTAATCGCGACACTACTAACAGTTATAACGGCTCTATAAGAAAAGGTAGCCCGGAATGAGGGAACGAATGTGGGCAAGGATGCCTCGACAGAGGAAAGAAGGCCCCCTTCTCCATTCCCTTCCCTGAGCTCGCCAATGCCTAATCACTTCACCATATACCTGCCAGGAACCATCGCTCTTCCACTAAGCTCCAATAACTCGAATCATGTTGGAACTTCTTACCACACTCCTCCCCCAGCAAATTACACTCAAATCCCAAGGACCACACACTCAGTTCCTCCTTACCAAGTTTCTCATCTTGTTTGTCCGATAGGCCAGTTGCGTGCTCCAGCTTTGCCAACTGGGCAAACTGCCACTGCCCCACTCAACCATACAGCCCACTAGGTCTCGTTCTTCACTCGCAACATCCCCAGCGAATGCTCTCCAGGGCATAAGGAACTAGACTGTTACGAAGAAATGGAAAGGGCCTGGAGAGCTAAAAAAGATAAGCTGGAAAGGGATATGGAGAAAAATATGGAGGACTTACTGGAGAAGTCCAACAGGTCTGCAAGAAAGGCTACGGGATTAAGGTATGATGATCTGTGCATGCACCCAGATCTGGATCTACCAAAAGGGTTTAAGATCCCCAAATTTAAGATGTTCAATGGAGCAAGGAATCCCAAGGCATACCTCCAATCCTACTGTGACCAATTGGTTGGAGTAAAGAAATACGAGCCTCTGATCATGTGACTATTCAGTCGTAGACTGACCGGAGAAGCCGCTGAATGGTTCGTAACACAAGACATGCATCAGTGGCACACCTGGGAGGACATGGAAGAATCCTTCATGGAAAGGTTTCGCTTCAACGTCGAAACAGTGCCAGACCACTATTATCTTGAAAAGGTCAAACAGAAATCGACGAACAACTACAAAGAATTTGCCAGCAGGTAGAGGGCTGAGGCGGCCCATGTGCAGCCTCCAATGTGTGAAGGAGAGCAAGTCTCTGTGTTTATCAGGTCCCAAGAACCTAATTTCTACGACAGAATGATGTCCCTGGCCGGAAGGCCATTTGCTGAATTGGTCAAAATGGGAGAGGCTATAGAAGATGGCCTCAAATCTAGGAAAATAGTTAGCATCTTCAACAAGGCATCTGGGCAAGCTGCTGTAGGAATCTTCCGCAAGAAGAAAGCGGACATGGCCAACGTATCCCACACTCCAAATCCGAGCCCAAAAGAACTGCAATCCACCCACATAGCTACACCCCTCATAAATTCTCCAACACCCGTGTACTACGCACAGCCAAACTTTGCCACCACTGTTCCAGTCTACACGGCTCCGCCTAGTGTCCGCGTGTCTGTTCCCACCTACCAAGCACCACTCCAACAGAATTATCACTCAAGTAGCCTACCACAAGCCTATCAACCATCCGAAAACTATCAAAATCAACTGCCACACCTAACATATAATGCTTCACGTCCTGTTTTCGAGAGGAGGCCAGTAAGGGAATTCAGCACGCTCCTCGATCCTAGGGCTCAACTCTTTGAAAGGTTATTGGCCGTAGGTTTGGTTCAGAAGGTTCCATGAAAACCAGCACAGCCGGGAAATAGATTTTATCTGGCTGATCAGACCTGTGCCTATCATTAAAGAGAAAATGGGCATAACACGGAAGACTGTATAAACCTCAAGCACAAAATCCAAGATCTGATTGATAAGTAAGAAATTATCTGGGAAACCGCAGCTCCTAATGTGAACACAACCCTATTGCCTAACCATGGAAAAAACGGAGTCCACATGACTGAAAAGAATGAGGACTGGGAAGCTTGTAGAGCTTTAATCCCCAAAGCGTTCGAATCCCTAGAGTACACAGTCGTCTCCCTCACACTCCAGGAGCGTTCAAATTTCAAGGTTCTGGTCGCAGCACCGGGAGCCACGACAATGACATTAAGATTCAAAGCCTTAACCCCAGCACCCGTGGTGGATCAGGTAGAACAATAAGTCGCTCCTGCAAAGCCAATCACTGCACAAGCAGCCATGGCCCAAGGCATGACACGTTCAGGTAGATGTTACACTCCTGAAGAGTTAGCTCTGAACGCTGCAAGAAAGGAAAAAACCCCAAAAAGAGCGATAACTCAGTGAGAAGCTGAGGATTTCTGGCGGCGCATGCAACCGAAAGATTACTCCATTGTTGAACACTTGAAGAAAACACCCGCACAAATATCAGTGCTTTCATTGCTAGCCAGATCCCTATCACACAGGCAGGCTCTCATGAGGGTAGTGGACGAAGCACACGTACCAGCCGGTACAAGCAGTGAGGATCTGGCTAGACTAGTAGCCCATATCATTGGAGAATACAAGATTTGCTTCTCCAAAGAGGATCTGCCTGCAGAAGGAACCGCTGACAATAGAGCCCTTAACATCATCGTGGAATGCCATGGTAAAGCAATAGGGAGGGTACTGGTGGATAATGGATAAGGCCTCAATATTTTCCCTATCACCACATTGACCCAGCTCGGCTGTGAAGTAAGCAAGATTCATCAAAGTGGAGCGAACGTCAGAGGGTTTGATGGGTCTCTCAGTGATTCCCTTAGAAAGATAGATCTACAGATCCGGGATACACTCCGGCCGTGCAATCCCATCAACTTTGCATCAAGCCATAAAATTTGAATGGCAAGGACGAGAAATTGTTGTGGCAGCTGCGAAGGATATTCAGCAATATCCTTATAACATCATTCCTTTGATCGAAGGGAGCCCTCACTCGCCAAACTTTCATGTGGTAGAGTATGTTGGGGCCACTCATGCAGAGGAAGACGCTGGTAAGCCCATGCCAGTTGTCTACAAAATGATTGCCTCCACCCTGCTAATGAGCGGCTTCTAAACAGGCAAAGGTCTAGGAAGAGACCTCAGAGGGATAACAGAGCCTGACCCAATCCCAAAACAAAACTACCACTTCGGTCTGGGATATACTCCTAGTGAAGACGAGCTCACAAGGGCGATAAAAAGAGAGCCCAAGACGAGAAACTCACCACATCAAATTCTGGGTCTGTACCAGTCATTCCCCAGAAACATGTCGACGCTGAACGAAGAAGAAATGGATGGGAGTCTCAAGTCGCTATTCCAAGAAGAGGGATGCTACACGATCATTAAAAAAACTAGGAGACATCCGGCGTACACATTCTAAGGCCAGGAGAGTGCCTGAACAATTGGACATGCACCTCCATCTTGGCTCCTCAGTAGAGAGATGGATTTCCCTTAAAACCTTTTGCTAAAAGAAATGACATCGGCTAAGGCCCGAATGATCACCTTTTCCTAAATTATTTTGTTATTTTTTAAAAATGGAAACGGTCCGACATTGTTCCGAACCAGGACCACTGTTGAAGCCAATTGCTTTTGAATTAATGAAAAGCCTCGATTTACATAAAACTGCTATCTTTATCACATAATAATAATAATACAGGTTTTCTAAATAAATATATAATAGGTAATAATAAGCCTAACTTTACTCTGCCTCGCCTTTTTAGTAGTAACTATAATAAAATAACCGAAAATGTCACGAAGTGTCGTGAAATGAATGAGAAAAATGGGTCGCAGGAATATGAAGAGTACGATGAATCAACAATGATGCCAGAGGGACTTGTAGAAGAATTGGAAGAGCTGGAAGAAAAGAAAAAAACAAATATGGATAAGACTGAGGTAATCAACCTCGATGACGAGGAGGATGTCATGGAGACGCACATTAGTGGCCATTTGGGGGCTTCATAGAAAGAAGAGCTCATAACTCTATTAAAGGAATACGTGGATGCCTTCTCCTGGTCATACACAGATATGCCAGGTTTGAGCACTGAAATTGCAGCACACATATTGCCTATTAAGGAAGATTTCGTGCAAGTTAAGCAAAAGACTCTGACGTTTAAGCCGGACCTGAGTATGAGGATAAAGGATGAAGTGGAGAAACAAATCGAATTCAGAATAGTGGAAGTGACAGCCTATCAAACTTGGGTGGCCAACATAGTACCAGTGCCTAAAAAGGACGGGAAGATTCGAATCTGCGTGGACTACCGAGATCTCAACCGAGCTAGTCCAAACGACAACTTCCCACTTCTAAACATCTGCATCCTGATAGACAACTGCGCCAAGCATGAGCTGCAGTCGTTTGTGGATTGCTTCGCCGGGCACCACCAGGTACTCAGAAGCGAAGAAGACGCTGAAAAGACAGCCTTCATCACCCCTTTGGGAGTCTACTACTATAGGGTAATGCCGTTCAGCCTCAAAAACACCGGCGCCACGTACATGAGAGCTATAACTACCCAGTTCCATGATATGATACATCGAGAGATTGAGGTCTATGTGGACGATGTCATCATAAAACCAAGGGAAAGTTCGGAGCATATTGTGCATTTGCATAAGTTCTTCGACAGACTTCGTAAGTTCAATTTAAAGCTAAATGTCGCAAAGTGCGCGTTTGGAGTACCTGTAGGTAAATTGCTGAGATTCATAATCAGTCGCAGGGGCATTGAACTAGACCCTACCAAGATTAAATCAATTCAAGAGCTACCACCTCCCAAAACCAAGAAAGAAGTTATGAGCTTCTTGCGGAAGGTTGAACTACATCGGACGATTTATAGCCCAGTCAACTGTGATTATAGAACCAATCCTCAAGCTGCTCAAGAAAGACGCTCCCACAAATTAGGTAGAGGAATGCCAAGAGGCATTTGATAGGATCAAGAGGTACCTTCCCAATCCTCTCGTCTTGGTGCCATCTAGGCCCGTGAATCCTCTACTACTATACCTATCGGTATGAAAGAAAGCTTTCGGGTGGATGCTTGCCTAGCATGATGAAGAAGGAAAAAAGGAACAAGCCATCTACTATTTGAGTAAGAAGTTTACCTCTTGCGAAGCGCGGCATACGCTTGCAGAGAAGACATGTTGTGCTTTAACTTGGATCGTCCAAAAACTAAGGCACTACCTATCAGTGTTCACCACTCACCTCATATCCCGAATGGATCCGCTAAGATAGATTTTTCGTCAACCAATGCCCATTGGAAAATTAGCTAAATGGAAAATGCTGCTGAGCGAATTCGATATCGTGTACGTGGCGCAGAAGGCAATCAAAGAACAAGCCCTAGCGGACCTCCTAGCAGAAAGTCCTGTGGATGATAAACTGAAACCATTATGGACTTGCTTACCAGACGAGGAGGTGATGGGCATGGAAGAAGAGGTGGTGAAACCATATTCGGGCTGGAGACTGTTCTTCGATGGAGCAGTCAACTACAAAGGATCAGGCAGCGGTGTTAATTTCAAAAATAGGTCAACACTCTCCGATGCTCGCAAAGCTCAACTTTAGATGTACCAACAATATGGCGGAATACGAAGCATGTCTCCTAGGCCTCAGGATGGCGCTGGATATGAACATACAGAAATTGTTGGTAATCGGGGACTCCGATTTGCTCATCAATCAAGTAAACGGAAATTGGGCGACAAAAAATGATAAAATACTCCCATATGTGAATCTGGCACGAAGATTATGAGGAAGATTCAAGAGTATTGACTTCAGCCATACGTCGAGGGCCCAAAATGAGTTCACTGACGCATTGTCCACGATAGCGTCTATGATCCATCATCTTGTGAGCGCCCACATTAATCCGTTAGAGTTCACACTGAGGGAAGAGCAGGCTCACAGCTCCTATGTAGAGGCTGATCCAGATGCCCAACCATGGTACGTCAACATCAAGACCTACCTGGAAAAAAGAGGGTATCCCCAGAGAGTTCGACAAATCAAAAGAAAACCATCAAGAGATTGGCCAATGGTTTCTTCTTGAACAAGGAAGTACTATACAAAAGGACCCCCGATATCGGTTGCTCAGATGCGTGGATGCCAAAGAGGTCACGAAATTGCTAAAAGAAATGCATGCGAGAGCATTCAGACCCCACATGAATGATTTCATCTGTGATAAGAAAATCCTGAGGACAGGATAATACTGGATGACCATGGAATATGACTCTTGTAAATTTGTATAAAAGTGCCATCAGTGTCAGATACACGGGGATCTGATCAAGGTTCCACCCATAAAATTGCATGCAATGAGCTCCCCTTGGCCTTTCGCGGTATGGGGAATGGATATCATAGGACCCATTGAGCCCCCAGCCTGCAACGGTCATCGCTTCATCCAAGTCTCCATAGACTACTTCACTAAATGGGTAGAGGCAACATCCCAAAAATCAGTGACCAAGAAGGTCGTGGCTGACTTCATCAAGAATAATCTGATATGTCGTTTCAGCGTGCCGGAATCTATCATCACGAATAATGTTTCCAATCTGACCAGCCATTTGGTGAAGGACATCGGTGAACAATTCAAAATTGCTCACAGGAACTCTACCGCCTATCGGCCACAAATGAATGGAGTTGTAGAGGCTGCCAACAAGAATATCAAAACGATTTTGAGGAAGATGGTCGACAACTACAAGAATTGGCATGGGCAGCTGCCTTATGCTCTTTTGGGATACATAACAACAACTAGAACTTCGACCGGTCCAACCCCATACCTCCTCATTTATGGTACAGAAGCGATCACACCCGCAAAAGTGGAAATTCCTTCACTTAGGATCATCTAATAAGCAGAGCTAAAAGATGCAGAATGGGTTAAGAATCATTATGAACAGTTGCCCATGATAGAGGAGAAAAGAATGGTGGTGGTATACCACGGATAGCTGTACAGACAAAGAATGTCTAGAGCCTTCAACAAGTGGGTCAGAACTCAACTTTTCCAAATCGAACAACTCGTGCTCAAGCGAGTTTTCCCTCACCAAGAGGAATATAAAGGGAAATTCGCGCCGAACTGGCAAAGCCCATACATGGTCAGGAAAGCACTCTCAGGAGGAGTCGTAGTCCTAGCCATGATGGACGGACAAGAGTGGCCTAAGGCTATCAATACATACGCACTCAAGAGATACTACATTTAGGTTCCTATTTTCTTGTACTCGCAGTTCTAGTTTATTTGTAATTGTACCTTTTGCTTCTTATCGTACTAGAATAGGAGAAAACCAAACCATCTACGCAATGAACTACGCAATGACCTAAATTCCCCATAGTGGGATACGTAGGTAGTCCTTGCTGGAACCGGTCGCATTATTAGTAAAACCAAAACTCAATTACTTTATTCCGAACTACGTTCGACCCGAATTCCTGTCACGACTGGATACGTAGGCCCTCTCAAGCTGGATCGTCATAAAAGAAACCCCTAGAAACCCTCAGAGGCAGTGAAGTGGAAAAAGTCAATAAAATCAGGCTTGTAAGGGTCAGTACAAGAACTAGACGGTACCAACCCTACACTGGAACCTCAAAAATTCTATCAGAAACAGTCAACAAAGAAAGGGACAAAGTAAAGCCGTACACTGGGGCAGAATTTTTGAGGAGACCTAAAAATTTCTCACTTAGCTAGATAACACAAGGGACACCCAAAGCGAGTTCTGAAACCGGAGCAAAATTTTTGAGAAAAATCTCAAAAAATTTAAAACAGCGATCAGGCTACCGAGAAGGACCAGAAGACCTCGCTCGAAGGAAACACACGTCATGACGCATAAAACGAAAAAAACCTTTACCCTTTTAAAATAATAATAATAATCATTATTATTATTATTGTTATTATTATTATTATTATAGCATGTGCTTTATGAAATTTACTCTGAATTTTCAAAATATATAGCATAATTACATCCCAGAAACATCGGTCGAATACCCAGCCCAAGGGCGGTCCGGAGGAATATCAGGAGGAGACACTAGGCTGAGACGACGATGCTAATCAGCTTCTTAGGAAACTCACAATTTTTCTATGAATGCAGGTTTTTCCTTCTTCAGGACAGCAGATACATTGCCAACCAGCTTACTCACAGTAAAAGCGAAAGGCAAGAACCCAACCGGAGGAGAGAGATCAAAAGGATCACCGTAGAAACGGGTGGAGACGCATCTGACCAAAAGGGTACCACAAAGAGCGAACAACCAACATTGATCAGACCAAGAGGGTCACAATGGATGAGCATAAAGGTACATGCGACCCGAAGGGTCATGACAAGCACAAAAAGGGCATATCCGACCACAAGGGTCAATAGCCAATACAACGGGCGAAAGAAAGATCATCCAGCGTCAAGGGCCATAATTGTCATCTGTATGCCGAAAGGGATATTAATTTATTTTGCTCAGAGAGCCATTCATTTAAACAAGCCAAGAGGGCCATTCATACAAACAACTAAGAGGGCCATTCGTACAAACAACCAAGAGGGCGATTCATACAAATATCCAATAGGGCCATTCATAAAAACAACCAAGAGGCCATTCATACAAATAACCAAGAGGGCCGTTCATTTATTTTGCCAAGAGGGCCATTCATACTAATAGCTAAGATGGTCGTTCATACAAACAACCAAGAGGGCCATTCATACAAACAGCCAAGAGGTCCATTCATTTATTTTTAGAAGAGGACCATTCATACAAACAGCCAAGAGGGCCATTCATCTATTTTGCCAAGAAGGCCATTGATACAGACAACCAAGAGGGCGTTTCAAAAACATAACCAAGAGGGCCATTCATACAAATAGGCAAGAGGGCCATTCACTTAAACAAGCCGAGAGGGCCATTCATCTAAATTTCCCCAAGAATATCTGCATATTTTCAAAACCAGGTAAGAGGCACACAACCGCCCAAAAAGAGTCGGTCTCCGAACCAGATCCAAACAAATTGCGGAGCAAACGTGGATCTTTTTCTTACGCAGCCGGTCAAAATAGGGTTCCCAAGAGAGTCAAGCTCTCTGACCAGGATTTGGAAGCTATCCAGACTCAGACTCAGCCACAATCTTCCTTGTTTTATTTCCTGGAAAAAACAATCGTAAGCGGTCGGATACACACCAGGAAATCTGAAAGTATGCCTGCATAAAGGACATATTCTTCTCCAGCAGGTCGAACTACATGTGACCTGAGTCCCAAAAACCAGGGATATGTAGGCAAACTCAAGCCCCGAGAGTCGGTCACATTCTAACAGTCTTCCGGAGAGACCCAACCACAATATTGGGATGTCCGTATAGTTTCTTTCAAATCACTTGAAGGTTTTTAGTTGAGTCGAACTACAAGTGGCCTGAATTATCACATGACCTGAGATATGTAGGAAACCTAGAGACCAGGGTATGGCCACATATGTGAAGATTGCATGGAGACAAAGGGTAAAATGAGCCGAGTCAGTAAAAAATTAGGGTTAGTCAAATTTCGTTGCTCAAGGATAGTCCCGCCATCTCCGAACACCAAAGGGGCAGTTGTTGACACCTAATTTTTGACCACCCGTAATATATTTTAATCACTCAGAGTCCCCAGATAATAAATAAAGTGAGTTGGGTATCTTGAAAGAATTAAATGATTTTTTATAAATTGTCCAAGTCAATATTTCACTCCCTTAAATTAATAAAAGGGATTTTCATGCATCGTAAATTTATTTAGAAATTAATGAGTACTTTCATGATATTTCACGAGATCTTGATAAAATTAATTAAAAAGAAAAGAAAAGAGAGAAAGAGAGAAAAAGGATTTCATTTATTTAATTATTTAGAATTATAAAGAAATCAAAATTTTGCAAATATTTTATTTCCCTTTTAAATCCATGAAGTTTGAGTAATTTAAATAATTTAAGTAGCTAATCATTTAACCCTTTAAACATTTGATTTTTATAAAAATAGGCATAATTGCCCATAAATATTTTAATTAGGATAATTGATTAATTAAAGGATAATTATTGCAAATTGATCTTTTTTATGTACACATATATTTTTCCACGACCACAATTAATCAGGTCATGATTTAAAGAAATTAGAGTTAGTTTTTGCAAAATTAGCCTACTAATGGATTTACTTGAAATAACCAGTTTTTTTTCTTAATTTCTAAACTTGCTATAGGCCAAGTATGGCTACAATTGAAGTGATCAGCTAGGTCAAGATCCACTATGGGCCATGTTCGCAATTGTGGGCCCATTGATGTTATTTGGCCCATTTTACACTATTTTTACCAGTCGGAGACCCGGCCCAAATCCTTTTAAAAAAGAGAGAAGCATTTATGGGGGTTATAACCCCCCCCCCCCCCCCCAACCAATTCTCATTTTTTCTATTTTCAGAAAAGACCCCCCTCCCCTTCTCTGTCCCCTCCCATTTCCTGATAAACCCTAATTACTACCTCTCTCTCTCTCTCTCTCTCTCTCTCTCTGTCCATGCCAAAAATGGCTAATCTGCAGAATATAGCAGTTGTATGAGGCTTTATTGTGTCTATTCTGATGAAAGCATTTGATATGGCCAGCGAAATCGTGATTTAAAATCATAAACATGGCAATAAATCGATTTCCTTACTTTATTTTACTTTGTTAAGCTGAAATTTACTAGTATTGTTGTTGTACTGCGCTTAGATTTTATTGGTTGGGTTGGAAAAGGTCGGATCGAACCAGTAAAGTTCAGATCTGACCATTGATTATCTTGAGGAACCGTGTGAGGCGTAGATCTAGTCTTGAAGGGCATTTTTCTGGGAATTACTTTGGTCCCACATTGTTTATTTGGAAGTTTCAAGTTATTTTTGGGGTTCTATAAATAGAAGCCCAACCCTCTTACAAGGGAGAGAGTTTGGAGAGGTCTGAAAGTTGAAAATTTGTTAAAAGGGTAAAAAAAGGCTTTTTTCTGAAACAAAATCTAAGTCTCAAAGTCAAAAAAAAAAAATTGAAAAAATTTCTTTTAGATTTCAAAAATTGTGGAAGGTTAAAAGAAAGGCTAAACTTAGAATTTTGAGCCTCTGTTAGTAAAATGTTATGACTTCCCTAAGTGTGAGGTCTTTACAAGTTGAATTTTTTTTATCACTTTCCTTTTGTTCGAGTCTGTGTAGCTGGGCTGTGAGTTTTGGAAGCACTTAAGGCTTTCAAATGTGTGTTTGATCAGGCTGCACCATAAACAGGTAATGTTCTATACTGCTCATTTATTTTGTTATTGTTTAGTATTAGTCTACATGTTAATAATTTATTAATGTTGTTTAGTTGTTGATTTGTCTCTGATTTAGTTGAGTTCATATATTGATTAGGCATTAATTAAGATGTATTAATTTCTTAGATGTGGAGGTTGTCCCTCTTCATTTTCAAAGCCATGTTTGATATCAATAAGTGGTCTTGTGAAGCTGATTGAATGTGTATGCCTAAATAGTACAATGATTGTATAAATATGTGGAATAGACTTCATATATTCCGCTATATATGTATGGAAGATTCTTACTTTTGTTGTTCTATGTTTAAATCTGATGAGAATGTGGTCACCTAAGTAATGGCACTAGTTTGATGAACTTTAAGCTAACATTAATCCTGATGGAATGTGTTAGAATACCTAAAGGTGGTGATATCTATTAGAAGTATTTGAAACAATTGTCCTTTTCTTATAAGAATGTGATTTTTGGTTTTCTTTCTCTTTCCTGAACCTGTTCTTGTGTTGTCCTACATACTTGTTTGATGTTAACTAAGTGACATAAGTTTGTGATTGGGGTAAAACATGGGGAAAGTTCATGATTAGGTTAAAAAAGAGTTCAAGAAACCTCAACAGTTCTGTAGGAAGTCTTTAGTTTAGTTTGAATCTTTTTAGGTTTGTTTGTATGTGCTTAAGCTGGTCAAGTGATTTTGAATGGTTGTACGTTGTGCACTAAAAGGTAATTTTTTTAAAAAAGTGACAGTCTAAGTGGGATAAAGGAGTCTAAAAATGAAGTGTGAGATTCAAGATCACTAATAAGATAATGGGGTGTCAAAAAGTCCATTAGGAGTTCATGAAAGTATAAAAATTGTTGTGCTTGTTTTAAAATAAAAAGGGAATACCATATGCTATTATCAGAACTAAGTGTCATGTTTGGTTTCATTTAAATAGAATTTAAATTGTGCATTCATATTATATAAATTTCTCTCTGATTCATATCTGATTTTTCCAAAAAAGAAGTTTGAGATAGGTTTTAAAGGTAATTTGAAGTCCGGATGTATATTTAACTGTCTAAAAAATGATTGACCAATAGGAGTTGGAATTGTTTTTGAATCTGAAGTTTATCATTCAACTTGATTTTTCTTAGAACTCTTAAGTGATTTAACTGTTCCACTTTATTAAGTATCAATGGCTAAAGGTATTCAATGAGGCTTCATATAGTGTGGGTTTAAAACTGAAGTTGATTAGAAATTGTTTGGTTCATGTGATTAGTTAGGATTTAGGTGAGGCTCATTTTTAAAGGGGTGGGCAGTGGCAAACCATTTTTGTCCATGAGTTTTTGTGGTTGTCATTTGGTAGGAGAATAAGGTAAAGGGGCGGGGTTGCTTTGGGGGAGTAAAAGGTGAGCCTAGGTATGAGCTGGAGGTAATGACTAATGGAATCTAGGATCCCTTTTACTGAAGGTAAGGTGTCGAAAAGGGATGGGGAGGTGATGACCTCACTCTATCCTTCCCTTCTTTTAGGACCTTAAGGCTTCCTCAACTCCCTAGACCTTGTTCTCATGACTGTGGAACTTCAGTGAGAGTTGGTAATAGGTCAAGGGTGGTTTTCCCCGCCTTGGGGAAAATTCTTGTGATTTCTTGTTCTCTATGTCTAAAACTGAGTTAGAATAGAGGGACAAACATTTGTTATATCTTTGTCATGGCTTGGGGATTTTTAATTTCGTGTTGTCGAAAACTAAGTTTGAAACAAATAGTAGGTTTCTGTCATGCCCTTGTCATGATTTAAGAGGTCAAAATTATTATTAATTAAGTCCCAAAGAGATGAGTTTCTTGAATCCGTGTTTCCTTTCTTTTCTTGAATTTTGGCTTGTCTGATTGACTGTTTGATTCCTAAGTAGTGTGTGTCAAAGTTGGTATCGTGTCTATGTGTGGACTGTGGTCATGTGAAGACACTTACCTTGGTCTAAACTTGGAAATGAACACTTGATTGATCTTAAGCTAGTAAAGACCTCTCATTTCTTGAACTAAATAGAGTCACCTAGACTTTACTGAATACTATAGCATAACCTAGACTAAGAAATTAGAATTGTGATCTGTCTAGTAGTAATTGGTCCTGCATCATTAGTATTTTAAAATCTTGTTCAACACCGAATTAGGAGAATGAAATGACTAGTGTTATTGTGCCTATTCTAAAATGAATAGTGTTAAATTGGAGTTGGTCTGATGCTGATTATAGGGGTGTCATAGGTATACCTAAGGGCAGCATGGGCCACTTAGTTTAGACTGGTCTGTTAAAGACACCTCAAGAAGGGCAGAGAAGAGCCAATCTTAGCTTGACTCATAGTATCTACCCCCCAAATGAGGGGTGTCATGACCAGTCTACATTCCATGGGGTACATTCTTATCCTGAAGGGATATGACTCCTTTAAATTCTGTCATTTCACTTAAGAGGTTAGGAATAATGGATGTAATCCATTCAAAGGGGGTTGGTCTTTAGTTTGTTTCTAAAGCAATAAACTGGTTTAGGATCATTGGTAATATAAATGTCCCTATTTAGGAGTTTAAAGAAGTGTGAATATGTGAAGGTTAGAATTTGAACTATAAGGACTGCTAATATATGGAATTGATAAATCATTTATTTTGATGTATATAAAATTTAAAGTTGGACTTTAGTTAATTTTACCTTGTGTATGGTAATTGAACATGTAAGAGTAAGGTTAAGTATAGACCCTACCTGGGTTGGTAAAATAAGGGGAGTATACACATGGTAAACACATGCCATATGTATAGCAAGGATGTACTGTTTGTATACCTATAAGAAAGTAGGCTAGTAATGGGCAGTATACATATGCGAATAAAAGAATATGATTTGTTTGGGTCATTTATTTGACCACGAATTCTGAAAGAGTTGTATATATTGAATGTTAATCGCTACATTACTTTACTTGTTCCAGTCTTTCGTCTGGATGTTGAATTCATTTAAAAGCCACTTGTACTCAAAATATTTCCTACAAGTTGATACTTGTGCATGGCTTTGAGACTATGATTATATATCGTGGCAACACTGCTCTGTTTGGGAATTTGAGGAGGTTTTGGGGGATAGGTCTAGCCACTCCCCAATATCCAGCCATGTCGGGGGTTGGTGAAACCCCTCGGAACTTGTGCGGTGTCGGGAACAAGGGTGGTGACAACCTTTTCCCATTGGTATATTGTGGTTTGAGATTTTCCAGTGGAGCAATAGTATATAATTAAGTCCTTGGTTGTGCACTTGTGATCAATGTGAGGAGATATGTGTATATGTATGCATATATTATGTATGGTTATGATAGAATTAGGTCCATCAAACATAGATTGGATTAAAAAAATGGTAACATATATGTATGCGTATATATATATGTATTTATGAATGTATAATCTTGATAGCATCGGATCCACCAAACCTATACTAATTTAATTCCTTCTTCTTTTTCCTCCTACTGCACGACCATTTAGGCCAGAGTCCAACCAGCATGTTGGGCCAAAGACCCAACAGGAATGTTCTTTCAAATTATTATGTCTAAAATGGAAGATAATACTATGAAGGCCCAGTCATGGGTGAGAATGGCACGAAGGCCCAACCATGGGTAAAAATGGCTTTTAAGGGGTTTGGTACACTCCTAACTCATTTCATTTTCCTCATTTAAATTTCAGCATGTCAATTTGTTCTCTTATTTGAAATGTTGCATTTGTATAAGCAGACATTATTATTGGAATCTTTACTTTTTGAATTAGGCATCTTAGGTGAACGGTGCATATGCTGTTTAGTTGGACCTTAGGCCCCAACGCGATTTTAAAACCCAGATTAGCGTAAACTTTTTTTTTCAAAAAAGGGAAATATAAGTGGCTAAGGTAATAAAAGGATCAATCCCATCTTTTACGGGAAAAATACGTTGATACTATCTTCTTTTTACATAATTAGACTAAATCAGGTTTCTTGCAAAAACTCAAAAGAAAAATGCTCCTTCCTAGTTATGTATCAGTCTTCTTTTTAAAAAAAATCCTATTCTTAGTTTCTGGGCAAGAAATGAGTTTTTCAGAACTATGTAAACAAAATACCTTCCAAAACAAGTTCTAATCTTTTTATCAAAAATCAGGCCAAAGGGATTTTTAAAACTACATGAATAAAATGGTTCACAAAAATGAGTGTTGCCCTTTTTAAAAAAATTAAACAGAAGTATGATTTTAGAACTATTTAAATGGCATATTTTACGAAAAAATTGGTTCTGTCTTTTAAACAAAAACCAGAAAAAATTGTTTAGGCACACATAGGGGTAATCCATTTTTGTATTGACCTATACACGTTATTTTCCTGAAAAAAGACTAAGGAAAAATTACAGAGTTTGAGGGCCAAGGCCCAACAGAAAAGGTTGTTTTTCAGGCCCCATCTAATCAAAATAATTTCGAATAAAGTAAAACAAAAAAAATATGTTTCGGGCTTAGCCTCAGGAAAATGGACTTTGGGCCAAGAAACTAAGCAAACCTTAACCATTTTTAAAGAATGCGAGATTTTGGGCCTAAGCCCAAGACAAAAAATTGGTCTTGTATTACAAGCAAATTAGAGGATTTAAGGCAAAATTCTGGGAATCAAGTTAACGAATTTGATTATACAGACCAACTCTTGTAAAATCTGTGCAAAATTATTTTTTTAAGAAAAATGAGCAAAGTCCTAAATAAAGGTGTTCTAAAAACATACTAAATGGACTAACCCGGACCATGTATGAATCTAAGCATGAACGAATTTCATTTACTCCAAACTTTTACCTTTACAAAATAATATTATCCTTATATGTAAAAAGAACTAATTTTATCGGGATATTATAAATCCAAACCTAAATACCCTACATGTAAGGGGAATATATTCAATTCTCTTAAAAAAATGATATGCAACATGAAAGACTTTTGCGGGAAATAAACACCAAATAAGCAGTACATGCAAATACTCACACATTGTAATTTGAAGGTCAACAGTATAGTATGGATCCTTAATACTAGGGTGCCTAAAACCTTCCCTAGGGGATCACCAGAACCCTTACCTAGAACATTGGATTAAGAAGGATTTTTCACGGCGTATGAATAAACCCTTCGAAACTGGTTTTCCGAATTTCATAAAAATTAGGTGGCAACTCTTTTAAAAAAAAGTTCGAAAGAGCACCAACGATTTCGAAGTAGCTTTTCCGAGTGATAACCCCGCCCGCGAAAATGCAAACCGTTACAGTGTCAACCCAAAACCCAAAAACCACAACTTTGTACTACAACAACCCAACCCTCTAGGCTTGTTACTTCTAAATGCAGTGTGATTGTTTAACTAGGAAGCAAGGGGGAAGTAGATTTTACCTTGATTTTCAAAGACTTGAATGAGTGGATGGAGGTGGATTCTTCTTGCTTTGACTGTTCTTCTTCTTCTTCTTCTTGTGGGTGAGAAAAATATGGGTGAATGGGGAGCCTTGTTAGCGTTAAATAGGAAGAGTAGGGAATTGGGAGAGTTTTAGTTGGAATAAAATTGAAGTGGGGGTAGGAGTTTTGAGGAGAATAGAGAGATTTTTCGATTTTGTGATATGTGGGAAGTGAAGGGATAGGGGCTGCTGCTCCTTAATATTCTGCCAGCATGGCCACTGTGGCAGCACCGTAGCCGCTTCAGCGGTGGTGCAATAGCAGTCAAGGTGGCCGTTATGGTGGCCTCTTGATTTCTTTGTGACAGCCGCGGTACCGTCCCGGCGGTCTTATAGCCACTGGAACGGTTGACTAATCCTGCCCCTGAAATTCTTAATACGTTTTGGGTATATTCAAGACTTACAACTTATGGTGAACCCCTAACAAATAACTCCTTGCCTTGACTCCTTCTTGCATTCACACCTTGTGAAGCTTATGTAATCCAAAAGACTCTGAATTTTCTCGGGTTATAGTACAGGTTATGAGGATAGGTGATGATCACCAGTGTGGTGTGGACGCATGGACCGGGAAGGTCGATTATAATTTTGTGGTTTTTGTTGAGTTACGTCTAAGAGCGTTATGTCACGAAAGGTTCCTCGACTATGTTATTCGTCCTATTTCTCTCTATTGAATTCAAGGTATGAGAGTAAGAATGTACTATCAAGTCCTGACTGCTAAATGCGTCACCAGTCAGTTCCTGCTGGCTCCCTTGCTGTTCGAGGACGAACGGATGTTCAATTGGTATCTGATGTAACGACCCGTTTTGTCGATACTGTGACTTTCGTGGAAACTCGCAACTCTGACTCCTTAAAAATGTCTTCGTTTAGTTATGTTTCTTGAAATAACTAATTCAATCTAAATCATTATGCGCATCACATGAGAGATTGAAATATGGGCCACCAGAACCTGTTAGGCCGCCACAGGGCCTGTATAGGCGCTATATAGCAGTGATGCTGTAGCTATGGAAGCACCACCATAGCCGTAAGAGCAAATAGCTAGTGGGCTGCCTTGGCAGCCACTCAGTCGCCCTAGCGGCACCGCAGAAGCGGTGAGGTTGTTGCTGGAATGGTTACGTATAGTAAATTACCTATTTAAGATTTCATTTTGGGATTTGACCTAATTTTTCCAAGCCCTAAAGAGTCCAGCCGCCGTTGGAGCATTTATGGAGCCAAAAATGATATTTTCTTGGAGAAGGTAACCCTTCTAACTTCATCCATTTATTCTTCACATTAGTGATTCTTATTAAAAATCCCTCATTTAGATCACAATTTCCTAGACCTAAAGACATGATTAGTTAGTTGTTCTTATTATGGATTTCATTGAATCATTCCCTCTTGTTCATCACCCTAGAATAGTTCTAAACTAATTTCTCATTTCCTTACAAGTTTTTAAATGGGTCTCTCCCATAAATCTTGAAAATGGATATCTCAAAGATAAGATTAAAAATGGTAACTTTACCTAGCTAATGGCTTAAATTAATTGACCCTATTCATGGAAAAAGGTTGATAAATCATCTAGTGTTGTTACGAATGAAATCTAGAGGTAGGCTAAGTTCCCAAACCTTCCTTATTAATCTGAAGTCTCTTATAAGAGTTCTAATGATGATTTCTATTCTTGGGTCTCATGTTTATCTCAAGTTCCTTCATGTGGATTTCGATGCAATTATCCAATAGAAGAATCAACGGATGCTCGTGGCACCCGTTCGTCCTTGAGGTAGGTTACAGATTTTCTTTTTGGTAGACTCCGGTTAGTTTCTCGTATTCGTGTATTAGAAGGAACGGAGAACGCATGTGTAGGAGTTGGAGATTTGGGATGGATCCATAGTGTGGTATTGTTGTGTGATTTGTGTGTTAAGGCTTATGTCTTGTAGGTTCCTTAAGATGTTTTCATTGGTTTCCTTGATGTCGGTGGTTTCTATGTGACATGGGAGAAGTGGTTGATTCATACTTTTCTATTTGTTGAGTGTGAATTTCTGTAAGAAGTGCCTAGATTTTACCGTGCTATTATAGTGGACCAAATCGACATTGGGTGGACGAAATGTACCTACAATTGTATATTAATTCTAGGTTGGTAGTAGAATTGTCATGTGTCACGACCCAATCGGAGGGCCATGACAGGCACCCGGTGCTAGCCCACCCGGGCACCCCTTATCGTACAACCACATTCACATCTAGGTGAGCCACCTGGCTTACTCACAATTTACATACATCAATAGTGCTAATCTCGTTGGGCAACAACTCATTTATATCATCATCAATAACAATGCCCTTATCCATATGCACAAGCCGACATGGTTGTCAAAATGATATATAAAATATGAGCCGACAAGGCTACAAGACATCTAACCATACACAACTGTCTACGAGCCTCTAAGAAGAGTAGGTAACATCATATAGGCGGGAAAGGACCCCGCCGTGCCCATACGTATGTACACAAAAAGAATAATACCAAAAGTTGTAGCTCCGGATGAAATTGTGTTCCTCTATGTAGTCCCTGAACAAGAAAGCTATAGATCAAACCTGTCTCCCTGGCCACCTGCGGGCGTGACATAACATTCACAAACAAAAGGACGTCAGTACGAATAATGTACTGAGTATGTAAAGAATAATTAACATCATAATAGAAGCATAAGAGACAGCATAAGAAATAACAAAAGATGGGAGAATCAAGAGATAGTAGATCCATTATCATAATTACTTACTTGTCTTTTGTAGGGACCCTCCATTTCTAATGCTTACTCGTGTATATACATACATATACATTCATATTCGTATTCATACTCGTACCCATACCATACCCGACCTTGAAGGTTCGGTGTTTTGCATACCCGGCCAGGACAAGGCTCGGTGATTATACATACCTGGCCCTACCAAGGCTCAGTGTTATCCATACCCAACTACAGTGGTGTGCGCGGCCATGTAAGCTCGGTGTTACATAATAGTCATATATGCTTAGACACGTATACATAAGAATCCATAAGTATTATCAACATCATTACCATCATCGATTTCGTTACGTATATCCTTGGAGGATCAACTATCATGTAAATGATGCAATGGAATCATGAAAGTATCGAGGATCATGAGCTGTAGTAACTTTAGAGATAGGACCATTTGGAGGACATTCAAGAACTCATGATAATATATATATATATATATATATATATATATATATATAGCCAAAAAAACCATGCCTTATTGAAAGAAGGGTTAGCCTTACATACCTCTTCGTCTTCTTATCTATTTAACGTTCACCGTTGAATCTTGAGCAATCTACATTTAGAAGGATTCATACCAAGGTTAAGCCTTAATGATACTCTTAAATTCAAACTAGGATAATTCACAATCTAATGAAAATTGGGCGGCATTTCACCTATTTTGTCAACTTACACCATTTAACAAAACAACTCCGAACAACCACAATAACATCCATAATATACTCACAATATCATAATCAAGTAATCACACTTCTTTACGCCTTGAAAATTCATCCTTAAGTTGAATTTACGCCGACGACTTCACACCCATTTTAGCACAATTTCATATAACGCTTCTTCATCACCATTATTACCTTCCATAACATGATTATATCCATATCGTACTAAGAATCTTGACTCAATATAGATTACTACTCATAAACATCATAAAATCTACATTTAGACTTCATTTTCTACTTTCTCCTTCTACCCAAGTTTTTCTACGACCAAACATTCTCAATAACATGAAATAAGCATGGAAACTAAACTTTTCATCCCATAGAAATGAGCTTTGGAGTAGCTATCAACTTTATACAAAACCCTAGCTACAATGCCCAAGTTTTCTTGAAATCTACCAACCCTAGGTAGCCTTCTAACACATGAACACTTTGATTCTTTCTATTTAATCTTTGTAATCTCTTGGGTTTGAGAAAAATAAGTTCGGAGAAGGGTTTTGGAGCTTTAGAGAGTGTAGAAGAAATGTGGGAAATGAAATAAGGTGAGGGTCGTCCATCCTTATAATATAAATATTCTGACCCGACCCGATTTATATGACCTACTATACGGGCCGTATAATTTATACGGTTCGTATAATCAGGCCATATAATACCACCAGGCTGTACCCTTCTCTGGAACTGATATTTGGCACAAATATCATGTTTCGTGTCATTTTACATCCTATTCTTATGACTTTTATCGCTTAATCCATGATGCAATCGTCATATTTGAACTTATGTCGTTATATTTCATGCGTATATGTATGATGAAGACAAACGATGGAAAACGGGCCTTAAAGTGATTGATTTTGGAGCATATGATGATCACACGAGGTGACGAGTCGAAAATCACAAGTGATGAACTAAAAGGAAAAACAATTCGACTGAAGGGTCCGCTTTCCTTCCGTATCGGGTGAAGAAAGCAGCCAAAAACAGCTCCAGGCAAAACATTACCATCAGAAAAGCGGAAATGCATCAGGCGATCCTTCCGCATCGACGAGCAATTTTCCCGTTTCAATCGGGATTAGGTTTACTTATTTTTTGTCTTAACCCTAGACTATATATAGACGTTTTATTAGCTAAACAATGGTGTGCTAGGATATTTGGAAGACTTGTAAGCCATCGTTCTAATTTCTCTCTCTATGTTTATTTTATTTTTCATCTTTTTCAACCCTAGATTATTCATGAACTCTTTTGTCTATGATCGAATCATGAGTAGCTAAACTTCTTAAATCTAGGGTTGTGGCATAAAACTTGAAAGTTGGTTTGATGACAATTCTTTTCTATTGATTCTCCATATTTTGGGTTTCTTATTTATTCTTTATCTTAATTGTTTGATTATCTGGCCAATAGTTAGACACTATATGTGGTGTGTGAATTGAACTAGGGATAGGGAATTTGCATGCGTAATAAGAATAAATAGGGATTGTTCAATATAATCATTCGCTAATGAGGATACGAATATACCCTTTACCATTGCTTAGTTGAATACGGAGGAGTATATGCGTTCTTATTACCTCTGATGACCAAAGGGATATAGGCGTTATAGTAGCATCTACAGACTTGTGAGCAACTCGGAAGATACTCATAAAGTTATAATTAACCCATCAACTAGTAACCCAAGAAATAAGATAGGTGGAATTGTCTGAAGATCAACTGGATTGTCGAAATCCATGACCCTAGAACTTTCTCTCATCTGATAAACCTTACAATCTTTGTCAAAATATTTTCAGCCACAAAAACACCCATC
This sequence comes from Lycium barbarum, assembly GCF_019175385.1. Lineage (NCBI taxonomy): Eukaryota > Viridiplantae > Streptophyta > Magnoliopsida > Solanales > Solanaceae > Lycium > Lycium barbarum. The sequence continues at coordinate 45,462,514 of NC_083340.1, forward strand.
ACAAATTGTTTACTTTTCAGTTTTAGTTTAGTAAAACAAACATCTTGATTTTCACTTTCTTGAATAGTTTCATTCGAATTTGAATTAGCTTAACAGTAGAATCAAGTCTCTGTGGGATCGATATCTAGACTTAACAGTCTATATTAGTTGTACGACCACGTATACTTGCGTGTGCGTTTGGGTGCAACAGGTTTTTGGCGCCGCTGCCGGGGACTTAGAAAAATTTACTGTTTTTCTAATTTGAGTTTGTTTTTTTCTATTCAAGTCTTTAACTTTTTCGTTGTTCTACTTGTGTCACTTTAGGTTTCTATGGTTTATGCAAGCACTAGAAGTTCAAGAAAACCGTTAGTTGATCTTGATACCGAAATCAAAAGAACTTTTCACAGACAGAGCAAAATGGCTGACAAAGCAGTAAGACTTGCTCTCGAACAGGCAGAAAGGGATAGAAACAGAAACGGTGATGAACAGGGTGCAAGAGCAGCTGCGAGGGCACAAGAACAACAGATTCTTTTATCCAATTATGCTAGACCTAGTTTGGCAACTATTGCTAAGGCTATTGTTAGGCCTGATATTACTGAAAATTTCAAGCTCAAAAAAGGAACAGTGCGGATGGTGCAACATACGTGCCAGTATATGAGTAAGTTTAGTGAAGACCCGCATAAGCACTTGATGCAGTTTGGGGAGTTGAGCGAGAACTTCCAATATACAGATATTCCCGATGATTATGTGAAGCTGTCCTTATTTCCGTTCTCATTGATTGGCGAAGCAAGGGAATAGTTGAAAAATCTACCTGCAGTTCTATCACTTCTTGGGAGATACTATCAAATAAGTTTATCGACAGGTTTTTCTCACCCAAGAAAACAAAGGAGCTGCGAGGAAGAATTGCTAACTTCACTCAGAGAGATTCTGAATCTCTACCACACGCTTGGGAAAGGTATAAGGGCTATTTGTGAGATTGCCCCCCATCACATGCAGCCAAAGGAGATCATTGGAAACTATTTTGTAGAAGGTCTTAACCATGAATAAAAGGCCCTGTTGAATGCTTCCGCTCAAGGGCAGATCTTAAACAAAACAAATAAAGAGATGGAAGCTCTTCTTGAGATGATGTCTGAGGGTCATCATGAGTATCACGAGACTAGCCAGGTGTTACCACAAAAAGCTACTGGGGTTCTTCAAGTTGATGATGTTGCAGCTATTCGGGCTGATATAGGTACTCTTACATACGTGATGCTGAGGGTGTTTCCTCAAGCTCAACAGATTCAACTAGTTCAACATATTCAACAGGAAGCATGTGTAAGTTGCGGTAAGCCTCATGATTATAACAATTTTCCATTGAATCCAGAGTCTGTCGATTTTGTGGGGCAGCAGAATCGTGGTATTAGAAATCGGTGAAACTATTATAGAAATAATTACAATACTCCATTTGGGAAGCAGGATTTCCACAAGCCGAACAATTATCAGCAGCCTCAAGCTCAGCCATGTAGCAATTTAGAAGAGATGATGAAGCAACTCATAGCTCAAAATCAAGTAACGTAGCAACAAAATCAGAATGTTCAGAGTGAGATGCAGAAATCTATTCACAAGCTTGAGCGTCAGATGGGGCAAATGGCTCTTATGCAGAATGTTAGACCACCGGATTGTCTTCCTAGTGATACTGAGAAGAATCCAAAAGAGTAAAAGGAAGTCACCTTGAGAAATAGTAGAGAGCTAGAAGAAGTGCCTCCGAAAAAGAAGAACATAGCAGAGGCAGAACTTATCCCTGCTAAGCGAGCTGAACCAAAGTAGACAGTCGTAGAGCAACATGTAGAGGAAGTGGTTCGACCACCCCCTCCCTTTCCACAACAACTTCAGAAACAGAAAGCAGATTCGGCTTGCAAGAAATTTCTTGAACTCTTAAAACAGGTACACATCAGCATAACTTTGGTAGAGCTTTTGCAAGAAGTTCCAAAATATGCTAAGTATATCAAAGATGTGGTTCCGAACAAACGGCGTTGGACAGAGTTTGAGACTGGTGCACTTAATGAGGAGTGCAGTTCTAGAGTGAGGAGTAAAATTCCTCCAAAGGTGAAAGATCCGGGCAGCTTCACAACTTCGATTACGATTGGCAACATTGAAGTTGGGCTAGCATTGTGTGATTTCGGTGCTAGTATTAATCTGATGCCCACCTCTGTGTTCCGAACATTGGGCTTGGGTGAGCCTAGGCCAACCACTATTACATTGAAGTTGGCTGATCGATCTCTTGCTTATCCTGATAGTATTATTGAAGATATTCTTATGAAGGTAGGCCCATTTATTCTGCCGGTTGATTTTGTGATACGTGATTGTGAGGCAGATAAGAGTGTTCCTCTCATCATGGGGACAGGATTCTTGGCCACTGTTGATGTTGTGATCCGAGTGAAAGATGGGAAGATGTCCATGACAGTTGATGGACAAGAGGCAACTTTTGATGTGTTTAAAGCTACCAAGCTTCCAACCTATTATAAGGAGTTGAAGCTTATCTCCGTGGTAGAGCCCGAGCTCACTAATGCTGAGTTAGATCACTTTCTAGCTTAGTGAGACCCGTTGGAGACAACTTTGGTGTATGGGGAAGATCTGATGATTGATGTAGAAGTCGAAGAGTGTCTTAGCATTCTTGACACTTCATGCGCTTATCTATGAGCAAGTACACCGTTTGAGGAGCTAGACAGACCAGAGTAATGGAAGAAGCCGAAACCATCTATTGAAGATGCTCCAGTTCTTGAGTCGAATCCATTACCTCCTCACATTCGCTACCCTTTTTTGGGTAGTAGGGACACATTGCCCGTAATCCTCTCTGCTTATTTGACTGATGTGCAGGTTGAACGTGTGTTACGAGTGCTAAGAGATCGAGTCCGATCCCTTGCGTGGTCGATACTTGATATTCGAGGTATTAGTAGCTCGTTTTGCATGCACAAAATATTATTGGAGGAACACAACAAACTTAGTGTTGCGTGCCAGAGGCGACTAAACCCGATCATGAAGGAGGTGGTGAAGAAAGAGGTAATCAAGTGGCTTGACAGCTGCATTATTTGTCCTATATCTGACAACAAATGGGTAAGTCCTGTACAATGTGTCCCGAAGAAAGGGGGCATGACTGTGGTAGAAAACGAGAAGAATGAATTGGTGCCTCAACGAACTATTACTGGTTGGAGGATATGTATTGACTATCGCAAGTTGAACAATGCCACCAGAAAAGATCACTTTCCTTTGCCCTTCATGGATCAGATGCTCAATAGATTGGCTGGGCACGATTATTATTGCTTTTTGGATGGCTATTCGGGTTACAACCATATCATGATTGCAACTGAAGATCAAGAGAAGACCACATTCACATGTCCATATGGCACGTTTGCATTCCGGAGGATGCCTTTCAGTTTGTGCAATGCTCCAGGTACTTTTCAACGATGCATGATGGCTATTTTCACCGATATGGTAGAAAATTATGTGGAGGTATTTATGGATGACTTCTCTATTTTTGGGGATTCTTTTGATGACTGCTTGAACCATCTTGATGTCATGGTAGCTCGTTGTGAAGAAACGAACTTGGTACTTAACTGGGAAAAATGTCATTTCATGGTTCGTGAGGGCATCGATCTTGGGCACAAGATATTGAGCAAGGGAATAGAGGTTGACAAGGCAAAGATTGAAGCAATTGAAAATTGACACCACCCATTTCAGTTCGGGGAGTGCGCAGTTTTCTTGGGCATGCAGGCTTCTATCGACGGTTCATCAAAAACTTCTCTAAAGTTGCTAATCCAATGTGCAAGCTTTTAGAGAAATATGTGAAGTTTATGTTTAATAAAGCCTGCCTGATGACTTTTGATGAGTTGAAATAGAGGTTAATGTCCGCTCCTATTATCATCGCACCCGATTGGTCTCTGTTGTTTATTTTGATGTGTGATGCAAGTGATTTTGCTATGGGAGCTGTCCTTGGTCAGAAAAGGGATAAGATTTTTCATCCTATTTACTATGCCAGCAAGACACTTGATGCAGCCCAGATGAACTATACTGTCACAGAGAAGGATTTATTGGCGGTTGTCTATGCCTTTGACAAATTCTGATCATATCTTGTGGGCACGAAGGTGATTGTGTATACTGATCACACTGCAGTTCTTTATTTGTTTGCGAAGAATAATGCGAAGCTGAGGCTTATTCGTTGGCTGTTGCTACTGCAAGAGTTTGACATCGAGATTCTTGACCGAAAGGGCACAGAAAATCAGGTAGCAGATCACTTATCGAGATTGGAAGATCGGGAACATGTGGATGAGGCAGTGGCAATTAAGGAGACTTTTCCTGATGAACAACTCTTTGCTCTTCAATCAGCTGAGGTGCCATGGTATGCAGACATGGTGCACTTTATAGTAAGTGAGATTTACCCCCCTAGTGCTAATCACAAGAAGAAGAAATGAATTTTGCATGACAGTCATTTCTATATTTGGGATGAGCCCTATCTCTACAGGGTTGGCACAGATAACCCGATCAGAAGGTGTATTCCAAAGGAAAAGGTCCCCGCGATCCTTGAGAAGTGTCACTCATCACCCTATGGGGGACATCATGTAGGTGATAGAACAGCTGGAAAGGTACTTCAGTCCGGGTTCTATTGGCCTACTTTATTCAAAGATGCTTATGAATTTGTGCGAGCCTGCGATAGCTTCCACAGAATCGGAAATATCTCCAAGCGTCATGAAATGCCCTTGAAAGGCATCTTAGAGTTTGAATTATTTGATGTGTGGGGTATCGACTTCATGGGTCCCTTCATACCGTCAAAGGGGAATAAGTACATATTGGTTGCTGTTGACTATGTCTCGAAGTGGGTGGAAGCCATTGCACTTCCCACCAATGATGCTAGTGTGGTTGCAAGATTTTTGAAAAAGAATATTTTTACAAGGTTTGAGACCTCTCGTGCCATCATTAGTGATCAAGGTACGCACTTTTGCAATCGACTCTTTGATAAATTGTTGCTCAAGTATGGGGTGAAACACAAGATAGCGACTGCTTATCATCCTCAGACGAGAGGTTAAGTAGAGGTATCGAACAGAGAAATTAAGAGGATTTTGGAGAAGACTGTGAGCGTGAGTACGAATGATTGGGTACTGAAGCTCGATAATGCTCTGTGGGCATACAGAATAGCTTACAAAACTCTAATTGGCACATCTCCCTATAAGCTCGTCTTTGGTAAGGCATGTCATTTACAAGTTGAGCTCGAGCATAGAGCATATTGGGCAATCACGAAGCTGAATTTAGACATGGTTCAAGCTGGAGAAAAAAGACTGTTGTAGTTGCATGAGCTAGAGGAATTTCGCTATCATGCCTATGAGAACGCGAAAATGTACAAGGAGCGAAGGAAGAGAATTCACGACAAGTGCATCCAACTTCGTGACTTTGTACCCGGGCAATTAGTCCTGTTGTATAACTCCAGGCTGAAGATATTCGGAGGGAAGTTGAAAAGTATGTGGTCAGGGCCGTTCGAAGTCGTTCGGGTGACCACATATGGGGCGGTTGAGCTGAAGCCGCTGAATGCAGAGCGGACATTCTTGGTAAATAGGCAGAAGGTCAAACAATACTTTAGAGAGGTCATCCATCCATAGAAGACCTCGGTGGATCTAAAGGAGGCTTGAGGAAAGCCTACGTCGTCCCACGACGTTAAATCAAGCGCTTCTCGTGAGGCAATCCGTGTGGAAAAAAAAATGAAAAAATGAGAAAAATACAAAAAGTGTCGTGCCACGACCTTAACTAAAGCACTTGTTGGGAGCCAACCCATTTTTCACATTGCAAGAATTGGGCGGAAAAGAAAAAAAATATAAAAGTGCCCAGTGATTTACGCATCGGCTTCGCGATGTGGACTGATCGTGCATAGGCTTTTGGTGGAATGAAAATAAAATATCACGCAATCCTCTCGCGATGCAGAGGAATCGCCTGAGCCAAAAAAACCCATTGCGTTCAGTGATCCGTGCGTTGGACCCGCAATGCGGACCAATCGCGCGGGTCGACCCGGTTTGTATTTGTTTTTCTTACTTATGTTATTACCCATGGCCCCTCTTCTTATTTCCTTCACAAAACATTCCCATCAACTCACACACATATTCTCTAAAACAAAAATCCCCATCCCCATTCCTTCTCTAACAAAAACAACTTCAAGTTGCTCCAATCCATCCTCCATTAACTTCACAAGGTGAGTGGGTTCATCTTCCATTTTTCCCCTTTCCCCCTTGTTCCTGATGTTTGTAGTTGTACAGTAGGGATATGGGTATTGGCGAATTTTGGGCGGGGATTGGTATTGCTTGTGTGGTATGAGTGTTTATGGCTAGAATATGACTCACATTGCATAAGGGACAGTTTCCAAACCCACCATTGTTGTCAAAAGTTAAGGGACGATTTTATGCCCACAAGGTGTTCGATAAAAGTCCTAAACTAAGTTTTTGTGGAAATTGTGAAGTCTTGAGTAGCAATGGAACATTAACCAAGCATAGGAACCCTTGTGCATCTCCTCTCACCATAAAATTTGAATTTTGATGGAGAATTAGAAAGTTGGGATTTTTCACCCCAAGCCCTACAACATGAAGTTACTTACTTTGTGTTTTTTTGCTTTGTCATGTACGAGTAGTTAACTTCTTTGATTTTGATTTTTGTAATGTATTTGAAGTAAGTGTGGGGTTAGTTCTCCAAATTGTGTGCTTATTAAAAAAAAATTGGCTCAGGGTTGAGGTCCGAAAAAATTAATTGACAGGAGCCACGCATTCTAGACTTATGTACATATAATATGATTAAGTGTGGGGTTGTGCTACGACTCCCTTTAGTTATTGACCTGTACTTCTTATTTGGTAATGTGTTGTTTTGCAGGAAAGATGGTTCACGCCAAGTCCAAGGGCAAATTTGTCGCCTCCTCCTCCCAAGGCACAAAAAGAGGAAGAGCACAAAACCCGTCCAAAGCGACAAAAGGGCAAACATCCGGTAAGGGAAAGAATCCCGCGGTTACCATTCCTCAGGCATCTAAATGGAAGCCCCACCCCCATCTATCTGGGAACGGGGAAGAGTGGTATGCGGGATTCAACACCTCGAAGGGTTACAATCATGAGCGAGCAATCAACCTAACCCCTTTGAAGAGAAATTTTCGGGACATTTACAACCGCATAGTCGCCATGGGGTGGAAGTCTGTGTTTGAGTAACCGGGGCCAGTGAATATTGATTTGGTCATGGAATTATACGCTAGCATTGAAAGCTACGGGAATCACGGTTCTGTGTTCGTTCGGAAAAATTGGGTGCCATTGACGGCTTCGACTTTGTGCGGGGAAATTGGAGTCCCGGATGTGCCTAGTGAACCGTTGCTAGAATTCATCAAAAGGCCCGATTACATGGCTATCCGGGAAACTCTTGGTAGAGCCAACTTTAAAGCTCAATGGGCACGACACTCAGGGCCTTTTCGGAAGCATCAGAGCATGAGCATGAGTAATTTTTGTAGAGAAGCCCAGATTTGGTTGCGCCTTCTAAATGCTAGAATCATGCCACATGATCACTTCTCGGAGGTACAAAAGGACAGAATGTGCATAGTGTATTTCTTGATGATAGGGTAGCCGGTGAACATTGGGTATTGGATGATGCAGGAAATTTGAAGAGTGCGGGCTGGCAAGTCTAAGCGGCTGAGTTGTGGAAACACTCTCACTGCTTACGTCATGAGGCTCGACGAGGAGTTGGCATACTCTACTGATAGAGTCCTTGAGGTACCCACTGACGCACTCGACATCTCAAACGTCATGACCCAGCGAGTGCATCTGGATATCATTTGACTCCGGCAGAGGAGAGGTCTGCCCAATCCACAGTGCCAGCCAACTTTACACGGGGATGATGGTTGCGGGTGCGCATTTTAACATTGATCTTCAAGGGTCTTTATCCAGACACCCCACACACCACATTCTTGGGCACTTGTGGGTGAGGTGTCTCAGTTACCTGAGGATGAGGATGAAAACTCGATTGATCGAGTAATGACTGCACTCGAAGAGGGGGAGGAGGTAAAGTCCCTTATGCAAGGTGACGACAATGAAGAAGAAGAGGACGCCGAGCCAGATGATGGCGAGGCTGATGATGAGGACTATATTAATGAGGACAACTAGGCCCTAGTGGGCCCTAGGGAGTATTTCTTACCTTGCTTGCGCTTTGTTTTTTTTTTCAAATATATATGCATTGAGGGAATTGCATAATTTTAAGTGTGGGGTGGGAAAATACGTCCCTAGTTTGTATCAACATGTTTTGAGGTTGCAGATGATGATTAGCATGCCTTAGGATTTTTTTTAGTAATTTAGAGTCTTAGAGTCGAAAGAAATAGAAAGAGTTGAAAAAAAGAGCAAAAAAGATTTTAGTTTCCTTATTTTTCTTTGATAACTTCTTAAGTCCCTCATTAGTAGGCATTCATCATCCACCCCCTTTGATTTTCTTATGGCCTCGGTTCTTTCCCGAGGGGGAGCCTTTAAGCCGGGCGTAGGTAGATTTTTCTTTGTTAGTCATAGAAAGGGCTTTTCCTGATGACGGGTGGATGACAACCTGCTTGAGGGAAAATTAGTCCTTAGGATAGGTGTATTCAAATGCTAGGTGCACGGGTTAGGTGATGTATTGGCATATGAGTGATCTTGAATTTTTTTTTATGTGAAAGCATGCCTTGAAATTGTATCACTTCTCTTGAAAGCACTTGAAAATGGTTTTTGTCTTACTCATTCTGACCCACTTGGCATTGTTGTTTGATTCGAGGGGCAACCGGATCCCATTTGCGTTGATTGTGTGCCATGTGTCTGTAAGGTTTTTCGTTTGTATCCATGTTTGGTATTGACATCTAGAACTTTCCTTATGTGTTCGTGAAGCGAAATGAAGTTCGGTTGAGCCTAGAAAATAGTAGAGGCATTTATTTGAATAGTCACTAAAAAGCCTAAAAGGTTATCTTACTAACTTGTAAATAGCACCCTAGTTAACCCTTTTGAGCCTTTGGCCTTTTCTTTGATAGCAGTTAATTAGCCTTTACCCCTTCGTTCTATAAAACATGATTTTTGATCCAAATACTCTATGAGTACTTTAATCATTTACATGTATAATGGGAGTTGGGATGTGAAATAAAGAGGGAAAATGGTTGTTAATTGTAATCAAGGAAGACTATGTGAGCACCGAATGAAAAGAAGTAATTCACTTGTTAGTTGGGAATTAAAAAAAATGTAGTGAAAAAGTTTTCCTTCTAACTTGTGTGACTTTCAAAAGAGTGGTGCTTAAACAAAGAAAAATGGGTGAATTGGGAGAAATTTAAAGGTTGTTTCGTGTTGAATAAAGGCTAATGAAGAAATTGTGCAAGAATGATAGAAATATATGTATTAAAGTGCTTAGGGATGTTAGTCACTATTATCCAAATAATTCCTACCCGTCCCTTATCCTACATTACAACCCTCGAAGTCCTACTTGATTCTAGGTTCCTCTTACTTGTATTAGTAGAGTGGTTAAACTACGGGCAAGCCTATGGTACGTCGTATTTTACATGTGATATTATTTGTGTGAGTGAGCGTACCTATTGATTTTATGTCCACTTGATTTAAGCATATGTGATTCTTGAGAGATATGTACTACATTATTTTGGTGAAGGCACATAATTAGCAATAGAGTGGTGAAGTGTTGATTTCTTGATCATAAGGTTGCTTACATGTTTTAAAGTGGTGTCGTTGGGTCAATTGGTTTTAAAAGTGAAGTGTTTTTCAGGAAGGTGGTCCTTGGTGCTAAAAATGAAAGTTTTAAATCTTTGCCATGGCTTTCTTAACTTGGCTCATTGTTTTGGTTTTGAAATCTTTCTTTTGAGATAGCCATACTAGCCCGAATCCCGTTGCAGACCTGTTTGAATGAGTTGGGTTAGAAGTGTAGTTTAGTGTTGGTTTGTGTTTGCTCGAGGGTGAGCAAAGTCTAAGTGGGGGTTGGTGATATTTGGCACAAATATCATGTTTCGTGTCATTTTACATCCTATTCTTATGACTTTTATCGCTTAATCCAAGATGCAATCATCGTATTTGAACTTATGTCGTTATATTTCATGCGTATAGGTACGATGAAGACAAACGATGGAAAACGGGGTTTAAAGTGATTGATTTTGGAGCAGATGATGATCACACGAGGTGACTAGTCGAAAACCACAAGTGATGAACTAAAAGGAAAAACAATTCGATTGAAGGTTCCGCTTTCCCTTCACATCGCGTGAAGAAAGCGGACAAAAATAGCTCAAGGCAAAAAATTACCAGATGCAGAAGAAAAGCAGAATGCATCAGGCGATCCTTCCGCGATGCGGAAGGAAAGCGCATCGATGAGCAATTTTCCCGTTTCAATCAGGATTAGGTTTACTTATTTTTTGTCTTAACCCTAGACTATATATAGACGTTTTATTAGCTAAAACACGGTGTGCTGGGATATTTGGAAGACTTGTAAGGCACCTTTCTAATTTCTCTCTCTAGGTTTATTTTATTTTTCATCTTTTTCAACCCTAGATTATTCATGAATTCTTTTGTCTATGATCGAATCATGAGTAGCTAAACTTTTTAATTCTAGGGTTGTGGCATAAGACTTGAAAGTTGGTTTGATGACAATTCTTTTCTATTGATTTTCCATATTTTGGGTTGCTTATTTATTCTTGATCTTAATTGTCAGATAATCTGGCCAATAGTTAGACACTATATGTGGCGTTTGAATTGAACTAGGGATAGGGAATTTGCATGCGTAATAAGAATAAATAGGGCTTGTTCGATATAATCGTTTCGCTAATGAGGATAGGAATATACCCTTTACCATTGCTTAGTTGAATACGGAGGAGTAAATGGGTTCTTGTTACCTCTGACGACCATAGGGATATAGGCATTATAGTAGCATCTACAGACTTGTGTGCAACTTGGAAGATACTCATAAAGTTATAATTAACCCGTCAACTAGTAACCCAGGAAATAAGATAGGTGGAATTGTCTGAAGATCAACTGGATTGTCGAAAGCCATGACCCTAGATCATTCTCTCATCTGATAAACCTTACAATCTTTGTCGAAATATTCTCAGCCACAAAAACACCCATCACAAATTGTTTACTTTTTAGTTTTAGTTTAGTATAACAAACATCTTGATTTTCACTTTCTTGAATAGTTTCATTCGAATTTGAATTAGCTTAACAGTAGAATCTAAGTCTCTGTGGGATCGATATCTGGACTTAACAGTCTATATTACTTGTACGACCACGTATACTTGCGTGTGCGTTTGGAGCAACAGGAACAAACCTACAGACCATTATACGGGCTGTATAATTGATATGGTCTATATAATTGATACGGTCCGTAGAAATGGCCGTACAACTAGGAAAAATCCCCATTTCTTTCTCGTAGACTCGTTAGACTTCCAATCCTCGTGGAACCTTCTTAACACTTATATAACTCTTTCTTAACCATACAATAGGCCCCGTAGCAGCCCCTCAAGATATTTCTAAATAAATATTAACTCAATATATAGCGGAAACCTTTCCGAACACGACTTGCATTCAATTCCTTCAACGAACTTAGGCTCATTTATTCATATTACTTCAAACTCTTATAGTATACACTTTAAGCTATCTAAGGCTTCCCTTAATCTCTTAAGGATTTCATAATTACCTTAAGCTCACATTAGCCTATCCGCAAGGCAACACATACGGAATTTTCGAGGTGTAACATTCTTCTCCCCTTAGGAACATTCGTCCTCGTATGTTAGGTTCTCGGGGATTCTATAAAAATTTCGCCAGAGTTTCCCCTATAATGTGGCACTACCATCCTGCACAGCAACCCAAAATACATTGCCCCACAGGGCTACAACAACAATAACATTATCCGTGACCACACACGACTAGGAAAACATCAAGGAAAAACACTACATACCTGAGGGTACTGGCGTCTCTGCCTGAGTCTCTTCTGAAGGTGAAAATAAATGTAGGTACCTGAACTTTATATCTTCTTCAGTTTCCCAAGTCATTTCCTCTCTATTATTATTCATCCATAAAACATTAACTGAAGCTACCTCTTTGGTTCTGAGCTTTCGTACTTGCCTATCTAAAATGGCAATGGGGACTTCTTTATAAGACAATTGTTTAGTAACTTGGACATCATCTATTCGTACAATTCTAGAAGGATCTCCAATGCACCTACGAAGCATTGATACATGGAAAATTGGGTGAACTGACTCCAAATCAGGAGGGAGATCTAGTTTGTAAGACACTTTGCCTACCTTGCGTACAATCTCATAAGGTCCAATGTACCGGGGACTGAGCTTCCCCTTTTTGCCAAATCTCATGACGTCCTTCATTGGCGACACCTTTAAGAATACCAAGTCTTTCACTTGGAACTCTAAGTCCCTTCGACGATTATCTGCATAAGATTTTTGGCGACACTAAGCTGTTAATAATCGATCCTGTATAAGCTTGACTTTTTCTATAGCTTGCTAGACCAAGTCTGGCCCTATCAATTTGGTCTCTCCTACTTCAAACCACCCAATTGGTGATCTACACTTTCGCCCATATAAAGCCTCATACAGGGCCATCTGGATGCTAGAATGATAACTATTGTTATAAGCAAATTCAATAAGTGGTAAGTGATCATCCCAACCACCTCCAAAATCAAATATACATGCTCGTAGCATATCCTCAAGAGTCTGAATGGTACATTCAACTTGCCCATCCGTCTGTGGGTGGAATGCCGTGCTAAGACTCACATGAGTCCCCAAACCTTCTGGGAAAGATTTCCAGAAATTGGCTATAAACTAAGTCCCGCTATCGGATATAATAGATACTGGGACATCGTGAAGTCGTACTACCTCTTTAACATAAAGCGTTGCATAATCTTCTGCTACATATGTAGTTCTGACCGGTAAGAAATGAGCTGACTTCGTAAGTCTATCCACAATCCCCCATATAGAATCATACTTACGTCGAGAACGGGGCAAGCCTGTAATAAAGTCCATGTTAATTACTTCCCATTTCCAAGTTGGAATTTCTATATCTTGCAACAATCCGCCCTGCTTTTGGTGCTCGATTTTCACTTGCTGACAGTTGGGATATTGAGATAGAAATTCTGCTATATATGTTACACCCCGTAGCTTCGAAGAAGCACTTATCAAATTTGAAACATAAGTACGTTGATTTCTGTTTAAGTAAAACCACTTTGGAATGTAAAGAGCAAGCATAATTAAGTATATTTAATGAGTGTAGGATGTATATAAGGTATACCAGAAGGTTTTATAACGAAATGAGTGGAAGTAATGGAGTAGTACAACTTTGGAGAAAGGATGGGTGAAGTTTGTGTGTGAACATTTTGGTCCAAATTGGGGGAGGAATATCTATTAGCATATGAAGTCTTCTGAAGTAAAACAAAAGCCGAAAATGAAGTTCGTCGAGTCTAGTTTCCAACGCAAGAAACCTCTCATCGATAGAACATCAGAGTAGAGAATTATGGACGTTACAAGTTCGGCTGACAGAGCGGAAACGCGTGCTACAGTATTGCTGCAGTAACCGACTTTCTACAGTGCTTCTACAGTAACCGCTACAGTTAACCCGACCCGAATTTGACCCCTATATAAAGGGTAATAACCCCCCTTTTTACATCCGATTTGCCCAGAAAATTCTAGAAATTAGAAGAGAGAGAGTGAGGGAATAAAAACGTGAGCTATTTTCAAGTAGCGGAGTAGTGGTTTAGGTCCGGGTAACGCATGGTTGTGATTCTAGTATCGTTTTGCGGTGGATTTTAGCATGGATATTGAGGATATTGCTGGCTTAACAAGAAAAAAGGTATGAATCTTTCTCTTTTGGTGTTATTTAAGGCTTATTTATGGAGATAAAGTTGTTAAATAATTGTGTAGCAAGTTGGTTAGTTATGGAAGTTGGAGAATAGCGTGTGGGCTGTTTTATGGTACATATTGGTGTTGGAAATGATGTTAGTGATGTTGGTATTGTTGTTGTTGTTGTTGGTTAATGAATTGAGATTCCGGTCTAGGCATATAAACGGGGGAGATGCTGCCCGATTTTCAGCAGGATATAAAATAGTTTGACTTGAGTGCTTAGCACAAATATACTACGATGAGTCTAACGATTGTGTTAATCCTCTTAAATGTAGACTTGCGAGCTCGGACGAATAAGTGTAGATAATTGGAGGCTGAACAGGTATGTTAAGGCTCGTCCTTTTCTTTCAAAGGCATGATTCCTATGGTATGATTCCATAAGTGTTTTGATAACCTCCTTGATTTCAAAGCTAGAAGTTTATGACTCTTAAAGCTTCTTATGATGTTAAGAACGATAATGTTTTTATGAGGATTACGTTCAAGATGATTTTATGCTTAAAGGTCTCAAATATGATTTCAACGATGATATGAAAATGTTAAGCTATTTCATGATTTTATCGAATTATGTCATTGTTGTTGATCTTACCTTATAAATTGTTCCTCCGTGGTGGGATAGAGCGATAGTTTTCATTTGAACTCCTATGCATGCCATGAGTATAATATATGTATATGGCTATTTTGTGACATTACGGAGAGCTCTATTATTTTATTTTCATTATGCACTGTACTCATTTTCATTCTTCATGTATATGTAAGGCCCAGTTGACAGGGGGTGACGTTGTGACCTTTGTTGTGTATTACAAGGCCCAGTTAACAGGGGGTGATGTTATGGCCCTTGTTGTGATGTGTATATATATGGCACAGTTGACAGGGGGTGTGCTGTGGCCTTTGTTGTGATGTGTATATATATGGCACAGTTGACAAGGGGTGTGCTGTGGCCTTTGTTGTGATGTGTATAAATATGGCACAGTTGACAGGGGGTGTGCTGTTGCCTTGTTGTGATGTGTATATACCCGACACAGTTGATAGGGGGTTTGTTGTGACCTTTGTTGTGATGCGTATATATATGGCGCAGTTGACAGGGGGTGCGCTGTGGCCTTTGTTGTGGTGTGTATATGTATGGCACAGTTGACTGGGGGTGACGCTATGGCCTTTGTTATGATGTGTATATATGTATATGGCACAGTTGACAGGGGATGATGTTGTGTCCTTTATTATGATATTTCTATAGATATATGTGTTTCTTTGATATAGCTGTACTGATTCATTTATTGTGCCCATTCATTGACCTGTCCCAAATGTCTTCTAGGATTTTATTTATATGTTGATTTCATTCCATACATACTCAGTACACTATTCGTACTGACCCTCTTTCTTCCGGGGCTGCGTTTCATGCCCGCAGGTACAGACGCTTAGCTTGGTTATCCTCCGGCTTAGGACTTCTGCCCAGCTGCTTGGAGAGCTCTATTGTTCCGGGGCTTGAGCTGTTTTTGTACTGACCTTTTTGGGACTGACTTTGTTATACTCTTAGAGGTCTGTAGACATATGTGGGTTGTATATATGGTTTGGTAAGCTATACGGATGTAGTTCGTTTTGGATATTCCCGCGTATAGTGACAGCCTTATCGGCTTGCATATTTTGTTATGTTTGGTTAACTGTGTCTCCTCAGGAGACAGGTTCAGTTTGATATATGGCATTATGAGTTTACAACACGTTTTTGCAAATTTTCCGTACTGTCATAGTATCAGTCTGATTATAGCTAACAGGTTCATGTACGAGTGTCCAGCTCGGGCACTAGTCATGGTCCATCGGTTTGGGTCGTGACAAAAGTTGTATCAGAGCAGTTCATCCTCGGAGTGTCTACAGACCTTGTCTAGTAGAGTCTTGTTTATCGGTGTGTTGTGCACCACATCTATAAACAGGAAGTTACAGGGCATTTAGGATGTCATCTTTCTTTCTGATCATAGATCGTGCAGTAGAGCCAATGATAGGAAAGCTCGTTCTTGGTGCGATTTTTGTTAAATTGCAGGATTTTATTGGAGAAGAGGACAATTTCAGTTAATGGGAACGTAAGTGAGGCTCCGAAGGGGGACATGAGACCCGTATCACCCGTCGACTCAGGATCGATGATGTCAAGAGGTATAAGAAAAATCATCAGCTATTCCATTGAGACGGCCCCATCAGAGAATGTGGCTCTAGTAGGAGGCGACTCGACTGAGAAATCATATGACAAAGACCCATTTAAGGGTTCACGAGACTCCTGTGGACGAAGACGTAGTTGAGGAAGTACAAAGTTTGGCACATCTAGATTTTCCCTACGTTTCAGCATTATGTTAAGCCAGACTAGTAGACAGTGGGAAGACAAGGATGAGGAGTACACTTCACTCTATATCCCACCAGATCAGGCTAAGGACCGATCGGCTACAGGAATACGAGTTCCTATTGGAATTTCCTATGTGCGTATGTAATTACCTCAGGGTAATACTGAATAGTGATGAACGGAAATCCTAAAGAGGATCAGTGACTTAAGTATTTGGAGGTAACTGCGATTAAGATGCTTTCGCCACCATTGGGAATCTTGAAAGCTAGGATGAGAAGTAGTCATACATGCAGATTTAAGGTGATTATTGAGGATTTCAAAGGCCAAAATAGCATTTTCTTAGTGGGAAGAGTAAGAGATCCTTTTAATCCGGAGGGAGATGCATTACGAGAATTTATTGGGGCCCGTTAGAACTTCAACTGGTTCTAGGTCATGCGATAAAGGTAACGCAGTAGGGTGGATGTGATCGTACCAGCATTAACTCACCGGATCGCATTAGCACTCCAAGGTTAAGCGTGCTAGGGTGAGAGAAATACTAGGATGGGTGACCCCTTGGGAAGTATATTAAGAGTCCTACAAATTCAGACATAAGAGACAGATGAGAAGCTAGAGTAGCCTAAGGGAAATTGGAGTATGCAGAGTGGTTAGAAACCCTAAAAGGTTGCGAAGGATGAAACGGACTAGACCGGCAAAGAGAAAAAAAAATTGCATCACAGCTCTAGAAGTACGATGAGTTTGAATAGTATTGGGAAGTACTTTGTAAGCGAGGCGTTAGTAAACATATATATATATATATATGTATGTTTATGACATCCTATATGTGGCTGCGCCAACCGGTATATGTGTCCCAGCAACCAACATTACGGTATACTGAAGGCATCAACCGAACAGGGTAGTGAAGTTCAAATGACAAATGTTACAAGGTAAGTTGATGTTACTTTCACTACAGGTTAGAGTTGGAAAGCCTTAACGCGACAAAATCAGGAAAAGGAAGAAAGTGAATATATAGAAAGTAAAGAGATTACAATGTCTTGAGAAAAGGGAAAAGTGTAAGAAACGAGGGTGAGTGAAGCTCCCAAGAGAGACGACGGGCAAGGCAAGGGATTATTTGGATAAAAATCGAAGGTAGGCATGCTAAAGGGATAAATGTGTAATTATACTGACACAGTTTCTTCGGAAACAGAGAAGTTTTCCTAAAAGTTGATTTAAGAATAGAACGGATTGCACGTAAATGAATATTTCACAAACTTCAGGGTGAATACTATAAATTAACAAGTGGAGAAGAGCGCTCAAGGAGGAATGAACTCAAGGAACGTTTGAGGATCAAAGCAGGAAAGGTGCACTAATTGGCTGGTCAAAAGGAGAGGAGAGAAGAAGAAGGAAAAAAAGGGAAATTGAGCAATCACCAAGGACAAGCGAGAGGATAATGAACTAACAAAGCTAATTGGGAGGCAGTATCTCAATGACATGGGATGAGGATAAACAATACTGAGATTTAATTATAAGGGAAATAGAAGGATGTATGGGAAATATTCGCGAGTATGGACTAGCCTTGGTGGCAGGAAGGAGAAGAAAGAAGAGAGTATATTTGCAAGGATTTCATGATACGAACAAGAAGTGGCAAAACACTGGAAGAACTACAACGCATAGGTGGGACGCAAATAAGTAGTTATGGAAAATTTTGGATAAATGAGCTAAGTGCATAAAAGGATTGATAGTGGAAGTGGAAGTGGAAGAGTGTGGCATATTAACTCTCAATGATATATTGTAGACGTAAAGTGAAACCGGAAACTCAGAGTAAGAAGAATTTCAGTGATAATAGTTATGGAGGAAGACGAAGGATAAAAAGGGCAAAGTGTGACCAAACGTTCCGTAAAATGTTTTGATGAATTCCAATGTTTTCATTAACCCGTTGATTCAGGAAATGTTCAGTCATAAAAGGTAGAAGTAGAAAGGCTTTAAAGAAGGCAGCGAGAAGGGATCTGTAATGCATAAGCGCTTCGTTCAAATGCAAACCCCTCGGTCAACAGAAAGGAAAATAAGTCAAGCTATACGATGAGACAATTCCGGTATTATAAAAGACCAAGAGAGTCGGAGGATCGTTAGGGTAGGCCGATGACTACGGATAGTCAAGAGTCCCTAGTGTATAAGAACACTCTTAAAAAGGGGGGAAGAGCAGATCTAGTCCTGAAACGAGGTATGGCATTGTCAAAAGTCCAAGGAAAGAAAGAGGTTAGCTTAAGGAGGCGAAAATTCGGGACGTAGTGGCATATCAAGAATGCATTAAGAGTGAGCAGGAACGAATTAAAGATAACCGTACCACAAAGCAGGTATGAAAAGGAATTATAATAGATCAAGAGAATACTTTATGTGGACGTGAGATATGACATTTTTAGACCAGGGATGTTTGTGCCGCACCTAAATAGGCAGCGATGTATCCTAAAGAGTAATAAAGAGAGTATGAAAGCTTTGAATAATAACTACAAAGAGAATGATGAAATGGATGATGAGTGCAAAGGACACTTTGGGTTACAATGGAAGAAAATCTTGATATTAAAGGAAAAATATAAGGATCTTAACAAAGGGAGTAACGATAAGTGGTGTGGTGATCTCTAAAGAGAGGAAGAACGATGTGGGTGCAGCTAGAAAGGCAGCAGCATCACCAGAAATTAGAAAGTGTATCACAGGTCACTAACCATATTGAGCATAAGGGTATGCATTATAGAATTATACGAACCATCAGCGCAAGGTTATTCTCCGCAAATGGGAATGGACACACCGAAAAGCCAACAAGGAATGACAGCTAACTAAGTGATTACTGGAATAAGGAAGTCAAGGGTAAGTATACCATACTGATGTTGGAAGAAAAGTTGTGGTAGAGTGAGAATTTCCCTAACTTCATAATTATAAGTTATATTGCAGGATTTGGGGCAAAGAAATTAAACGGAGAGTTTCGATAAGAACTCGAAGTTATTGTGAGCTATAGACCAGTTTAAACTATGATTATTGGTTCATTGTAACATATAATCCTACTACGAAGAATAATAAAAATGGTGATGGAACATTAGGAATGTATGTATTTAAGAAACTGTATTGAGGATATGGTTATAATTGATCATCGAAAGGAATTAAGATGGATAGTTGAAGAAACGTAACCGTTAAGAGTAAGGATTTGTTAGTAGCAGAGTAACGCTAAACAAGCAACGGGACGTTAGAATAGGAAAATTATGATGAATTAGAGAGCTTGACTAATAAATTACAAGAGGATAATCTAGCACATATCTAAGCTCAACATGTACAAGTAGGGATATTTGCAAGGATTTCATGATACGAACAAGAAGTGGCAAAACACTGGAAGAACTACAACGCATAGGTGGGACGCAAATAAGTAGTTATGGAAAATTTTGGATAAATGAGCTAAGTGCATAAAAGGATTGATAGTGGAAGTGGAAGTGGAAGAGTGTGGCATATTAACTCTCAATGATATATTGTAGACGTAAAGTGAAACCGGAAACTCAGAGTAAGAAGAATTTCAGTGATAATAGTTATGGAGGAAGACGAAGGATAAAAAGGGCAAAGTGTGACCAAACGTTCCGTAAAATGTTTTGATGAATTCCAATGTTTTCATTAACCCGTTGATTCAGGAAATGTTCAGTCATAAAAGGTAGAAGTAGAAAGGCTTTAAAGAAGGCAGCGAGAAGGGATCTGTAATGCATAAGCGCTTCGTTCAAATGCAAACCCCTCGGTCAACAGAAAGGAAAATAAGTCAAGCTATACGATGAGAGAATTCCGGTATTATAAAAGACCAAGAGAGTCGGAGGATCGTTAGGGTAGGCCGATGACTACGAATAGTCAAGAGTCCCTAGTGTATAAGAACACTCTTAAAAAGGGGGGAAGAGCAGATCTAGTCCTGAAACGAGGTATGGCATTGTCAAAAGTCCAAGGAAAGAAAGAGGTTAGCTTAAGGAGGCCAAAATTCGGGACGTAGTGGCATATCAAGAATGCATTAAGAGTGAGCAGGAACGAATTAAAGATAACCGTACCACAAAGCAGGTATGAAAAGGAATTATAATAGATCAAGAGAATACTTTATGTGGACGTGAGATATGACATTTTTAGACCAGGGATGTTTGTGCCGCACCTAAATAGGCAGCGATATATCCTAAAGAGTAATAAAGAGAGTATGAAAGCTTTGAATAATAACTACAAAGAGAATGATGAAATGGATGATGAGTGCAAAGGACACTTTGGGTTACAATGGAAGAAAATCTTGATATTAAAGGAAAAATATAAGGATCTTAACAAAGGGAGTAACGATAAGTGGTGTGGTGATCTCTAAAGAGAGGAAGAACGATGTGGGTGCAGCTAGAAAGGAAGCAGCATCACCAGAAATTAGAAAGTGTATCACAGGTCACTAACCATATTGAGCATAAGGGTATGCATTATAGAATTATACGAACCATCAGCGCAAGGTTATTCTCCGCAAATGGGAATGGACACACCGAAAAGCCAACAAGGAATGACAGCTAACTAAGTGATTACTGGAATAAGGAAGTCAAGGGTAAGTATACCATACTGATGTTGGAAGAAAAGTTGTGGTAGAGTGAGAATTTCCCTAACTTCATAATTATAAGTTATATTGCAGGATTTGGGGCAAAGAAATTAAACGGAGAGTTTCGATAAGAACTCGAAGTTATTGTGAGCTATAGACCAGTTTAAACTATGATTATTGGTTCATTGTAACATATAATCCTACTACGAAGAATAATAAAAATGGTGATGGAACATTAGGAATGTATGTATTTAAGAAACTGTATTGAGGATATGGTTATAATTGATCATCGAAAGGAATTAAGATGGATAGTTGAAGAAACGTAACCGTTAAGAGTAAGGATTTGTTAGTAGCAGAGTAACGCTAAACAAGCAACGGGACGTTAGAATAGGAAAATTATGATGAATTAGAGAGCTTGACTAATAAATTACAAGAGGATAATCTAGCACATATCTAAGCTCAACATGTACAAGTAGGGATATCCAAGATAGCATCGGAGGAGTCAACAAAAGAAAGTGTTGTATTCGAGCAAGGGAGTCATCTGTTAATAAAGAAATGAGGAACGAAGAAGAAGGACGCTCGCAGGACGGCGAGTAGCCGTGGCGTGGCTAGTTAAACCACAGGAATGAAGATAGAATGAGAATGGAATACTAGCGAACTTGTGATCATATATATGTGGATTGAGGACTGTACGACTCACAAATGAATTTGATGAAGAACTAATAGGGAACAGGATGAAACCGACAAAATTATAGTATAAGTATATGGTAATCGAACAAAAAATTCAATAAGGATATTGAGGATCGGTGCACTACAACATTCGAGCACGAATGTTTTTAAGGGGGAAGGATGTTACACCCTGTATCTTCGAAGAAACACTTATCAAATTTGAAACATAAGTACGTTGATTTACAGTTAAGTAAAACCACTTTGGAATGTAAGGACCAAGCATTATTAAGTATATTTAATGAGTGAAGGATGTACATAAGGTATACCGGAAGGTTTTATAACGAAATGAGTGGAAGTAAAAGAGTAGTACGGCTTTGAAGAGAGGGTGGGTCAAGTTTGTGTGTGAAAACTTTGGTCCAAATTGGGGGACGCATATCTCTTAGCATATGAAGTGTTTTAAAGTGAAACAAGAGCCTAAAATGAAGTTCGTCGGGTCTAGTTTCCAACACAACAAACCTCTCATCGATAGGACATCAGAGTAGAGAATTATGGACGTTACAAGTTCGGCTGACAGAGTAGAAACACGTGCTACAGTATTGCTGCAGTAACCGACTTTCTACAGTGCTTCTACGGTAACCGCTACAGTTAACCCGACCCGAATTTGACCCCTATATAAAGTGTAATAACCCCCCTTTTTACATCATATTTGCCCAGAAAATTCTAGAAATTAGAAGAGAGAGAGTGAGGGAATAAAAAAGTGAGCAATTTTCAAGTAACGGAGTAGTGGTTTAGGTCCGGGTAACGCATGGTTGTGATTCTAGTATTGTTTTGCGGTGGATTTTAGCATGGATATTGAGGATATTGCTGTCTTAACAAGAAAAAGGTATGAATCTTTCTCTTTTGCTGTTATTCAAGGCTTATTTACGGAGATAAAGTTGTTAAATAATTGTGTAGCAAGTTGGTTAGTTATGGAAGTTGGAGAACAGCATGTCGGCTGTTTTATGATACATATTGGTGTTGGAAATGATGTTAGTGATGTTGGTATTGTTGTTGTTGTTGTTGGTTGCTGAATTGAGATTCCGGGCTAGGCATATAAACGGGGGAGATGCTGCCCGATTTTCAGCAGGATATAAAATAGTTTGACTTGAGAGCTTAGCACAAATATACTATGATGAGTCTAAAGATTGTGTGAATCCTCTTAAATGTAGACTTGCGAGCTCGGACGAATAAGTGTAGATAATTGGAGGCTGAACAGGTATGTTAAGGCTCGTCCTTTTCTTTCAAAGGCATTATTCCTATGGTATAATTCCATAAGTGTTTTGACAACCTCCTTGATTTCAAAGACAGAAGTTTATGACTCTTAAAGCTTCTTATGATGTTAAGAACGATAATGTTTTTATGAGGATTACGTTGAAGATGATTTTATGCCTAAAGGTCTCAAATATGATTTCAACGATGATATGAAAATGTTAAGTTATTTCATGATTTTATCGAATTATGTCATTGTTGTTGATCTCACCTTATAAATTATTCCTCCAAGGTGGGATAGAGCGATAGTTTTCAT
The DNA here is from genome assembly GCF_019175385.1 of Lycium barbarum. Taxonomy (NCBI): domain Eukaryota; kingdom Viridiplantae; phylum Streptophyta; class Magnoliopsida; order Solanales; family Solanaceae; genus Lycium; species Lycium barbarum. The sequence goes on from NC_083340.1 coordinate 45,485,489, forward strand.
TTGAACTCCTATGTATGCCATGAGTATAGTATATGTATATGGCTATTTTGTGACATTACGAAGAGCTCTATTATTTCATTTTGATTATGCACTGCACTCATTTTCATTCTTCATGTATATGTAAGGCACAGTTGGCAGGGGGTGACGCTGTGACCTTTGTTGTGTATTACAAGGCCCAGTTGACAGGGGGTGATGCTGTGGCCGTTGTTGTGATGTGTATATATATGGCCCTGTTGACAGGTGGCCTTTGTTGTGATGTGAATATATATGGCACAGTTGACAGGGCGTGTGTTGTGGCCTTTGTTGTGATGTGTATATATATATGGCACAGTTGACAGGGGGTGCGCTGTGGCATTTGTTGTGGTGTGTATATGTATGGCACAGTTGACAGGTGGTGACGCTGTGGCCTTTGTTATGATGTGTGTATATATATATATATATATATATATATATATATGGCACAGTTGACAGGGGGTGATGTTGTGGCCTTTAGTATGATATTTCTATAGATATATGTGTTTCTTTGATATAGCTGTACTGATGCATTTATTGTGCCATTCATTGACATGTCCCAAATGTCTTCCTGGATTTTATTTATATGTTGATTTCATTTCTTACATACTCAGTACACTATTCGTACTGACCCCCTTTCTCTGGGGGCTGCGTTTCATGCCCGCAGGTACAGACGCTCAGCTTGGTGATCTTCTAGCTTAGGACTTCTACCCAGCTGCTTGGAGAGCTCCATTGTTCCGGGCTTGAGCTGGTTTTGTACTGACCTTTTTGGCAAAGACTTTGTTATATTCTTAGAGGTCTGTAGACATATGTGGGTTGTATCTATGGTTTGGTCAGCTATACGGATGTAGTTCGTTTTGGATATTCCCGCGTATAGTGGCAGCCTTGTCGGCTTGCATATTTTGTTATGTGTGGTTAACTGTGACTCCTCAGGAGAGAGGTTCAGTTTGATATATGGCATTATGAGTTTACAACACATTTTTGCAAATTTTCTGCACTGTCCTAGTATCAGTCTGATTGTAGCTAACAGATTCATGTATGAGTGTCCAGCTTGGGCACTAGTCATGGCCCATCGGTTTGGGTCGTGGCAATATCTTTCTTGATCCCATTCCACCAATATATAGATTTAAGATCATGATACATTTTCATTGCTCCGGGGTGGACAGAATAACGGGAACAATGGGCTTCTTTTAAAATCCGCTGATGTAACCCTGCAACATCGGGGACACACAACCTGCCTCGACATCGGAGAACTCCACCTCCAGAAATCTAAAATGATGACTTCTCCTTCTGAGGGAGTGTATTTCTGTAATGAATTAGCATGGGATCCTCATACTGGCATTCCTTCACTTCAACCACTAGTGATGAGACCGCTGAATTCTGAATGGTAGCTCCCATATTGCCTGAGTCCACTACTCGAACTCCTAGGCTAGCTAATTGCTGGAGATCATGAGCTATCTCTCTTTTCTCTGGTTGCACATCGCATAAAATTCCCATGGACCTACAGCTAAGAGCATCAACCACCATATTTGCTTTCCCGGGATGATATAGAATCTCAACATCATAGTCTTTCAAGAATTCTAACCACTGCCGTTGCCGTAAATTCAATTTTTTCTGCTTGAAGATATACTGAAGGCTCTTATGATCTGTATAAATATCAACGTGGACGCCATACAAATAATGTCTCCACATCTTCAATGCATGAATCACTACAGCTAATTCAAGATCACGGGTCGGATAACTCTTCCCATGTTTCCGTAACTGTGTTGAAGCATAAGCAATAACCTTACCATGTTGCATCAACACAAAACGTAACCCAACGCCTGAAGCGTCATAATAAACAATGTAACCTTCCAATCCCTTTGGAAGTGTCAGGACTGGGGCAGAAGTTAATCTATCTTTTAGCTCTTGGAAACTACATTCACAAGCATCTGTCCATTGAAATTTAGTTAATTTCGGGGTTAACTTCGTGAGTGCTGCAGAAATAGAAGAAAAGCCTTCAACAAATCTCCTGTAATAACCTGCTAAACCTAGAAAACTACGAACCTCCGTAGGTGTTGTGGGCCTTTGTCAAGTCTTCACGGCCTCAATCTTCTAGGTGTCTACTCGAATTCCATCGACTGAAATAATATGCCCCAGAAAGGTCACTGAGTTCAACCAAAACTCACACTTAGAAAATTTGGCATATAACTCTTGAGTCTGAAGAACTCTAAGAACAGTACGCAAATGATCCGCATGTTCTGCCTCGGACCTAGAATATACCAAGATATTGTCGATGAACACAATCACAAATAATTCGAGGAACGGCCTGAACACATTGTTCATCAAATGCATAAATACTGCAAGTGCATTAGTTATCCCAAACAACACTACCCGGAATTCAAAATGGTCGTATCTTGTTCTGACGGCTGTCTTAGGAATATCTTTCTCCCTAACTCGCACTTGATGATACCCGGATCTCAGATCTATCTTTGAAAACCATTTGGCTCCTTGTAATTGGTCAAACAAATCGTCAATCCTCGGAAGAGGATATTTATTCTTAATAGTCACTTTATTCAGTTGCTGATAGTCAATGCACATCCGCAAGGAGCCATCTTTCTTCCGGACAAACAACACGGGTGCTCCCCACAAGGAAGAACTAGGCCTAATAAATCCTTTCTCGAGCAAGTCCTTCAACTGCTCTTTCAACTCTGCGGGAGACATTCTATAAGGAGGAATAGATATGGGCTTTGTATCCGGTAGCACATCTATAGCGAAATCAATCTCCCGCTCTGGAGGGAGGCCTGGAAGCTCTTCCAGGAATACATATGGAAACTCATTCACTACGGGGACAAACTGAAGAGTTTTCGGTTCAGCTTCAACATCTTGAACCCGAACTAGATTTTAAATACAAACTTTTGTGATCATTTTCCTTGCCTTTAGATAAAAAATAAACCTACCTTTTGGGGATGCGGTATTTCCTTTCCATTCTAAAACTGGTTCTCCTGGAAATTGGAAGCGAACCACTTTCATTCTACAATCAACATTTGCATAGTAAAAAGCCAACCAATCCATGCCCATGGTGACATCAAAGTCCACCATTTTTAACTCAAGTAAATCAACTATAATATGATGGTCACAAATCACAACTACACAGTTTCTATACACTCGACTAGCTATTACCAATTCACCAACGGGTGTGGACACCTCAAAAGGTTTAATCGACTCCAGTTTGACCCCAAACCGACCCGTAATGTATGGAGTAACATATGACAATGTGGAGCCCGGATCTATCAAAGCATATACATCATGAGAGAATACCGATGATATCCTTGAGACAACATTGGGAGAAGACTGAAGATCCTGGCATCCAGCCAGAGTATAAATACGGTGCTGAAGACCGCTAGAACTGGAAACTCTCCCCTGCCTCTACCATGGCTGACTGGCGCATGTGAATCTGGCCCCATAGGGCGTATAGATGATAAACACCCGGCTACCGATCCTTAAGGCTGGGTCCTAACCCTACCACCAATCGAGGGGCAATCACGCATGATATGGCCTGGCCGACAACATGCATAGCAAACCTCTGAGCCTAGTCGAATGTAACTTCCCATACTGGGAAAATCGTGGCACGGGTGGCCTCACCTGACCAAATCACCCCTGAACTGAGAACCTGAGGCCTTGAAACTCTGACTCAGCCCGGAATAAGTAGATCTATCAAACCTCTGGCCTGTAAACCATGGAGGCGCACTATTCATAGCATAGCCTGAATGTCTAGAAAACTGCTGTCTTTGCCCACCTCTAAACTCGCTCGTCGGACCCAAAGATCTAGCACTCTTGCAATACCCTCTATCATGCTCACACTCACTTCTTTGTTGTTGTTGGCTTTCCTCCAAATTCTGGGCATGGGCCTGAATGCGTGAAATATCCATATTGTCCTGAAAGGACGCAGTCAAGCACCTATCCATCAAATGTGGCCCTAGGCCCCCCACAAATCGGTGCACTCGGTCACCCATATACGCTACCATGGCCGGAGCATACCTAGCCAAAGAATTGAAGTGGAGGCTATACCCTAAGGCACTCATACTCCCTTGTCTAAGATTCAGGAATTTATCGGCTCTAGCCCGCCGAACCTCTGGAGGTAAGTAATGTCGGAGGAAGGCATCACCAACTTCTTGCCATACCGGGGGAGGTGTATTGGCTCCCTGTGAAGCCATCCAAAACTGTATACCAATGAACCACGACATCTCGCAGTCTATAGGAGGCTAACTCAACCGATTCAATGTCTGAAGCATGCATTAATCGAAGCGTCCTCAACATCCTATCAATAAAATTCTGAGGGTCCTCATCCGGTTTTGACCCGAAGAATTCTAGAGGGTTCAAGCTAATAAATTCACGGGCCCTTGCACTAACAGCCTTATCACTTTGCCCTGTACCTTGCCGCTGAGTCTGGGCGGCGACCAACTGAGTAAGTAAATGAATGGCCTCTTTTACATCTTGGCCTGAAGCATCCGTGGAGGAGCTGGGGGTGCTGAAGATGAGATTGAGGCTCCCTCATGCTCCTCAGAAATAGGCATTGAGTGGGAGGACTGAGATTGAGCCGCATTCTGGGACTCACCCTCCTCTATATCTATTGGCGGTGCTCTTTTAGCCCATTTTTCTGCCACTGTCGTGTCCTTTTGGGCTGCCGTAGCTTTTCTCTTTACAGACATTTCTGAAATACAGAATACACAATTAGAGAAAGAGAAATCCTCATATTATGGCTCTATCGCACGCTCTTATGAAGAAAGAAGGTCATTTATTACTAAAATACCTGCAGCCTCATGTTTATAAGCGTGGCGCGCAACACACCCATAAACAAGACTCTACTAGACACGACTCGTAGACACACCATAGGACAGAACTGCTCTGATACCACTTTTGTCATGACCCAACTGGAAGGCCATGCCGGGCACCCAGTGCCAGCCCACTCGGGCACCCCTTATCGTACATCCACATTCACATCTAGGTGAGCCACCTGGCTTACTCAAAATTTACTTGCATCGTAGTGTTAATCTCGTTGGGCAACAACGCATTTATATCATCAATAGGAATGCCCATATCCATATGCACAAGCTGACAAGGCTACAAGACATCTAACCAAACACAACTGTCTACGAGCCTCTAAGAAGAGTAGGTAACACCATATAGGCGGGACAGGATGTTACACCTCGAAAAATTTTCCGTTGATGCACAGTGAATAGACTAACGAAGGGCACGAAGTATACGGTATTGAAATAAGTGATAAATGACATTTGATGACCCTAATTGAGATTTGCAAAGACATTTGGAGTAAGAGGAGAAAGTTTGCCAAGAGAGGGAAAGGCATACGATGTGTATCAGAAAGCATTTACAAATAACAAGTTAATGATGATTTAATAGTGTTTTGGAGAAGAATTATAACGTCCTTTAGATCGTTAATGAGGTGTTAAACAAGTATCAAGAAGGTTCTATAAGGATTGGAGATCAAACAAAGTGACGAGAACAAGATCAGAGAAAAGATGGGTTGCACGGCCGATTATACGGTCCGTATAATGTTATACGGTCCGTATAATGGTCCACAGAATCGTCACAGCGAAGGTCCCTCACTGATGGGATTATACGGTCACTTAAACGGACCGTATAATGTGCCGTATAATGGTCACAGAAGCGAGATGTTGAAGGGGCGATTTCACGGTCACTTTTACGGACCGTATAAGTGTCCGTATATTTTCCGACGAGTCAGATTTTTAAGTTATTAAAAAGGGGACCAAGTTCATTATTTCATTTCATTTTCACCCAACACTTCAAGAACTCTCTAGAACCCTCTCCACTCTTCATTCATAAGAACTCAAGAGAAATTTAGGATCAACTTCATCAAACTAAGAAAACCAAGTGTGAGAAACTTATTAGAGATCATCCAAGTCAAGAAATTTCATTGGAGGTGAACTAGGGTTTTGGCTCAAGTGAAGTATTTCCACCCAAGGCTTATTCCTACACCATCAAATGTAAGTTTTATCATATTTCCATGTTATTTAAGGTATTGAGAAGTTGAAACACTTGGATTGTAGAAGAATATAGAAAACGGGTCTTGAATCTGAGAATAGTGATGTTTGTGAGTAGTAGCTTGGGTTGAGTAATGATTCTTGATATGATATGATTATAATCATGTTATAAATGATATTTAGAACATGGGATAAACATTGTATATGAGTGAATGTAATAGTGTGTTATGACCATGGATATGGATGACTCGAAGTGAATTGAGGAATATGGATAATGTATGTGAATAAAGACCATTGTTATGATGTTGTGAATGTTATTATTGATGTTTGGGAGTCGATATATGATATGGAGGAAGTTGTGTCAATAAAGGAGATGCTATCCAATTTTTTCTAAGCTTTAGTCTTGTATGCTAAGCTATCGATTTTCTAATGATAGTATAACTCTAATGAAGGTATAAACGTGAGCATTGAAGGAGAACGTGCAAGTGATAGAATAGTTGAACGGAAAGGTATGTAAGGCTAACCCTTCTTTCATAAGGCATGGTTCCTTGGCCAAATATCTAATCTTCCATAAGCCTATGATGTCTTCCAAATGATTCTATCTTTAAGAGCCACTAAGCTCATGATTCTTGATATGTTACGATTGTACTAAATTCCTCCTATGATGAGTAATCCTCAAGGGATAGATGTAATGAACGAACATAGTAATGATGTTAAAGATGCTTATGGGCTTTTATGTATATGTGCCTATGTATGGCTATTATGAAACCCCGAGCTTATATGGCCGGGTAGAATATATATATATATATATATATATATATTGCGCGCGCACCACTGTAGTTGGGTACGGACAACCCTGAGCCTTGGTAGGGCTAGGTATGTATGACCCTAAGCCTTGGTAGGGCCAGGTATGTGAAACACTGAACCTTCATGATCGGGTATCCTATGTAAATGATATGTATATGAATATGAATATGTATATGAATACGAAAATGGATACGAAATGAAAAGGAGTACGAAAATGGATACGGATGTATGTACACAGTCACGCATTAGAAATGGAAAGTCCCTAGGAAAAGGAAGTAAGTGTTTATGACGATGATACTACCATCTGCCATCCTATGCTATTTCTTATGTTGTCTATTATGCTTTATAATGATATTGATCATGCTTTACATACTCAGTACATTCTTAGTACTGACGTCCTTTTGTTTGTGGACGTTGCGTCATGCCCGCAGGTGGCCAGGGAGACAGGCTTGATCCATAGCTTTATTACTCAGGGATTACATAACGGAGCTCTATTTCATTCGGAGCTACAACTTTTGGTGTTTATCCTTTTGTGTACGTATTCATGGGCATAGCGGGGTTTTTTCCCGCCTATATGATATGACATACTCTCTTTAAAGGCTCGTAGACATGTGTATATGGTTACATGTGTTTGACCTTGTCGGCCTATATTTTGGATATCATTTTGTTAGCCTCGTCGGCTTATGTACTTCTATATGTGCATTGTTATTGATGATCATATATATGTATTGTTGCCCAATAAAATTAGTATGAATAATGGATGGAAAGTATGATCTAGCTATGTGGCTCACCTAGATGTAAATGTGAAAGTATGATAAGAGGTGCCCGGGTGGATTAGCACCGGGTGCCTGTCGTGGCCCGCTGGTTGGGTCGTGACAAAAGTGGTATCAGAGCCAGGTTCTGTCCTAGCGTGTGTTTACGAGCCGTGTCCAGTAGAGTCTTGGTTACGGGTATGTTGTGCGCCACACTTATAAACAATAGGCTGCGGGCATTTTAGGATTGAATGACCTTCTTTCTTCATAAGATCATCGATAGAGCTAGGATATAAGAACTTCCTTCTGCTTAACTGTGTGTTATGTATTTCAGAAATGCCTGTATAGAGAAAGGATACGGCAAGCCAAAAGGGCAAGACAGCGGCAAAAATGGGCTGAAAGAGCACCGCCAACGGTTATAGAGGAAAGTGAGTCCCAGAATGCGGCTCAATCTCAGTCCCCCCCATTCAGTGCCTATTTCTGAGGAGCGTGAGGGAGCCTCAGCCCCAACTCCAGCACCTCCGGCTCCTCCACCGGATGCTTCAGGCCAAGATGTAAAAGAGGTCATTCATTTGCTTACTCAATTGGTTGCTGCCCAGACTCAGCGGCAAAGTACAGGGCAAGGTGATAGGGCTGTTAGTGCAAGGGCCCGTGATTTTATTAGCTTGAACCCTTCGAAATTATTTGGATCAAAGTCGGATGAGGTCCCTCAGAATTTTATTGTTGGAATGTTGAGGACACTTTGGTTGATACATGATTTGGACACCGAATCGGTGGAGTTAGCATCCTATAGATTGAGGGATGTCGCGATCCATTGGTACACGGTTTGGATGGCTTCGCGGGGAGCCAATGCACTTCCCCCGGTATGGCAAGAATTTGTATATTCCTTCCTCTGACATTATTTGCCTCTAGAGGTTCGGCGAGCTAGAGCCGATAAGTTCTTGAATTTGAGGTAAGGATGCATGAGTGCTTTAGAGTATAGTCCCCGCTTCAATTCTCTGGCTAGGTATGCTTCGGCCATGGTAGCGGATATGGGTGACCGAGTGCACCGATTTTGAAAGGCCTAGGGCCACATTTGATGGATAGGTGCTTGACTGCGTCCTTTCAAGACAACATGGATATTTCACGCATTCAGGCCCATGCCCAGAATTTAGAAAAAAGCCAACAACAACAAAGGAGTGAGCGTGAGCATGATAGAGGGTATAACAAAAGGAATAGATCTTCGGGTCCGATGAGTGAGTATAGAGGCGGGCACAGACAGCAGTTTTTGAGGCATTTAGGCCATTCTATGACTAGTGCGCCTCCACGGTTTTCAGGCCAGAGATTTGATAGGTCCACTCATTTCGGGCCGAGTCGGAGTTTTTCCGATTCACAATTCAGTGGTGATTCGGGTCAGGCGAAGCCACCTGTGACATGATGTTCCCAGTGTGGGAAGTTACATTGGGGCCAATACCGATTAGGCTCGGAGGTTTTCTATTCATGTGGTCGGCCAAGCCATATTATGCGCTCTTGCCCCTCAGTTAGTGGTAGAGGTAGGACCCAGCCTTTAGGGTCGGTAGCCAGATCTTTGTCATCTATACGCCTTATGGGGCTAGGTTCACATGCTCCAGTCAACCATGGTAGAGGCAGAGGGAGAGTCCCCAGTTCTAGTGGTCCTCAGCACCGTATTTATGCTTTGGCTGGACGCCAAGATCTTGAGTCTTCTCCTGATGTGGTCACAGGTATATTATCGGTGTTTTCTCATGATATATATGCTTTAGAGTCAAACCAGAGTCGATCAAACCTTTTAAGGTGTCTACACCCGTTAGTGAATCGGTAGTAGCTGGCCGAGTATATAGAAACTGCATAGTTGTGATTTGTGACCGTCGTACTATGGTTGACTTGCATGAGTTGAAAATGGTGGATTTTGATGTTATTATGGGCATGGATTGGTTGGCTTCTTGCTATGCCAATGTTGATTGTAGAATGAAAATGGTTCGTTTCCAATTTCTGGGAGAACCAATTTTTGAATGGAAAGGGAATACTGCGTCACCAAAAGGTAGGTTTATTTTCTATCTAAAGACAAGGAAAATTATCACAAAAGGTTGAATTTATCATCTAGTTCGGGTTCAAGATGTAGAAGCTAAACCGCTGACTCTTCAGTCAGTTCCCGTAGTGAATGAGTTTTTGGATGTATTCCCGGAAGTGCTTCCAGGCCTCCCTCCTGAGCGGGAGATTGATTTTGCTATTGATGTGTTGCCAGACACCAAGCCTATATCTATTCCACCTTATAGAATGGCCCCCGCAGAATTGAAAGAGTTGAAGGAGCAATTGAAAGACTTTCTTGAGAAAGGATTTATTAGGCCTAGTTCATCCCCGTGGGGAGCACCCGTATTGTTTGTCCGAAAGAAAGATGGCTCCTTGCGAATGTGCATTGACTATCGGCAAATGAATAAGGTGACGATTAAGAATAAATATCCTCTTCTGAGGATTGATGACTTATTTGATCAATTACAAGGTGGCAAATGGTTTTCAAAGATAGATTTGAGGTCCGGGTATCATTAGGTAAGGGTTAGGGAGAAAGATATCCCTAAGACGGCCTTCAGAACAAGATATGGCCATTTTGAGTTCCGGGTAACGTCATTTGGGCTAACTAATGCACCGGCAGTATTTATGGATTTGATAGACACTATGTTCAGGCCCTTCTTAGATCTATTTGTGATTGTATTCATCAAAGATATCTTTGTGTATTCTAGATCCGAGGCAGAACACGCAAATCATTTGCGTACGGTCCTTAGAGTAGTTCAAACTCGAGAGTTATTCGCCAAATTTTCTAAGTGTGAGTTCTGGTTGAACTCAGTGGCATTCTTGGGGCACGTTGTTCCAGCCGATGGTATTCGGGTAGATAGCCAAAAGATTGAGGCCGCGAAGACTTGGCCAAGGCCCACAACTCCTACGGAGGTTCGAGGCTTTCTGGGCTTAGCAGGTTATTACAGGAGATTTGTTGAAGGTTTTTCTTCTATTTCTACACCACTCACAAAGCTGACACAGAAATCGACAAAGTTTCAATGGACAGATGCTTGTGAACGTAGTTTCCAAGAGCTAAAAGATAGATTAACTTCTGCCCCAGTCTTGACACTTCCATAGGGATTGGAAGGTTATGTTGTTTATTGCGATGCTTCAGGCATTGAGCTAGGCTGTGTGTTAATGCAACATGGTAAGGTGAATCCGAATGCTTCAAGGAAATTACGAAAACATGAGAAAAATTATCCAACCCATGACCTTGAATTGGCTGTAGTGGTTCATGCACTAAAAATGTGGAGACATTATTTATATGATATCCATGTGAATATTTATACAGATCATAAGAGCCTTCAGTATATCTTCAAGCAGAAAGAGTTGAATTTGCGGCAACGACGATGGTTGGAATTGCTAAAAGATTATGATGTCGATATCCTATATCACCCCGGAAAGGAAAATGTTGTCGCTGATGCTCTTAGCTGTAGATCCATGGGATGTTTGTGTGATGTACGACCAGAGAAAAGCGAAATGGCTCGTGAGCTCCAGTAGTTAGCTAGCCTAGGAGTTCGAGTAGTGGACTCAAGTAGCAGGGGGACTACCATTCAGAATTCAGCAGTCTCGTCGCTAGTAGTTGAAGTGAAAGAGCGACAATACGAAGATCCCATGCTAATGCATTACAAAGATACACTCTCTCAGAAGGAGAAGTCATCATTTGAGATTGCAAGAGTCGAAGTTCTCTGATGCCGAGGTAGATTATGTGCTCCTGATGTGGCAGGATTACGCCACCAAATATTAAGGGAAGCCCATTGTTCCCGCTATTCTGTCCATCCCGTAGCAATGAAAATGTACTATGATCTTAAGTCTATATATTGGTGGAATGGGATGAAGAAATATATAGCGGAATTTGTAGCTCAATGTCCCAACTGTCAACAAGTGAAAATCGAGCACCAAAAGCCGGGCGGATTGTTGCAAGCTATAGAAATTACAACTTGGAAGTGGGAAGTAATTAACATGGACTTCATTACAGGCTTTCCCCGTTCTCGACATAAATATGATTCTATATGGGTGATTGTGGATAGACTCACGAAGTCAGCTCATTTCTTACCAGTCAGAACTACATATGTGGCAGAAGATTATGCAAAGCTTTGTGTTAAAGAGATAGTGCTACTCCATGGTGTTCCAGTATATATTATCTCTGATAGAGGAACTCAGTTTACAGCTAATTTTTGGAAGTCCTTCCAAGAGGGTTTGGGGACTCATTTGAGCCTTAGCACGGCATTTCATCCGCAGACTGATGGACAAGCTGAACGTACCATTCAGACTCTTGAGGATATGTTATGGGCATGTATGCTGGCATCCAAATCCCTTATTGAATTTTATTATAATAATAGTTATCATTCTAGCATCCAAATGGCATTGTATGAGGCTTTATATGGGCGAAAGTGTAGATCCCCAATTGGGTGGTTCGAGGTAGGAGAGACTAAATTGATAGGGCCAGACTTGGTCCACCAAGCCATAGAGAAAGTTAAGCTCATACAAGATCGGTTATTAGCAGCCCAAAGTCGTCAAAAGTCCTATGCGGATAATCGTGGAAGGGACTTAGAGTTCCAAGTGAAAGATTGGGTATTCCTAAAGGTGTCGCCAATAAAGGGCGTTATGAGATTTGACAAAAAGGGGAAGCTTAGTCCCCGATACATTAGGCCTTATGAGATTGTGCGCAAAGTAGGCAAAGTGGCTTATGAATTAGATCTACCTCCTGATTTAGAGTCAGCTCACCCAGTTTTCCATGTCTCGATACTTCGTAAATGTGTCAGAGATCCTACTAGGATCGTGCCAGTAAATGATGTTCAAGTGAGAGAAAAGTTGACTTATGAAGAGGTACCCATTACCATAGTAGATAGGCAAGTACGGAGGCTTAGAAACAAAGAAATGGCCTCAGTTAAAGTTTTATGGAGAAACAATACCGAGAAGAAATGACATGGGAAGCGGAAGAAAATATGAAATCCAAGTACCCGCACTTATTCCAACCCCCGGGAGAGATCCAAGATGAGACATCAAGATCATGAAGTATGTATGTTTTCCCTTTTATGCATTTGGGTCGTGTGTGGCCAAACTCTATTGCTATTATGTTGTGGCCCTGTGAGGCATTGTTATTATGGGCTGTTGTGACAGGATGGTAGTGCCATATTACAAGGAAAACTCTGGCGAAATTGTTATAGAATCCCCGAGAACCTAACATTCAAGGACAAATGTTCTTAAGGGGAGAAGAATGTTACACCTCGGAAAACTTTTCGTTGATGCACAGTGAATAGACTAAAAAGGGCACGAAGTATACGGTATTGCAATAAGTGATAAATGACATTTGATGACCCTAATTGAGATTTGCAAAGACATTTAGAGTAAGAGGAGAAAGTTTTCCAAGAGAGGGCAAGGCATACGATGTAAATCGGAAAGGATTTACGAGTAACAAGTTAATGATGATTTAATAGTTTCTTGGAGAAGAATTATAACTTCTCTTATATCGTTAATGAGGTGTTAAACAAGTATCAAGTAGGTTCCATCACTATTGGAGATCAAACGAAGTGACGAGAACAAGATCAGAGAAAAGATGGGTTACACGGCCGATTATACGGTCCGTATAATGGTCCACAGAATCGTCACAGTGAACGTCCCTCACTGATGGGATTATACGGTCACTTATACGGACCGTATAATGTGCCGTATAATGGTCACAGAAGCGATATGTTGAAGGGGCGATTTCACGGTCACTTATACGGACCGTATAAGTGTGCGTATATTTTCCCGACGGGTCAGATTTTTAAGCTATTAAAAAGGGGACCAAGTTCATTATTTCATTTCATTTTCACCCAACACTTTAAGAACTCTCTAGAACCTTCTCCACTCTTCATCCATAAGAAAGCAAGAGAAATTTACGATTAACTTCATCAAACTAAGAAAACCAAGTGTGAGAAACTTATTAGAGATCATCCAAGTCAAGAAATTTCATTGGAGCTGAACTAGGGTTTTGGATCAAGTGAAGTATTTCCACCCAAGGCTTATTCCTACACTATCTAAGGTAAGTTTTATGGTCTTTCCATGTTATTTAAGGTATTGAAAAGTTGAAACACTTGGATTGTAGAAGAATATAGAAAATGGGTTTTGAATGTAAGAATAGTGATGTTTGTGAGTAGTAGCTTTAGTTGAGTAATGATTCTTGATATTTTATGATTATAATCATGTTATAAATGATATTGAGAACATGGGATAAACATTTTATATGAGTGAATGTTATAGTGTGCTATGACCATGGATATGGATAACTCGAAGTGAATTGAGGAATATGGATAATGTATGTGAATAAAGACCATTGTTATGATGTTGTGAATGTTATTGTTGATGTATGGGAGTCGATATATGATATGGAGGAAGTTGTGTCAATAAAGGAGATGCTATCCAATTTTTTCTAAGCTTTATTGTTGTATGCTAAGCTATCGATTTTCTAATGATAGTATAACTCTAATGAAGGTATAAACGTGAGCGTTGAAGGAGAACGTGCAAGTGATAGAATAGTTGAACGGAAAGGTGTGTAAGGATAACCCTTCTTTCATAAGGCATGGTTCCTTGGCAAAATATCTAATCTTCTATAAGCCTATGATGTCCTCCAAATGATTCTATCTTTAAGAGCCACTAAGCTCATGATTCTCGATATGTTACGATTGCACTAAATTCCTCGTATGATGAGTAATCCTCTAGGGATAGATGTAATGAACGACGATAGTAATGATGCTAAAGATGCTTATGGGCTTTTATGTATATGTGCCTATGTATAGCTATTATTAAACCCCGAGCTTATATGGCCGGGTAGAATATATATATATATTGCGCGCGCACCACAGCAGTTGGGTACGGACAACCCTGAGCCTTGGTAGGGCTAGGTATGTATGACCCTGAGCCTTGGTAGGGCCAGGTATGTGAAACACCGAACCTTCATGGTCGGGTATGCTATGTAAATGATATGTATATGAATATGAATATGTATATGAATACGAAAATGGATACGAAATGAAAAGGAGTACGTAAACGAATACAGATGTATGTACACAGTCACGCATTAGAAATGGAAAGTCCCTATGAACAGCAAGTAAGTGTTTATGACGATGATACTACCATCTCCCATCCTATGTTGTCTATTATGCTTTTATAATGATATTGATCATGCTTTACATACTCAATACATTTTTTGTACTGACGTCCTTTTGTTTGTGGACGCTGCGTCATGCCCGCAGGTGGCCAGGGAGACAGGCTTGATCCATAGCTTTATTACTCAGGGATTACATAGCGGAGCTCCATTTCATTCGGAGCTACAGGTTTTGGTGTTTATCCTTTTGTGTACGTATTCATGGGCATAGCGGGGTCCTGTCCCGCCTATATGATATGACATACTCTCTTTAAAGGCTCGTAGACATGTGTATATGGTTAGATATGTTTGGCCTTGTCGGCCTATATTTTGGATATCATTTTGTTAGCCTCGTCGGCTTATGTACATCTATATGGGCATTGTTATTGATTATGATATATATGTATTGTTGCCCAATGAAATTAGTATGAATAATTGATGGAAAGTATGATTCAGCTATGTGGCTCACCTAGATGTAAATGTGAAAGTATGATAAGAGGTGCCCGGGTGGGTTAGCACAGGGTGCCCGTCGCGCCCTCCGGTTGGGTCGTGACACAGGACCCCGCCGTGCCCATATGTTTGTACACCAAAAGAATAATACCAAAAGTTGTAGCTCCGGATGAAATGGAGCTCCTCTATGTAGTCCCTGAATAAGAAAGCTATGGATCAAGCCTGTCTCCCTGGTCACTTGCGGGCATGACGCAACGTCCACAAACAAAAGGAAGTCAGTACGAATATTGTATTGAATATGTAAAGCATAATAAACATCATAATAGGAGCATAAGAGACAGCATAAGAAATAGCATCAAATGGGAGAATCGAGAGATAGTAAAGCCATCATCATAATTACTTACTTGTCTTTCGTAGGGACCTTCCATTTCTAATGCTTACTCGTGTATATACATACATATACATTCGTATTCATATTCATACTCGTACCCATACCATACCCGACCATGAAGGTTCGGTGTTTCGCATACCTGGCCATGACAAGGCTCAGTGATTATACATACCTGGCCCTACCAAGGCTTAGTGTCATTCGTACCCAACTACAGTGGTGTGCGCGCGATAGGTATCATACCCGTCCATTGAAACTCAGTGTTACATAATAGTCATATATTCTTAGACACGTATACATAAGAGTCCATAAGTATTATCAACATCATTACCATCATCGTTTTCCTTACGTCTATCGTTGGAGGATCAACTATCATGTAAAGGTTGTAATGGAATCATGAAAGTATCGAGGATCATGAACTTTAGTAACTTCAGAGATAGGACCATTTGGAGGACATTGAAGAACTCATGAAAGGAGATATATATATATATATATTCCAAGTAACCGTGCCTTATTGATAGAAGGGTTAGCCTTACATACCTTTTCGTCTTTTTAACTATTTAACGTTCACCGTTGAAGATTCAGCAATCTACGTTTAGAAGGATTCATACCAAGGTTAAGCCTTAATGATACTCTTAAATTCAAACTAGGATAATTCACGATCTAATGAAAATTGGGCGCCATTTCCCCGATTTCGTCAATGTACACCATTTTACAAAACAACTCCCAACAACCACAATAACATCCATAATACACTCACAATATCATAATCAAGTAATCACACTTCATTAAGCCTTCAAAATTCATCCTTAAGATCAATTTATGCCGACGACTTCACACCCATTTTAGCACATTTTCATATAACGCTTCTTCATCCCCATTATTACCTTCCATAACATGATTATATCCATATCGTACTAATAATCTTGACTCAATGTAGATTACTACTCATAAACATCATAAAAGCTACATTTAGACTTCATTTTCTTCTTTCTTCTTCTACCCAATTTTTGCTACAACCAAAAATTCTCAACAACATGAAATAACCATGGAAACTAACCTTTTCATCCCATAGAAACAAGCTTTGGAGCAACTATCAACTTTATGCAAAACCCTAGCTACAATGCCCAAGTTTTCTTGAAATCTACCAATCCTAGAAAGACTTCTAACACATGAACACTTTGATTCTTGCTATTTAATCTTTGTAATCTTTTGGGTTTGAGAAAAATAATTTTGGAGAAGGGTTTTGGAGCTTTAGAGAGTGTAGAAGAAATATGGGAAATGAAGTAAGGTGAGGGTCGTCCATCCTTATAATATAAAAATTCGGACCCGACCTGATTTATACAGCCTACTATATGGGCCGTATAATTTATACGGTCCGTATAATCAGGCCGTATAACACCACCAGGCTGCACCCTTCTTTGGAACAAACCTACGGACCATTATACGGGCCGTTCGTACAAATGGTCGTACAACCGGGAAAAATCCCGATTTTCGTTCTCGTCGACTCGTTAGACTTCCAATCCTCATGGAACCTTCTTAATACTTACATAACTCTTCAATAGCCATACAATAGGCCCTGTAGCATCCCCTCAAGAAATTTCTAAATAAATATTAACTCAATTTATAGCGGAAACCTTTCCGAACACGAATTGCATTTCATTTCCTTCAACAAACTTAGGCTTATATATTCATATAACTTCAAACTCTTATAGTATACACTTTAAGCTATCTAATGCTTCCCTTAATCTCCGAAGAATTTCATAATTACCTTAAGCTCACATTAGCCTATACATAAGGCAACACATATGAAATTTTTGAGGTGTATCATCATGTATGTAGGAAGTGAAATTGTCATATATTAATGATGGCTAGATAGAAAAAGGGGAAGTGGTAAGATTATGTTGTGACTTGTTGATCTATTGTGTCGGCTTGATGCCAAGTGTTGCTAGTAGCTATTGGAATATGTTGTTCCTTCTTGATTATGATATTGTTGGCGTACCCACTGTCGGTACTTGTGACACTGATTTATTATTGGCATACCCCTTTGTTAGTACTTGTGATATTGAGCGTGATTATTGATGTTGATATATGCACTACACACACTCTCATTCGTCATGATACACTGTTGAGACACTGATGTTACATTGATGAAACATTGTGATGAGCTTGGCTCGATTTTAAAATGAGAGTGATGTGAGAGTCTAATATCCAATGTTAGTTCGGGAATCGTGTATTGAATGAGTGCATAGACTCCACGGGTCCCCCAAGATGGTGTCGGTAAGAATCTCCCGTAGAAAAAAATCTGTGGTCTCGTCTGTCTGTAGGGCAAGAATCGGGGATGAGTGGCATTTAGACTTCGCGAGTCACCTTGGTTTGTGCTACCGAGATTTCGATATTTCCATCCAGATTACATGTGTACACAACATTTGCATGGCATTGCATTGCATTCATAGATCATTGTATTGCATTGCATCATATCTTATATAGAGATCACTTGGTGTTCTACTTGTGATGTTGGTTTCGGATTGGACATATGGAGACTTGGTACAATTGGGTTTAAATGCTCTACTTAGGCAATGGTGTCTGCTTGGTTCCAAATATGTTTGCCTTATACTTGTTGATTCATATAGTAGATCGTTTGTAGGATCAGTTATATGTTTGGCCTCTAACGACTATAGAATAAAAGACATCATCATGATAAGTCGACTTGTAGACTAAAAACGAATGGTATAATGATATGTGATTTATGTGATATTATTTTGGAATTGACTTGGGGTTACTAAAGGAAAGTTAATTATTTAAGGGGCTTGGTGTTATAATGAGCGATAGATAGAGGTATGACTTGATTTAGTTACTTATCATGTTTATTTGCGAATTCTTTTACTGATATGTATTTCTAACCATCGTCGGCCTATGATACTTACTCAGTACACATTGATTGTACTGATACTACTCTTGCTACACCCTTTTCGGGGTGTAGAGTGTTTCAGGTGATTGTCTACGACATGTTCGAAAATGCGCGGTGTCTATCTTGAAGGCCTCTTCCCACTTCATTCCGGGATGGAGGTTGGGTCTTAGAGTATTATTGTAATCTAGATCATTTAGTCGCTCTTGTACTAGTTTATACCAGGTCATGGGAATTTGGAATGAGTCTGTAATTATTTAACTGTTGTAATCATTGAATCTTATGTTCATTAAATATATTGATGTTCTGCTATTAATTCTAAATATTTATTGGTTTAAATAGTTTGTCTTTACTTAGTTGATGGGTCATTCGATTGAGGGTTCGCCTACCGAGGTAGGAATGGTAGGTGCCTGCACGGTCCTAAATTGGGTCATGACAGATTTATTCCAACAATGAATAAATGCATGTCAAGAAGACAGATATAGAGCTTACAAATATATGAAACAGGTCTGTCAACATGTTCCAGCCAAGATATTAGAAGCAGTTCGACAACAGATGAAAAATGAAAGTGATTGGTGGAATAGATACAAGAACGTGTTTTATTCTCATACAGTGTAGAGACTCAGAGGCTGATGAACTAGGTGGATGAAATAGGTTTGTGAACATATTCCAATCCAAGTCCTACAACGACTAGGATTTGAAGAATTATGGAAAGAACCTGTGAAATGACCCGAGGGGACCGTTGACATGCTTCCCGAGGTGTCTGGAATTAATTCGGGTGAGTTTTTGCGAAATATGGGTTTTAAGAAAAAAAGAGTTGACCCAAAGTTGACTTTTTGCTAAACGGACCTTTTTCAGAAATCTGTCGATTCCAAGAGGTTTGGATGGTCATTTAGAACTTGTGTGTACTTCTGGCTCGATTCCCAATGCGCTCAGATGCATAACGAGACCTTCGTTGGGAATTTCGAGGCCACGAACGCATTCGTAGTGTGGTTTTATATGTGTATGTGTATGTGATTTGTGAGCAGATGACTTCGGGAATTAGTTGGAAATTCGAGTGGAAGTGTGAAAACTTGTAGAGTTTCTGGTGTCTGGTGCCCGATTTGGCGGCACCAGCACAGCGGCAGTAGTACCGCCGGAGCGGTCATCCTGCCGCTGGAGTGGTCCTTCCCATTTGGGGATGACCACTTTAGGGATCATGGCACCACTGGAGCTGCATCACTGAAGTACCCTAGCGTCGCGGCAGCAGGTGACGGGCACTGAGTTCATTTAATGAAGTGTTAAAAGCCTTTAGTCTATCTTTTAATACCAATCCGAAATTTGAGCTCTTAGGAACTATTCTTGGGGACTATTGGTGAAGATTCTTAGTGGTAATTTCTCCTAACCTTCTTGCTATTTCGTTGTTCCTAATCTCTTAGAATTCCTCTTTCCTTGTTAGTCCCTTAATAATGGAAGACTAAAAGTGGGTTTTGATATATTTCCTATCTAGTCATATTAATGATGAAATTGATTGGGTTTATGCTAGATTATAATGTATCTAAGGTTTTTAATCATATATCTTCCATTATTAGTGTTGAATTCTTGATTCTAAGAGTTAGGGTTTACACCCAAAATTCAGGGTTTCACTTGAAATTCGGAATTCGGTGAATCCTTGCATTAATTTAGCAATTAGTTGTTGGGTCTTGATCACCTATTGCTTAATTTGATATTTTACTCCCGAATTTCCCGTTTTGACCTTTGGGGCCCCGTTTTCCCAAATTCTAGAGTTGATTTTGACCTAAATTAAATGATAGAAACATAGCTATCGATCTTCATGATTTCTAGCCTAGAATTTGAATATGCCTAGACTTTCTTGATCTTGAGGGTCAGCGGAAGGGGAAAGCGAATGAGTGATTGTTTGTGTTTGTTGTTCGGCCATCCAGGTAGGTTATGGCTTACCGTTAGTGAGACTTCGTGTAGCGAAGCATATATTTAGATTATATTTTTGGAGAAAGCACGTAAACCTTCAGGTATGAAGTTGGGTTGGATATTGTGTTAAGTTGGGCCCTGTTGTCTGATTGGGACTAGCCACCCCGTTGTGTTGTGATTGAAATGTCCAATTGTTGTGGGCTTGATGCCGCATAGTGATAGTGGATATTGGAGACTGCTGAGATATCTTATTTATGATATTGTGGTGCCCCACTTGTTGGCATTTGACTTAGGGAATAGTGTCTTTATATGACTTGTGTAGTCTTTCTTGATATTGTTGGCGTACCCATGTTTGGTACTTGTGATATTGATCTGAATATTCATGTTGACTCATACATCGCAAACATTCACATCTCTCGTGATATATTGTTGATACATTATTGATACTTGTTGAAGCACTGTGATGAGCTAAGCTCAGTTTGCATGAGAGTGATGTGAGTAGTCCGATATCCGATGGTTTTCCTAGAATTGTGGATTGTGTGCGAGTGATGTGAGTAGCTCGATGTCCGATGGTTGTCCCAGAATCGTGGATTGTGTGATGTGAGAGTCTGATGTCCGATGATTTTCCCGGAATCATAGATGAGTGAGTACATGGACTTTGTGGGTCCCCTATGGTTTGTGCTATGAGGACGTCGATACTTCTGTCCGGAGTACATGTCTACGATGCATTGCATTGACATTTTTGCATCATCGCATTGCATTGCATCTTGGCTTATATTGTGATGATTTGGTGTTTTACTTGTGTTGTTGATTTCGGATAGAATATGTCACGGCCCAATCGGAAGGCCATGATGGGTACCCGGAGCTAACCTACCGAGCACCTTTTAACATGCTTCTCGTTATCATTCTAGGTGAACCACGAAACATAACTTATGAAAATTACACCCTATAAGGGCATTAATCCAAAAAAAAAAAAAATAGTTCATCTGTATGATCATCATCGCCTATGCCCATTTATATACAAGCCGACAAGGCTTACCAAAAATGATGTATGAAAATATGAACTGGTAAGGTCATGGAACATCTAACTATATAAAACTGTCTACAAACCTCTACAAGGAGAGCATAACATCATAAAGACCGGACAGGAACCCGTCATTCCCAAATAGGTACACAAAAGAATAATACCACTAGTGTTACACCTCGGAAGTTTTTCCGTACTGGTATGATGAGTGTATGGTGTTTCACTAAGTCGGGAATGGCTAATTACGAATCTCGGAAAAAAATTATAAAGTTGCAGAGAAATTCACTGCCAGTGGTCGTACGTGGCACTATACGGACCGTATAGTGGTTTACGGACCGTATAGTGCACTCGTCCTTCAACCTGCCAAAAATCTCAACTTTCTGGAAATTGTTGAATATGGTTAAATACGACCCAGTTTACGGCCCGTAAACTGGTTTACGGACCGTAAACCAGGTCGTAAACTGCCCTGTCCACCAGCCACACTTACTGTTTCTTGGAACGCTTAAATACGTTCACTGGGACGGACCGTAAATCAGAATACGGTCCGTAAACTGCACAATACGGTCACTGTTCATCCCGACAAAAATTCATTAAACATTAGCTTTTGAGTTATTAAAAGGAACATTGGCCTCATTTTATTTCATTCATTATTCATGCAACTCAGGAGACCTCTAGAACTTTCCAAATATTTTCTCCACAAGAATTCAAGAGAATCACAAGGAACATCAATATCAACACCACCAAACTTATGAAATCAAGTGTAAGAACACCATAAAAGATCATCCAGGTCAAGAAATCCCACAAAGGGTGGAACTAGGGTTTTGGCTAAGTGAAGAATTTCAACTCAAGGGTTGTTCAACCACTATCCAAGGTGAGTTTCATGATCATTCTATGTTGTTTGAAGTATTGAGAAGCTTAGACACTTGAAATGTAGAAGAACATAGAAATGGACCATTACTGAGTGAATAGTGCCATAAATGAATGATAGTGGGATTGAATTATGAATGTTGAAGTGTTGTGAATACAAATACATTATGAATGATGTTTACATCATGAAACAAGCGTTAAACGCAATGACAAGTCATAAGGCTAAAAATGGGGAAATTGGAGGAAAATGGTGGATTTGCTAAATGTACGTAAATGACGATGGTCGATTGTGATATTATGAGTAATGTTAGGAATGTTAAGAGTTGGGATAAAACATGAGAAAAATAGTATAAACAAGTGAAGCGCTGTCCGACTTCTCCTAGAATTAGCGACGCATTCTTGTAGTTAGTATGCTAATGTTGATATGAATTCTTATGAAGGTAACGACGCGATATTGAAGGAGAACGAGTGAGCGATATCTTAGCTAAACGACCAAGGTATGTGAGGCTAATCTTTCTTTCTAATGGCATGAATCTTTTGATGTAATTTCCTATTCCCTTCATGAGTTCTCACTTCCTAAGAAGTTAAAATCCTATACCTATGAATGTCCATATGAGATAAGCTATATGATACGATGACACTAGAATGATGATGATGTTATTTCTTGCCTGCACTCACCTCATGTACTAGTCCTTTCGAGGTGAGTCATAATGTCTATGATGACTTCATAATGTAATCGGGGGATCACGACCTCACATCACCCCGATAGAGTAAAGTTGATCATGAGTCATGTACACGCATTATGATAAGATAAGTATGTTATGATAAGCATATTACTAGGAGCATTACATTGAGCATGTCATGAGCATTTCACACCGTGCCTAGTTGGCCGGGCAGTCACCGCCAAGGCGGGCAGCTATACGGATACACCATGACCTTCGGGCATGGGCAGACACCACTAGTGGGCGGCATGAGATGGTACCCCGGACGCGGGAGGCCTGGACGCGGGCTAATGATATTGATGATTTCACCGTTCCGACACGGACGGGCAGCTTTCATATGATGCATACAGGTTATGGTGATGAGTATGAGTACAATAGCATGCAATACTGCATTTTTGATTACCAGTCAGATCCATATGTTTTATGTTGATGTTTTCCTTCTTTATGTATGCCTCTCATACTCGGTACAATATTCGTACTGACGTCCTTTCTTCGGACGCTGTGTTCATGCCCGCAGGTAGACAGGATGGAGAGCTTGGCCCAGGTCATCAGTAGCTGTCAGCTAGAAGATAACACTCCTTTGTTCGGAGGTGCTTGTGATTACTCTCTTTTGATGTACACTCCTATATGTATATTCTGGGCATGACGGAGTCTTGTTCCGTCTATGTATTCCTTATGTTAGTAGTGGCTCGTAGATACTCAGTGTGGGTTAGATGGTCCCATAAAACGATTTCTTATGTATGTATATTATTTTGACGGCCAATAGGCCAATGTATATGAAGTATGTATGTTTTAAATAAAATATGATTTTCTCGCAATTAGTGTGCAAAATGTATAAGAGAGTATTAAGTGAGCAGAATAAGCAGTAGAATGAGCGGTGCCCGGTAAATTCTCTGGGTACCCGTCGCGGCCCCTAGTCGGGTCGTGACAAAAGTGGTATCAGAGCAGTTCGTCCTAGGAAGTGTCTACGAGCCGTGTCTAGTAGAGTCTTGTTTATGGTGTGTTGCGCGCCACGCTAATAAACAAGAGGCTACAGGGCATTTAGGAAAATGACCATCTTTCTTCTCATGAGATCGTGCGATAGAGCCATGTCTAGGATTATATCATTCCTAAAAGTGTGTTATGGTTTCAGAAAAATGCCGCCGAAAGGAAAAGCTACAGCTGCCCAGAAAGGCAAAGCTGCGACAAAGAAACGGGCAGAAAGGGAGCCTCCGGCGGAGGTAGAGGAAAGTGAATCGCAAAGTGAGGCCGCACCCAATGTAGAAGATCAGGGAGGAGCCTCAGCTCCTATTCCTCCACCGGGTGTTTCGGGACAACAAGTGTCCGAGGCCATACAATTACTGACACAGTTGGTTGCCGCTCAAGCACAGCGACAGAATACTGGCCCAAGTGATCGTTCAGCTAGCACAAGAGCCCGTGACTTCCTTACTCTAAATCCTCCAGAATGTTTCGTGTCAAAGCCGGATGAGGACCCACAAGGTTTTATCGATGAAATGCTGAGGATGTTAACACTTATGCATGCTTCTGAGATTGAATCTGTAGAGTTGGCCTCTTATAGACTTCGTGATGTGGCGGTACTATGGTATAAGAATTGGGTGATAACAAGAGAGGAGAATGCATTACCTCCCGTGTGGCAAGAGTTTGTAGATGCCTTTATTCGTCACTACTTGCTGCCTGAAGTCCGCCGAGCTAGAGCGGACAAGTTCCTGAACTTAAAGCAAAGGGGTATGAGCGCCCGAGAGTATAGCATGCAATTCAACTCATTGGCTCGATATGCTCCGACTATGGTGGCCGACATGGGAGACAGGATCTATAGATTTGTGAGTGGTCTGGGGCCACATTTGTACAGAGATTGTTTGACGGCCTCCTTGCAAGACGGGATGGATATTTCTCGGATACAGGCTCACGCCCAGAGTCTTGAGGAGCGACAGCAGCAGCAGAGAAGTGAGCGTGATGGTGACAGAAGTAGAAGACAAGGTAAGAGGGCTAGATCTATGGGAGAGAGCAGCGAGTATAGAGAGGGACTGAGACAGACACATCCCAGGCACTCAGGTCAGTCCACGACTAGTGCGCCTCCCAGATTCTCAGACGGAAGGTTCGATCGCTCTTTCCAGTCAGGGCAGGGTCAGAGTTCGAGGGCCCCAAGTTCTCAGTATCAGGGAGATTTTAGTCAGAGGAGACCTCCAGTACCGCGGTGTAGCCAGTGTGGCAAATTACATTCCGGACGGTGTCGTCAGGGTTCGGATGCTTGTTATGCTTGCGGGCAAGTTGGTCACATGATGAGAGATTGCCCCTCAGCGAGAGATAGAGGTGGGACTCAGCCTACAGGTTCAGCAGCGGGTTCTTCTTCAGCACGCCCACAGCACAGACTCCTCAGACTACAGGAGGTAGAGGCAGAGGTAGAGGGGGAGCATCTACTTCAGGTGTTGTTCAGCCCCGTGTGTATGCTTTAGCGGGGCGACAGGATCTTGAGTTTTCCCCAGACGTTGTCACAGGTACCTTAACTCTATTTTTGCGTGATGTATATGCTCTGATTGATCCGGGTTCTAACTTCTCATATATTACTCCGTATATCGCTGATTGTGTTGGGGTGAGACCTGAGCAAATTAAACCTTTCGAGGTATTCACTCCGGTTGGTGATCCCGTGATAGCGAGACAAGTATATAAGGACTGTGTAGTGGTTATATGTGATCGCCAGACGAGAGCTAATTTGATTGAACTTGAGATGATAGATTTTGACGTAATTATGGGTATGGACTGGTTGGCATCGTGCTATGCTAATGTTTGTTGACGGACAAAAGTAGTTCGATTCCAATTTCCGGGAGAGCCCGTACTTGAGTGGAAGGGCAATACAGCTTCCCCAAAGGGTAGGTTTATTTCCTACCTTAAGGCGAGAAAGATGATAGCCAAAGGTTACATTTGTCATCTAGTTCGGGTTCATGACGCGGAGGCGGAAGTGCCAACTTTCCAGTCGGTCCCGGTAGTGAATGAATTCCCAGATGTGTTTCCCGACGAGTTACCAGGTCTTCCTCCAGAAAGGGAAATTGATTTTGCCATCGATGTGTTGCCGGACGCCAAGCGTATCTCTATTCCTCCCTATCGAATGGCTCCAGCAGAGTTGAAGGAGCTAAAGGCACAGTTGAAAGACTTGCTCGAAAAGGGTTTCATTAGGCCCAGTTCATCACCATGGGGAGCACCGGTTTTGTTCGTGCGGAAGAAAGATGGGTCGCTACGAATGTTTATCGATTATAGACAGTTGAACAAGGCGACTGTGAAGAACAGATATCCCCTCCCCAGAATCGATAACTTGTTCGATCAATTGCAAGGTGCTAAATGGTTCTCCAAGATAGATCTGAGATCGGGTTATCATCAGGTGAGAATTAGGGAAGCAGATATTCCCAAGACTGCCTTCAGGACAAGATATGGTCACTACGAGTTTCGAGTAATGTCGTTCGGGTTGACGAATGCCCCGGCAGTGTTCATGCATTTGATGAATAATGTGTTCAGGCCATTCTTAGACCTTTTTGTGATAGTGTTCATCGACGATATCCTGGTATATTCTCGCACAGAATCAGAACATGCAGATCATCTAAGAATTGTTCTTGGTGTTCTTCGAGATCGGGAATTGTATGCAAAATTTTCAAAGTGCGAGTTTTGGCTAAATTCTGTTGCATTCCTGGGTCATATTATTTCAGATGATGGTATCCGAGTCGACACTCAGAAAATAGAAGTTGTGAAGACTTGGCCAAGGCCTACGACGCCCACAGAAGTTCGTAGTTTCCTTGGGTTAGCAGGATATTATAGAAGATTTGTAGAGGGCTTCTCATCTATTTCAGCCCCGTTGACAAGGTTAACCCAGAAATCGGCTAAATTCCAGTGGAGTGGCCTGTGAGCGTAGCTTTCAAGAGTTGAAAAACAGGTTGACCTCAGCACCAGTGCTAACACTTCCAGAAGGATCAGATGGCTACGTAGTATATTGTGATGCCTCCGGTGTGGGATTAGGCTGTGTATTGATGCAGCATGGGAAAGTCATTGCATATGCCTCAAGACAGTTGCGAAAGCATGAATAGAATTATCCCACTCATGATCTTGAATTAGCCGCGGTCATTCATGCATTGAAAATATGGAGACACTACTTATATGGTGTGCACGTGGACATCTATACAGATCACAAAAGCCTTCAATATATTTTCAAACAGAAGGAGTTGAACCTGCGGCAAAGGCGATGGTTAGAATTACTGAAGGATTACGATGTGAACATTCTGTATCACCTAGGAAAGGCGAATGTAGTGGCAGATGCACTTAGCCGCCGATCGATGGGTAGTTTATGTGGAGTTCCTTCGGAAAAGCGAGAAATGGTTCGTGAGGTCCATCGGTTATCAAGTCTTGGCGTACGGCCAATTGATTCAGGAGATGCAGGTATTAGCGTTAATAACCCCACAGTTTCATCATTGAATCTAGAAGTGAAGGAACGACAATATGAAGATCCTCAGTTAAGCCATTATCGAGATCTAGCTCATGAAAAGGGAAAGTCTCCATTTGAAGTTTCCATAGAAGGGGTCCTTAGATATCAGGACAAGTTATGCGTACCGGATGTGGCAAACTTACGCCAATAGATTTTAGAGGAAGCACATTATTCTCGGTATTCTATTCATCCAGGTGCAACCAAGATGTACCACGACCTTAAGTTGCTGTATTGGTGGGATGGCATGAAGCGAGACATAGCAGGGTTTGTAGCCCAATGTCCAAATTGTCAGCAAGTGAAAGCCGAACATCAAAAGCCAGGAGGTTTGTTGCAAGCAATGGAAATTCCTACGTGGAAATGGGAAGAAATTAATATGGATTTTGTGGTAGGATTACCCCGTACGCGAGGGAAGTGTGAATCTATATGGGTGATCGTGGATAGACTCACGAAATCAGCTCATTTTCTCCCTGTTAGAACCATATACTTCGCGGAAGATTATGCTAAATTGTATCTCAATTAGATTGTACGACTTCACGGTATTCCTTTGGCCATTATCACAGACAGAGGGGCACAGTTCACAGCCAAGTTCTGGAAGTCCTTTCAAGAAGGTCTAGGTACCCAAGTCAAGCTCAGCACGGCGTTCCATCCGCAGACCGACGGACAAGCCGAGCGCACTATTCAGACCTTGGAAGATATGCTAAGGGCATGTGTAATGGATTTCGGTGGTAGTTGGGATGATAATTTACCTCTTATTGAATTTGCCTATAATAACAGCTATCATTCCAGCATTCAAATGGCCCCATATGAAGCCTTATATGGAAGAAAGTGCAGATCTCCAATTGGATGGTTTGAAACCGGAGAAGTACAATTGATAGGCCCCGACTTAATCCAACAAGCGGTTGAAAAGGTTAAAGTGATTCGAGACCGACTATTAACAGCTCAAGGTCGCCAAAAGTCCTATGCGGACAACCGCCGATGAGACTTGGAATTTCAAGCCAACGATTGGGTATTCCTGAAAGTTTCACCAATGAAAGGAGTAATGAGATTCGGTAAAAAGGGGAAGTTGAGTCCAAGATATATTGGACCTTATAAAATTATCCGCAAGGTGGGTCGAGTAGCCTACGAATTGGACTTGCCTTCAGAGCTCGAATCTGTGCATCCAGTGTTCCATGTTTTGATGCTCCGCAAGTGTATGGGAGACCCAATGAGAATAGTTCCGATTGCTGATGTGCAAGTAACAGAGAAGCTAACATACGAGGAAAGGCCCATTGCCATTTTGGATAGACAAGTACGAAGACTTCGGAACAAAGAGGTTGCTTCAGTCAAAGTTCTATGGCGGAATAACAATCGGGAAGAAATGACTTGGGAAACGGATGAGATGATGAAAATCAAATATCCGCATTTATTCCACTCCCTGGAAGAAACTCAAGAAGAAACGTCAACGATATAAGGTATGTATACTTTAGTTTTAATGTTTTTGGTCGTGTGTGGCCGTGTATGTGTTGATATTGTGATATAGCCCTGTGAGGCGGTGATATTATGGGTCGTTGTGGTAAATCAGTAGTGCCCAATTTACGAAGGAAACTTTGGCAAAAATTTTCCAAAATCCCCGAGTGTCGAACATCCGAGGACGAACGTTCCTAACGGGGGGAGAATGTTACACCTCGGATGTTTTTCCGTACTGGTATGATGAGTGTATGGTGTTTCACTAAGTCGGGAATGGCTAATTACGAATCTCGGAAAAAAATTATAAAGTTGCAGAGAAATTCACTGCCAGTGGTCGTACGTGGCACTATACGGACCGTATAGTGGTTTACGGACCGTATAGTGCACTCGTCCTTCAACCTGCGAAAAATCTCAACTTTCTGGAAATTGTTGAATATGGTTAAATACGACCCAGTTTACGGCCCGTAAACTGGTTTACGGACCGTATACCAGGTCGTAAACTGCCCTGTCCACCAGCCACACTTTCTGTTTCTTGGAACGCTTAAATACGTTCACTGGGATGGACCGTAAATCAGAATACGGTCCGTAAACTGCACAATACGGTCACTGTTAATGCCGACAGAAATTCATTAAACATTAGCTTTTGAGTTATTAAAAGGAACATTGGCCTCATTTTATTTCATTCATTATTCATGCAACTCAGGAGACCTCTAGAACTTTCCAAATATTTTCTCCACAAGAATTCAAGAGAATCACAAGGAACATCAATATCAACACCACCAAACTTATGAAATCAAGTGTAAGAACACCATAAAAGATCATCTAGGTCAAGAAATCCCACAAAGGGTGGAACTAGGGTTTTGGCTAAGTGAAGAATTTCAACTCAAGGGTTGTTCAACCACTATCCAAGGTGAGTTTCATGATCATTCTATGTTGTTTGAAGTATTGAGAAGCTTAGACACTTGAAATGTAGAAGAACATAGAAATGGACCATTACTGAGTGAATAGTGCCATAAATGAATGATAGTGGGATTGAATTATGAATGTTGAAGTGTTGTGAATACAAATACATTATGAATGATGTTTACATCATGAAACAAACGTTAAACGCATGAAAACGTAATGACGAGTCATAAGGCTAAAAATGGGGAAATTGGAGGAAAATGGTGGATTTGCTAAATGTACGTAAATGACGATGGTCGATTGTGATATTATGAGTAATGTTAGGAATGTTAAGAGTTGGGATAAAACATGAGAAAAATAGTATAAACAAGTGAAGCGCTGTCCGACTTCTCCTAGAATTAGCGACGCATTCTTGTAGTTAGTATGCTAATGTTGATATGAATTCTTATGAAGGTAACGACGCGATATTGAAGGAGAACGAGTGAGCGATATCTTAGATAAACGACCAAGGTATGTGAGGCTAATCTTTCTTTTTAATGGCATGAATCTTTTGATGTAATTTCCTATTCCCTTCATGAGTTCTCACTTCCTAAGAAGTTAAAATCCTATACCTATGAATGTCCATATGCGATAAGCTATATGATACGATGACACTAGAATGATGATGATGTTATTTCTTGCCTGCACTCACCTCATGTACTAGTCCTTTCGAGGTGAGTCATAATGTCTATGATGACTTCATAATGTAATCGGGGGATCACGACCTCACATCACCCCGATAGAGTAAAGTTGATCATGAGTCATGTACACGCATTATGATAAGATAAGTATGTTATGATAAGCATATTACTAGGAGCATTACATTGAGCATGTCATGAGCAATTCACACCGTGCCTAGTTGGCCGGGCAGTCACCGCCAAGGCGGGCAGCTCTACGGATACACCATGACCTTCGGGCATGGGCAGACACCACTAGTGGGCGGCATGAGATGGTACCTCGGACGCGGGAGGCCTGGACGCGGGCTAATGATATTGATGATTACACCGTTCCGACACGGACGGGCAGCTTGCATATGATGCATACAGGTTATGGTGATGAGTATGAGTACGATAGCATGCAATACTGCATTTTTGATTACCAGTCAGATCCATATGTTTTATGTTGATGTTTTCCTTCTTTATGTATGCCTCTCATACTCGGTACAATATTCGTACTGACGTCCTTTCTTCGGACGCTGTGTTCATGCCCGCAGGTAGACAGGATGGAGAGCTTGGCCCAGGTCATCAGTAGCTGTCAGCTAGAAGATAGCACTCCTTTGTTCGGAGGTGCTTGTGATTACTCTCTTTTGATGTACACTCCTATATGTATATTCTGGGCATGACGGAGTCTTGTTCCGTCTATGTATTCCTTATGTTAGTAGTGGCTCGTAGATACTCAGTGTGGGTTGGATGGTCCCATAAAACGATTTCCTATGTATGTATATTATTTTGACGGCCAATAAGCCAATGTATATGAAGTATGTATGTTTTAAATAAAATATGATTTTCTCGCAATTAGTGTGCAAAATGTATAAGAGAGTATTAAGTGAGCAGAATAAGCAGTAGAAAGAGTGTTGCCCGGTAAATTCTCCGGGTACCGGTCGCGGCCCCTAGTCGGGTCGTGACAAAAGTGGTATCAGAGCAGTTCGTCCTAGGAAGTGTCTACGAGCCGTGTCTAGTAGAGTCTTGTTTATGGTGTGTTGCGCGCCACGCTAATAAACAAGAGGCTACAGGGCATTTAGGAAAATGACCATCTTTCTTCTCATGAGATCGTGCGATAGAGCCATGTCTAGGATTATATCATTCCTAAAAGTGTGTTATGGTTTCAGAAAAATGCCGCCGAAAGGAAAAGCTACAGCTGCCCAGAAAGGCAAAGCTGCGACGAAGAAACGGACAGAAATGGAGCCTCCGGCGGAGGTAGAGGAAAGTGAATCGCAAAGTGAGGCTGCACCCAATGTAGAAGATCAGGGAGGAGCCTCAGCTCCTATTCCTCCACCGGGTGTTTCGGGACAACAAGTGTCCGAGGCCATACAATTACTGACTCAGTTGGTTGCCGCTCAAGAACAGCGACAGAATACGGGCCCAAGTGATCGTTCAGCTAGCACAAGAGCCCGTGACTTCCTTACTCTAAATCCTCCAGAATTTTTCGGGTCAAAGCCGGATGAGGACCCACAAGGTTTTATCGATGAAATGCTGAGGATGTTAACACTTATGCATGCTTCTGAGACTGAATCTGTAGAGTTGGCCTCTTATAGACTTCGCGACGTGGCGATACTATGGTATAAGAATTGGGTGATAACAAGAGGGGAGAATGCATTACCTCCCGTGTGGCAAGAGTTTGTAGATGCCTTTATTCGTCACTACTTGCCGCCTGAAGTCCGCCGAGCTAGAGCGGACAAGTTCCTGAACTTAAAGCAAAGGGGTATGAGCGCCCGAGAGTATAGCATGCAATTCAACTCATTGGCTCGATATGCTCCGACTATGGTGGCCGACATGGGAGACAAGATCTATAGATTTGTCAGTGGTCTGGGGCCACATTTGTACAGAGATTGTTTGACGGCCTCCTTGCAAGACGGGATGGATATTTCTCGGATACAGGCTCACGCCCAGAGTCTTGAGGAGCGACAGCAGCAGAGAAGTGAGCGTGATGGTGACAGAAGTAGAAGACAAGGTAAGAGGGATAGATCTATGGGAGAGAGCAGTGAGTATAGAGAGGGACTGAGACAGACACATCCCAGGCACTCAGGTCAGTCCGCGACTAGTGCGCCTCCCAGATTCTCAGACGGAAAGTTCGATCGCTCTTTCCAGTCAGGGCAGGGTCAGAGTTCGAGGGCCCCAAGTTCTCAGTATCAGGGAGATTTTAGTCAGAGGAGACCTCCAGTACCGCGGTGTAGCCAGTGTGGAAAATTACATTCCGGACGGTGTCGTCAGGGTTCGGATGCTTGTTATGCTTGCGGGCAAGTTGGTCACATGATGAGAGATTGCCCCTCAGCGAGAGATAGAGGTGGGACTCAGCCTACAGGTTCAGCTGCGGGTTCTTCTTCAGCACGCCCACAGCACAGACTCCTCAGACTCCAGCAGGTAGAGGCAGAGGTAGAGGGGGAGCATCTACTTCAGGTGTTGTTCAGCCCCGTGTGTATGCTTTAGCGGGGCGACAGGATCTTGAGTTTTCCCCAGACGTTGTCACAGGTACCTTAACTCTATATTTGCGTGATGTATATGCTCTGATTGATCTGGGTTCTTCCTTCTCATATATTACTCCGTATATCGCTGATTGTGTTGGGGTGAGACCTGAGCAAATTAAACCTTTCGAGGTATTCACTCCGGTTGGTGATCCCGTGATAGCGACACAAGTATATAAGGACTGTGTAGTGGTTATATGTGATCGCCAGACGAGAGCTAATTTGATTGAACTTGAGATGATAGATTTTGACGTAATTATGGGTATGGACTGGTTGGCATCGTGCTATGCTAATGTTTGTTGCCGGACAAAAGTATTTCGATTCCAATTTCCGGGAGAGCCCGTACTTGAGTGGAAGGGCAATACAGCTTCCCCAAAGGGTAGGTTTATTTCCTACCTTAAGGCGAGAAAGATGATAGCCAAAGGTTACATTTGTCATCTAGTTCGGGTTCATGACACGGAGGCGGAAGTGCCAACTTTCCAGTCGGTCCCGGTAGTGAATGAATTCCAGATGTGTTTCCCGACGAGTTACCAGGTCTTCCTCCAGAAAGGGAAATTGATTTTGCCATCGATGTATTGCCGGACGCCAAGCCTATCTCTATTCCTCCCTATCGAATGGCTCCAGCAGAGTTGAAGGAGCTAAAGGCACAGTTGAAAGACTTGCTCGAAAAGGGTTTCATTAGGCCCAGTTCATCACCATGGGGAGCACCGGTCTTGTTCGTGCGGAAGAAAGATGGGTCGCTACGAATGTTTATCGATTATAGACAGTTGAACAAGGCGACTGTGAAGAACAGATATCCCCTCCCCAGAATCGATGACTTTTTCGATCAATTGCAAGGTGCTAAATGGTTCTCCAAGATAGATCTGAGATCGGGTTATCATCAGGTGAGAATGAGGGAAGCAGATATTCCCAAGACTGCCTTCAGGACAAGATATGGTCACTACGAGTTTCGAGTAATGTCGTTCGGGTTGACGAATGCCCCGGCAGTGTTCATGCATTTGATGAATAATGTGTTCAGGCCGTTCTTAGACCTTTTTGTGATAGTGTTCATCGACGATATCCTGGTATATTCTCGCACAGAATCAGAACATGCAGATCATCTAAGAATTGTTCTTGGTGTTCTTCGAGATCGGGAATTGTATGCAAAATTTTCAAAGTGCGAGTTTTGGCTACATTCTATTGCATTCCTGGGTCATATTATTTCAGATGATGGTATCCGAGTCGACACTCAGAAAATAGAAGCTGTGAAGACTTGGCCAAGGCCTACGACGCCCACAGAAGTTCGTAGTTTCCTTGGGTTAGCAGGATATTATAGAAGATTTGTAGAGGGCTACTCATCTATTTCAACCCCGTTGACAAGGTTAACCCAGAAATCGGCTAAATTCCAGTGTAGTGATGCCTGTGAGCGTAGCTTTCAAGAGTTGAAAAACAGGTTGACCTCAGCACCAGTGCTAACACTTCCAGAAGGATCAGATGGCTACGTAGTATATTGTGATGCCTCCGGTGTGGGATTAGGCTGTGTATTGATGCAGCATGGGAAATTCATTGCATATGCCTCAAGACAGTTGCGAAAGCATGAACAGAATTATCCCACTCATGATCTTGAATTAGTCGCGGTCATTCATGCATTGAAAATACGGAGACACTACTTATATGGTGTGCACGCGGACATCTATACAGATCACAAAAGCCTTCAATATATTTTCAAACAGAACGAGTTGAACCTGCGGCAAAGGCGATGGTTAGAATTACTGAAGGATTACGATGTGAACATTCTGTATCACCCAGGAAAGGCGAATGTAGTGGCAGATGCACTTAGCCGCCGATCGATGGGTAGTTTATGTGGAGTTCCTTCGGAAAAGCGAGAAATGGTTCGTGAGGTCCATCGGTTATCAAGTCTTGGCGTACGGCCAATTGATTCAGGAGATGCAGGTATTAGCGTTAATAACCCCACAGTTTCATCATTGAATCTAGAAGTGAAGGAACGACAATATGAAGATCCTCAGTTAAGCCATTATCGAGATCTAGCTCATGAAAAGGGAAAGTCTCCATTCGAAGTTTCCATAGAAGGGGTCCTTAGATATCAGGACAGGTTATGTGTACCGGATGTGGCAAACTTACACCAACAGATTTTAGAGGAAGCACATTATTCTCGGTATTCTATTAATCCAGGTGCAACCAAGATGTACCACGACCTTAAGTTGCTGTATTGGTGGGATGGCATGAAACGAGACATAGCAGGGTTTGTAGCCCAATGTCCAAATTGTCAGCAAGTGAAAGCCGAACATCAAAAACCAGGAGGTTTATTGCAAGCAATGGAAATTCCTACGTGGAAATGGGAAGAAATTAATATGGATTTTGTGGTAGGATTATCCCGTACGCGAGGGAAGTGTGACTCTATATGGGTGATCGTGGATAGACTCACGAAATCAGCTCATTTTCTCCCTGTTAGAACCACATACTCCGCGGAAGATTATGCTAAATTGTATCTCAAGGAGATTGTACGACTTCACGGTATTCCTTTGGCCATTATCACAGACAGAGGGGCACAGTTCACAGCCAAGTTCTAGAAGTCCATTCAAGAAGGTCTAGGTACCCAAGTCAAGCTCAGCACGGCGTTCCATCCGCAGACCGACGGACAAGCCGAGCGCACTATTCAGAC
This sequence comes from Lycium barbarum, assembly GCF_019175385.1. NCBI lineage: Eukaryota > Viridiplantae > Streptophyta > Magnoliopsida > Solanales > Solanaceae > Lycium > Lycium barbarum. Next base: position 45,521,202 of record NC_083340.1, read on the forward strand.
CTTGGAAGATATGCTAAGGGCATGTGTAATGGATTTCGGTGGTAGTTGGGATGAGCATTTACCTCTTATTGAATTTGCCTATAATAACAGCTATCATTCCAGCATTCAAATGACCCCGTATGAAGCCTTATATGGAAGAAAGTGCAAATCTCCAATTGGATGGTTTGAAACCGGAGAAGTACAATTGATAGGCCCCGACTTAATCCAACAAGCGGTTGAAAAGGTTAAAGTGATTCGAGACCGACTATTAATAGCCCAAGGTCGCCAAAAGTCCTATGCGGACAACCGTCGATGAGACTTGGAATTTCAAGCCAACGATTGGGTATTCCTGAAAGTTTCACCAATGAAAGGAGTAATGAGATTCGGTAAAAATGGGAAGTTGAGTCCAAGATATATTGGACCTTATAAAATTATCCGCAAGGTGGGTCGAGTAGCCTACGAATTGGACTTGCCTTCAGAGCTCGAATCTGTGTATCCAGTGTTCCATGTTTCGATGCTCCGCAAGTGTATGGGAGACCCAACGAGAATAGTTCCGATTACTGATGTGCAAGTAACAGAGAAGCTAACATACGAGGAAAGGCCCATTGCCATTTTGGATAGACAAGTACGAAGACTTCGGAACAAAGAGGTTGCTTCAGTCAAAGTTCTATGGCGGAATAACAATCGGGAAGAAATGACTTGGGAAACGGAAGAGAAGATGAAAATCAAATATCCGCATTTATTCCACTCCCTGGAAGAAACTCAAGAAGAAACGTCAACGATATAAGGTATGTATACTTTAGTTTTAATGTTTTTGGTCGTGCGTGGCCGTGTATGTGTTGATATTGTGATATAGCCTTGTGAGGCGGTGATATTATGGGTCGTTGTGGTAAATCAGTACTGCCCAATTTACGAAGGAAACTTTGGCAAAATTTTTCCAAAATCCCCAAGTGTCGAACATCCGAGGAAGAATGTTCCTAAAGGGGGGAGAATGTTACACCTCGGAAGTTTTTCCGTACTGGTATGATGAGTGTACGGTGTTTCACTAAGTCGGGAATGGCTAATTACGAATCTCGGAAAATAATTATAAAGTTGCAGAGAAATTCACTACCAGTGGTCGTACGTGGTACTATACGGACCGTATAGTGGTTTACGGACCGTATAGTGCACTCGTCCTTCAACCTGCCAAAAATCTCAACTTTCTGGAAATTGTTGAATATGGTTAAATACGACCCAGTTTACGGCCCGTAAACTGGTTTACGGACCATAAACCAGGTCATAAACAGCCCTGTCCACCAGCCACACTTTCTGTTTCTTGGAACGCTTAAATACGTTCACTGGGACGGACCGTAAATCAGAATACGGTCCGTAAACTGCACAATACGGTCACTGTTCATCCCGACAGAAATTCATTAAACATTAGCTTTTGAGTTATTAAAAGGAACATTGGCCTCATTTTATTTCATTCATTATTCATGCAACTCAGGAGACCTCTAGAACTTTCCAAATATTTTCTCCACAAGAATTCAAGAGAATCACAAGGAACATCAATATCAACACCACTAAACTTATGAAATCAAGTGTAAGAACACCATAAAAGATCATCCAGGTCAAGAAATCCCACAAAGGGTGGAACTAGGGTTTTGGCTAAGTGAAGAATTTCAACTCAAGGGTTGTTCAACCACTATCCAAGGTGAGTTTCATGATCATTCTATGTTGTTTGAAGTATTGAGAAGCTTAGACACTTGAAATGTAGAAGAACCTAGAAATGGACCATTACTGAGTGAATAGTGCCATAAATGAATGATAGTGGGATTGAATTATGAATGTTGAAGTGTTGTGAATACAAATACATTATGAATGATGTTTACATCATGAAACAAGCGTTAAACGCAATGACAAGTCATAAGGCTAAAAATGGGGAAATTGGAGGAAAATGGTGGATTTGCTAAATGTACGTAAATGACGATGGTCGATTGTGATATTATGAGTAATGTTAGGAATGTTAAGAGTTGGGATAAAACATGAGAAAAATAGTATAAACAAGTGAAGCGCTGTCCGACTTCTCCTAGAATTAGCGACGCATTCTTGTAGTTAGTATGCTAATGTTGATATGAATTCTTATGAAGGTAACGACGCGATATTGAAGGAGAACGAGTGAGCGATATCTTAGCTAAACGACCAAGGTATGTGAGGCTAATCTTTCTTTCTAATGGCATGAATCTTTTGATGTAATTTCCTATTCCCTTCACGAGTTCTCACTTCCTAAGAAGTTAAAATCCTATACCTATGAATGTCCATATGAGATAAGCTATATGATACGATGACACTAGAATGATGATGATGTTATTTCTTGCCTGCACTCACCTCATGTACTAGTCCTTTCGAGGTGAGTCATAATGTCTATGATGACTTCATAATGTAATCGGGGGATCACGACCTCACATCACCCCGATAGAGTAAAGTTTATCATGAGTCATGTACACGCATTATGATAAGATAAGTATGTTATGATAAGCATATTACTAGGAGCATTACATTGAGCATGTCATGAGCATTTCACACCGTGCCTAGTTGGCCGGGCAGTCACCGCCAAGGCGGGCAGCTATACGGATACACCATGACCTTCGAGCATGGGCAGACACCACTAGTGGGCGGCATGAGATGGTACCCCGGACGCGGGAGGCCTGGACGCGGGCTAACGATATTGATGATTACACTGTTCCGACACGGACGGGCAGCTTGCATATGATGCATACAGGTTATGGTGATGAGTATGAGTACGATAGCATGCAATACTGCATTTATGATTACCAGTCAGATCCATATGTTTTATGTTGATGTTTTCCTTCTTTATGTATGCCTCTCATACTCGGTACAATATTCGTACTGACGTCCTTTCTTCGGACGCTGTGTTCATGCCCGCAGGTAGACAGGAAGGAGAGCTTGGCCCAGGTCATCAGTAGCTGTCAGCTAGAAGATAGCACTCCTTTGTTCGGAGGTGCTTGTGATTACTCTCTTTTGATGTACACTCCTATATGTATATTCTGGGCATGACGGAGTCTTGTTCCGTCTATGTATTCCTTATGTTAGTAGTGGCTCGTAGATACTCAGTGTGGGTTAGATGGTCCCATAAAACGATTTCCTATGTATGTATATTATTTTGACGGCCAATAGGCCAATGTATATGAAGTATGTATCTTTTAAATAAAATATGATTTTCTCGCAATTAGTGTGCAAAATGTATAAGAGAGTATTAAGTGAGCAGAATAAGCAGTAGAAAGAGCGGTGCCCGGTAAATTCTCCGGGTACCCGTCGCGGCCCCTAGTCGGGTCGTGACAACTAGAATGCAGCTCCGAAACAAATGGAGCGCTCATGTGTATCCGATGATGAATCACTAAGGGATCTGACACGTCTCCGTGCCTTACCAGTCATTCATTCTGTCTCGTTGCTCATCTTTCTATAGTTTAGTCTTTCACAATTCCGCCACTTATTTTACTAGTTTTCTTGACTATACATATCATAACCTTTTACTAGACTATTATCCCGCTCGCTTTCATATTGTTTCCTTCCTTCAATTAACTCCTTCTTTTCTTGTGCTCACCTTCATTTTCATTATCACATAATCTCTATTCTGAACTTTCCCTACAGGACCTTATAAGTCCTTCTCATTCGTTCCATACCTTGCCGATTTCACATTTGCCTTTATACTTTAGTCGCATAGATCATGTCATATCTTTTAGCCACTTCCTCGCTAGACTTTACTCATTTCTATAACAATCCTTATGGTATTCAGATTACATCCTGTTCATAATCCATCCTATAACGTAACATTTCTTAACCTTAGTTACTATTTTTATTATGTTTTAATTATACTCTGTGTAGTTGGCGTACTTAACCCTTCACCCTTTCTGATCAATCTTATCCTTAATGTCTCACAAGCTGTCTTATTAATACCTTCATAATTTGTCATAGTTCTTCCTCCTCCGTACTTTTATCTCAATCATACTACTACTCATTTTAACTATAAACTCGTCGTGACTTATCACTGCTTATCAGTTCAGTCGATACCTCAATATAACCTTCTGTTAAGATTTTCCACCTTTTCTAAACCATCCCATAGTATCACAAGCCCTTCGAAATTATCCTAGCATTTCATCAATAACACGTGGAACACATGATCCATGACAGCTCACAAGTTTGAGTTTTCCTTCCACGAATTCCATCTCCAATTAGTTGATTAAAACTAATAAACTCAAAGAACACAAGAACACTCCCACTCCAAGGTTACGTCACCATGAAGCGTCCTCCGAAACCACACAAGAAGAACTAGAATTCGACAAGCACCACGAGACTTCCATCGCTTAACTCACATAGTTTACCCTCAGAATATTTTGGGTTATGAACGAACTATTTAGTTCACAAACTACTTGTTGTATGCTTTTTACTCTTCCAATAGAGTGAAACTTAATTGCTAGACGTTTTTGCCCTTCAACATGAGCTTTTTCTAAGGTAAAATGTGGTTGGAAGATATTCTGGTCCGTCCAAATGAACTGCGAATTTGCTGCTCATATACGCTTCTTCGAAATAAAAATATTTCAACTAAAAATGGTGCCTTTTACGGATGACATGGGGATATCTCTTAAAGCTTTAATCCAACATAATAAATTTACCCTATCGGTATCGACTTTCAAGACATATTATGAACCTATATCTCATTCTCTCTTTTCTATTTCTGGGAAAATTTGGGCAGAGTTTCCTCTGTACTTCTTCCTATCCCAAACCCTGCACACAGGAAATACCAATAATGCCTCACAGGGCCAACATATATACGTATATATCATATCATGTCATAGCCACACAGGGCTCCCAATTTCCAATAAAAAGTATAAAGGTGTCGGAACTTACCTTACATATCGCACCTCGAGACGTACCTGATCCTTTAGCGATCTATCCTGTTATACCTTCCGATCTACCTCCCCTTTCATTCTTCAACTTTACATGTCGATCATACCTCAATATTCTTACCTTATCCGACAAGCCTCTTTCGCACCGTTACTTACCTGTGTACTTTGTAACTTCCGACACCATCAGTCGCTTCCTTCTGTTGATGTCGTTGTTCAGCTGAAATCAAAGGTTAGTATAAGGAATTTCATTTCCTATGGCTGGGCCCTATTATACGATCTTAGATATGAAAGAAAGGTAACATCCTAAATGTCCTATAGCTTCCTGTTTATAGATGTGGTGCACAACACACCGATAAACAAGACTCTACTAGACACGGTCTGTAGACACTCCGAGGATGAACTGCTCTGATACCACTTTTGTCACGACCCAACCCCGTGGGCCATGACTAGTGCCCGACCTGGACACCCGTATACGTACCTGTCTAATATAGTCATACAGAATCTAAGAACAATATGGAAACTTGTAGAGGAACTCCAAGGTTCATAACGTCGTCATATATATATATATATATATATATATATATGTCCAGATAAACAGTCTCCTGACGAGTCACAGCTAATCATATCACAAGAGGATACGCAAGCCGACAAGGCTGCCACTACATATCAATTTCATGTCATATGTAAGCCGACAAGGCTGCCATTGCAGACGAACATATCCATAGCACAACGTTTAGACACAGCTGAACAGAACTTATACACAACCCACACATATGTCTACAGACCTCTAACAGTATCGATAGCGAAATATGAAGGGACAGGGCCCCGCCGTACCCCTGGATAAACATATACATATACATCATAAGATCTGATCCAAAAGTCTAGACTCCGGATCAACGGAGCTCTCCAAAACAACTGAGTAGAAGTCCTATGCTGAAGGGTGACCAAACCGACTATCTGTACCTGCGGGCATGAAACGCAGCCCCCCGAAGAAAGGGGGTCAGTACGGAATATGTACTGAGTATATAAAGCATGAAATACAGTAAAAAGGATCATAACTGAAATAGGGAGTGCAGGAGATAAGTATAACATCCCGAATACCAAAACACTTGCCTTTTGAAACATAAATCATGCATGTCGATATCATATATCATACCTGGCCCATTATGGGACTCGGTGAATAAAGTCATCATATGCCCTCCTGGCCGCCATAACATATCATCATATCATCATATATATATATACCGTACCCGGCCCTCTAGTGAGGGACTCGGTGAACAATGTAGTGAAACTGTGCACGATAACATACCTGGCCCGGGACTCGGTGAAAGACATATTGAGGCATGCACGAGCAGAGTAGTGAGCAACCATATGCAATTTAAAACATTATCAAGACTCAAACAAAACAAGAAGAAGGGATTTACACCTGAGTATAAATAGCGACAATCATACCAAATGTCCCTCGAACGTCATCATAAATAATATCAAAAGAGCCTTAGGAACCATAGACATATTTCAATATAGAATGAAACAGCTTATAGAAGTCAAGGACATTAGTTATCATAGAGTTTCTAAGAATAGGAGCGTATATATATTTCGACTATTATCCAACGTATAGGAAACTGAAGAGGGAAGCTCAATCACTTAAGAGTTCTAACATCAAGAAGTGAATAAGAATCATTAATCACACTCAAGACTTATGAATAGGATTACCCCAAAGCTCATATCATTCATCACTTAAGTCTAAGACATGCAAAAAGAAAGAAGGGACAACTTTACATACCTGTTAACGATTAATCGTAATCTCATTCGCTTCGTTGCCCCTTTAGCCTATTTAATATAAAAGTAACGCTATCGTTAGTAAACTATACTTCCTAGCTCATAAATCTGTGACCAATCGCCTATAGAACTTATTCTTTAACTTATACTTTCTCGATTAGGGTTTTTCATTAGTTAAGGACTTAACGGAAATCGGGCAGCATTTTCCCTATATATTCACCTAGCCCGAATTTCCAATTATCCTCCTGTTATCACAGAAATACCAAAAATGAAAACAATAACAATATTCATATAGAATCCTTACAATTCAGTCCATAAACAACTCTAACAATCCAATAACCCTTTTTAATCCTTTTCAACCCACACTTTCGTATAACAACGATTTCATGCAATTTCTTACTTCCAATTTCATCCAATCCAATTTTAATCATTCCATTACAACACCATTAATACAATTATACTACAAAATAAGAAAATCTCTCCTAAATTTTCTCGGAGGAATTTCTACAATCAATTGCTCCAATTCCACAATTTCCTCTTCTTCAACTCAATATCCAATGTTGCTATCACCTCCTTGAACTTGCACATCACTTGCAACTTAATCCAAAATAGCAACAAAAATACTTTTTTCCTCCATCCATGGCTGGCCGAGAGCAGCCATGGAAATGTTGCTTCTTTCCTTTTTTTTTTCTTTTTTGCTCTCAATTGTAGAATGAACAATGAATTGAATATGTTGGTCATTATCCTATGTCCATATATGGTGTCCCTCCCTTGGACACGTATCCCCCCCCCCCCCCTATGACTCATCAAATTGGTTTTAATTTATTATTATTTATATATGTTTTTATTTAAAAATGGGTGGGGCCCACTCAAGGCATAATTAACTTAATTAGTCACTAATCCCTACTTAATAATTTAATCATAGTTAATTAATCCCTAATCTCCAATAATATTTCTACACTAAATAAAATTTATAAACAATATGTGTACTAATTAAAATTGAAAATTAAAAGTTCCCATTTCATGTCCGAAAATAATCCCGTCTTTAACATTAGTCGATTTGCTTGCGAATAATTCGACGTACAAAAATACGGGGTATAACATTATGTTTCGAAATGAAAAATGGTTTTTTTATGATTAAGAGCATTAGATATATGAATGAACGCAGAATGAGTAATAGAACGAGTGGTGCTCGGTGGTTAGCCCCGGGTACCCGTCATGGACCTAGTCGGGTCGTGACAAAAGTGGTATCTGGGCAGTTCAGTCCTAGGAAGTGTCTACGAGCCATGTCTAGTAGAGTCTTGTTTATGGTGTGTTGCACGCCACACTTATTTAGGAAAAATGACCATTCTTCTTCTTATGAGATCGTGCGATAGAGCTGTGTTATAAGATTTTCCCTCCCGAATAATGTGTTATGATTTCAGAGATGCCGCCAAAGAGAAAAGCTACAGCCACCCAGAAGGGCAGGACTACGATGGAAATGCGGGTAGAAAGGGAGCCGCCAAAGAATGTAGAAGAGGGTGAATCACATAATGAGGCTCCATCTAATACCTCTCCTACTCCCCCTATTATAGAAGAACAAGAGGGGGCTTCAGCTCCAGCTCCTATGCCTCCAGTTCCTCCCCCGGTTACTTTGGGTCAACAAATGACCGAGGCTGCCCATTTATTGACGCTGTTAGTTGCCGCCGAGGCACAACGGTAGAGTTCGAGTTCCAGTGACAGGGTAGTTAGTACTCGAGCCCGTGATTTCATGAGTTTGAATCCTCTGGATTTTTTCGGGTCAAAGCCGGATGAAGACCCGCAAGGTTTTATTGATGAAATGTTGAGAACATTGAAGATTATTCATGCCTCTGAAACTAAATCTGTGGAGGTGGCATCTTATAGACTCCGGGATATGGCAGTCTTATGGTATAATAATTGGGTATCCTCAAGGAAAGGGAATGAGCCTTCTCCAGTTTGGCAAGAATTTGTAGATGCCTTCATGCGCCACTATTTGCCACCCGAGGTCCGTCGAGCTAGACCGGATAGCTTCTTAAATTTAAAACAAAGAAATATGAGTGCCCGGGAGTATAGCCTTCAGTTTAATTCGTTGGCTAGATATGCTCCGACTATGGTGGACGACATGGGAGATAGAGTGCACCCATTTGTGAGTGGCCTAGGGCCACATTTATTCAAAGATTGTTTAATGGCTTCATTGCAAGAGGGGATGGATATTTTCCGCATTCAGGCCCATGCCCAGAATTTAGAAGAGCAACAACATCCACAAAAGGGTGAGCGTGATATTGATAGAAGGAAAGGTAAGAGGTCCAGATCCATGGGTGCTGGTAGCGACTATAGAGATGGATCGAGGCCGTCATATTCTAGACACTCGGGCCAATCGGTGACTAGTGCACCTCCACGATTTGTAGGTAGGAGATTTGACCGCTCCATTCATTCAGGGCAGGGTCAGAGCTCGTGTCACGACCCGACTCGGGGCCGCGACGAGCACCCGGTGCTAACCCACCCGAGCACCCTCTTAGCTTACTCTTATACTTACATCTAGGTGAGCCACATAATTATACATACATTTTCATTCATTCGTCAACTAGTCCCAATTTGGACAACGGTACATTTATATCACCATAGGCATCTATGCCACATCAATGTACGTCGGCCAACGTGGCCGACAAAATGATATACAAAACATAGGCCGACAAGGCCGGACATGTCTAACCATATACACATGACTACGAGCCTCTAAGGAGAGTATAACCTATCACATAAGCGGGACAGGACCCCGCTATGCCCATAATTATATACACAAAAGAATAAGTAACCAAAAGCTATGACTCCGGAAGAAATGGATCTCTGCTATGTAATCTCCGAATAGGCAGCTATGGATCAAGTCTGTCTCGCTGTGCACCTGCGAGAATGACGCAGCGTCCACAAACAAAAGGACGTCAGTACAAAGAATGTACTGAGTATGTAAAGCATGAGCAACATCGATAAATAAGCATCATGAAGATATACTGAAGGCTCTTATGATCTGAAAAAATATCAACATCGTAATCCTTTAGCAACTCCAACCATCGTCGTTGTCACAAATTCAACTGTTTCTGCTTGAAGATATTCTGAAGGCTCTTATGATCTGTATAAATATCCACATGGACACCATATAAATATTGTCTCCATATCTTTAATGCATGGACCACCGCAGCCAATTCTAAATCATGTGTTGGATAATTCTGCTCATGTTTCCGTAACTGCCTTGAAGCATACGCAATCACCTTATCGTGCTGCATCAATACACAGCCTAGCCCAACACCTGAAGCATCACAATAAACGACATATCCCTCCAATCCCTCTAGAAGTGTAAAGACTGGGGCAGAAGTCAATCGCCCCTTTAACTCTTGGAAACTACGCTCGCAAGCATCTGTCCATTGAAACTTTGTCGATTTCTGTGTCAACTTTGTGAGTGGTGCAGAAATAGAGGAAAAACCTTCAACGAATCTCCTGTAATAACCTGCTAAGCCCAGAAAGCTAAGAACCTCTGTAGGAGTTGTGGGCCTTAGCCAAGTCTTCACGGCCTCAATCTTTTGGCTATCCAGTCGAATACCATCAGCTGCAACAATGTGCCCTAAAAATGCCACTGAGTTCAACCAAAACTCGCATTTGGAAAACTTTGCAAATAATTCTCGGGTTCGAAGAACTCCAAGGACAATACGCAAATGATCCGCATGTTCAGCCTCGGATCTAGAATACACCAAGATGTCATCAATAAATACTATCACAAATACATCCAGGAAGGGCCTGAACACATTATTCATCAAATCCATGAATACCGCCGGCGCGTTAGTTATCCCAAACGACATTACTCGGAACTCAAAATGACCATATCTTGTTCTGAAGGCTGTCTTAGGGATATCTTTCTCCCTAACTCTCACTTGATGATACCCGGACCTCAAATCAATCTTCGAAAACCATTTAGCACCTTGCAATTGATCAAACAAGTCATCAATCCTCGGGAGAGGATATTTATTCTTAATCGTCACCTTATTCAATTGCCGATAATCAATGCACATTCTCAAAGAGGCATCCTTCTTCCGAACGAACAATACGGGTGCTCCCCACGGGGATGAACTAGGCCTAATGAAGCCTTTTTCAAGCAAGTCTTTCAATTGCTCCTTCAACTCTTTCAACCCTGCGAGTGCCATCCTATAAGGAGGAATAGATATGGGTTTAGTGCCTGGCAACACATCAATAGAAAAATCGATCTCTCGCTCGGGAGGAAGGCCTGGAAGCTCTTCCGGGAACACATCCGGAAATTCGTTCACTACCGGAACTGACTGAAGAGTCGGCGACTCAGCTTCTACATCTTGAACTCGCACTAGGTGATAAATACACCCTTTCGTGATCATCTTCCTTGCCTTTAGATAGGAAATAAACCTACCTTTTGGTGATGCCGCATTCCCTTTCCATTCTAAGACTGGTTCTCCCGAAAACTGGAAACGAACCATCTTCATTCGGTAATCAACATTGGCGTAACAAGAAGCTAACCAATCCATGCCCATAATAACGTCAAAATCTACCATTTCTAGCTCATACAAATCAATCATGGTACGACGATCACAAATCACAATCACACAATTCCTATATACTCGGCTAGCTATTACCGAGTCATCCACGGGTGTAGACACCTCAAAAGGTTTTATAGACTCCGGCTCAATTATAAATTGACCCGCAATATATGGAGTAACATATGATAATGTGGAGCCCGGATCCATCAAAGCATATACATCATGAGAGAATACCGATAATATACCTGTGACCACATCAGGAGAAGACTCAAGATCTTGGCGTCCAGCCAAAGCATAAATACGGTGCTGAGGACCGCTAGTACTGGGAGCTCTGCCTCTACCTCTACCATGGCCGACTGGCACATATGAACCTGGCCCCGTAGGGCGTACAGATGCTGAAGATCCGGCTACCGACCCTGATGGCTGGGTCCTACCTCTACCATGCACTGAGGGGCAATCACGCATAATATGGCCCGGTCGACCACATGAATAGCAAACATCTGAACCCAATCGGCATAGCAGAGCTACATTCTCAGAGACTACATAGCAGAGCTCCACTTCATTCGGAGCTATAGCTTTTGGGTACTTATTCTTTTGTGTACATAATTATGGGCATAGCGGGGTCCTGTCCCGCCTATATGTTATGACATACTCTCCTTAGAGGCTCGTAGACATGTGTATATGGTTAGATATGATTGGCCTTGTTGGCCTATATTTTGGATTTCATTTTGTTAGCCTCGTCGGCTTATGTACAATAATATGACCATAGATGTCAATGATGATATAAAGTTATTGTTGTCCAATGAGACTAGTATGATTGGTGAATAAAAATGTATGTTTAAATATGTGGCTCACCTAGATGTAAGTGTAAAGGTATGCTAAGGGTGCCCGAGTAGGCTAGCACCGGGTGCTCGTCGTGGCCCCTAGTCGAGTAGTGACAAAAGTGGTATCAGAGCAGTTCAGTCCTAGGGTGTGTCTACGAGCCGTATCTGGTAGAGTCTTGGTTATGGGTGTGTTGCGTGCCACACTTATTAACATGAAGCTGCGGGCATTTTAGGAATAAATGGCCTTCTTTCTTCATAAGAATCGTGCGATAGAGTTATGATATAAGAACTTCTTGTTCCTTAACCGTTTGTTGTGTATTTCAGAAATGCTTGAAAGACAAAGGGTACAGCAGCCCAAAAGGGCAAGACGGTGGCAGAAAAGTAGGCTGAAAGAGCACCGCCACCGGTAGTAGAGGAAAGTGAGTCCCAGAGTGCTGCTCAGTCTCAGTCCTCCCGTTCGGTACCAATACTAGAGGAGCATGAGGGAGCCTAAGACCCAGCTCCAGCACCTCCGGCTCCTCCACCGGATGCTTCAGGCCAAGATGTAAAAGAGGCCATTCATTTGCTTACTCAATTGGTTGCTGCCCAGACTCAGCGGCAAAGTACAGGGCAAGGTGATAGGGCTGTCAGTGCAAGGACCCGTGACTACATTAGCTTAAATCCTCCGGAATTCTTTGGATCAAAGCCGGATCAGGACCCTAAAATTTTTATTGATGGTATATTGAGGACTCTTCGGTTGATACATGCTTTGGACACTGAATCGGTAGAGCTAGCGTCATATAGATTGAGGGATGTCTCAATCCATTGGTACACAGTTTGGATGACATCACGGGGAGGCAATGCACCTCCCCCGGTATGGCAAGAATTTGTTGATGCTTTCCTCCGACACTATATGCCTCCGGAAGTCAGACGAGCTAGAGCTGATAAGTTTTCATCCATAAGGAAAGGTAGCTTGAGTGCGTTAGAGTATAGTCTCTGCTTCAATTCTTTGGCTAGGTATGCTTCGACCATGGTAGCGGATCTGGGTGACCGAGTGCACCGATTTGGGAAGGGCCTAGGGACACATTTGATGGATAGGTGCTTGACTACGTCCCTTCAGGACAATATGGATATTGCAGGCATTCAGGCCCATGCTTAGAACTTAGAAGAAAGCCTACAGTAGCAAAGAAGTGAACGCGAGCATGATAGGGGACATAGCAAGAGGGCCAAATCTTCGGATCCGATGAGCGACTTTAGAGGCGGGCACAGGCAGCAGTTTTCTAGGTATTCAGGCTATTCTATGACCAGTGCACTTCCACGGTTTTCAGGCCAAAGATTTGATAGATCTACTCGTTCCGGGCCGAGTCAGAGATTTTCGGGGTCTTAGTTCAAGGGTGATTCGGGTCAGGCATGGCCACCCGCACCACGATATTCCCAGTGTGGGAAGTTACATTGCGGTCAGTGCCGATCGGGTTCAGAGGCTTGCTATTCATATGGCCGGCCAGGCCATATTATGCGTGATTGCCCCTTGATTCATGGTAGAGGTAGGACCCAGCCTTTGGGGTCGGTAGCTGGATCTTCATCATCTGTATGCCCTATGGTGCCAGGTTCACATGCGCCAGTCGGCCATGGTAGAGGCAGAGGGAGAGTTCCCAGTTCTAGCGGTCATCAGCACCGTATTTATGCTTTGGCTGGGCGCCAAGATCTTGAGTCTTCTCCTGATGTGGTCACAGGTATATTATCGGTATTCTCTCATGATGTATATGATTTGATTGATCCGGGCTCTACATTATTATATGTTACTCCATGTATTGCGGGTCGATTTAGAGTCAAACCGGAGTCGATCAAACCTTTTGAGGTGTCTACACCTGTTGGTGAATCTGTAATAGCTAGACGGGTATATATAAACTCTATAGTTGTGATTTGCGACCGTCGTACTATGGTTGACTTTCATGAGCTAAACATGATAGACTTTGATGTCATTATGGGCATGGATTGGTTGGCTTCTTGCTATGCCAATGTTGATTGTAGAATGCAAATGGTTCGTTTCCAATTTCCGAGAGAACCAGTTCTATAATGGAAAGGGAATACTATGTCACCAAAAGGTAGGTTTATTTCCTATCTAAAGGCACGGAAAATGATCACGAAAGGTTGCATTTATCACCTAGTTCGGGTTAAAGATGTAGAAGCTGAATCGCCAACTCTTTAGTCAGTTCCCGTGGTGAATGAATTCCCGGATGTGTTTCCGGAAGAGCTTCCAGGCCTTCCTCCAGAGCGGGAGATTGATTTCGCTATTGATGTGTTGCCGGACACTAAGCCTATATCTATTCCTCCATATAGAATGGCTCCCGCAGAATTGAAAAAGTTGAAGGAGCAATTGAAAGACTTGCTTGAGAAAGGCTTTATTAGGCCTAGTTCATCCCCGTGGGGAGCACCCGTATTGGTTGTCCGAAAGAGAGATGGCTCCTTGAGAATGTGCATTGACTATCGGCAATTGAATAAGGTGACAATTAAGAACAAATATCCTCTCCCGAGGATTGATGACTTATTTGATCAATTACAATGTGCCAAATGGTTTTCAATGATAGATTTGAGATCCGGGTATCATTAGGTGAGAGTTAGGGATAAATATATCCCTAAGACAATCTTCAGAACAAGATATGGTCATTTTGAGTTCCGAGTGATGTCGTTTGGGCTAACTAATGCACCGACAGTATTTATGGATTTGATGAACAATGTGTTCAGGCCCTTCCTAGATTTGTTTGTGATTGTATTCATCGATGATATTTGGTGTACTCAAGATCCGAGGCAGAACATGCGGATTATCTGCGTACTCTCCTTTGAGTTCTTCAAACTCGAGAGTTGTTTGCAAAATTTTCTAAGTATGAGTTTTGGTTGAACTCAGTGACATTTGTGGGACACATTGTTGCAGCCGATGGTATTCGAGTGGATAGCCAAAAGATTGAGTCTGTGAAGACTTGGCCAAGGCCCACGACTCCTACGGAGGTTCGTATCTTTCTTGGCTTAGCAGGTTATTACAGGAGATTTGTTGAAGGTTTTTCCTCTATTTCTGCACCACTCACAAAGTTGACCCAGAAATCAACAAATTTTCAATGGACAGATGCTTGTGAATGTAGCTTCCAAGAGTTAAAAGGTAGATTGACTTCTGCCCCAGTCCTGACACTTCCAGACGGATTGGAGGGATACGTTGTTTAATGCGATGATTCAGGCGTTGCGCTAGGCCGTGTATTGATGCAACATGATAAGGTGATTGTGTATGCTTCAAGGGAGTTACGGAAACATGAGAGGAATTATCCAACACATGATTTTGAATTGGCTGCAGTGGTTCATGCATTAAAGATATGGAGACATTATCTATATGGTGTCCATGTGGATATTTATATAGACCATAAGAGTCTTCAGTATATCTTCAAACAGAAAGAGTTGAATTTGCGGCAACGACGATGGTTGGAACTACTGAAGGATTATGATGTTGATATCTTGTTCACCCCGGAGAAGTGAATGTTGTGGCTGATGCTCTTAGCCGTAGATCGATAGGTAGTTTATGTGGTGTACGACAAGAGAAGAGAGAAATGACTCGTGAGCTCCAGCAGTCAGCCAGCCTAGGAGTTCGAGTAGTGGACTCATGTAGCAGGGGAACTACCATTCAGAATTCAGCAGTCTCGTCGCTAGTAGCGGAAGTGAAAGAGTGACAATACGAAGATCCCATGCTAATGCATTATAGAGATACACTCCCTCAGAAAGAGGAGTCATCATTTGATATTTCAAAAGACGGAGTTCTTCGATGTCGGGGCAAATTATGAGTCCCCGATGTGGCAGGTTTACGCCACCAAATATTGAGAGAAGCTCATTATTCCCGTTATTCTATCCACCCCGGAGCAACGAAAATTTATCATGATCTTAAGTCTATATATTGGTGGAATGGGATGAAGAAGGACATAGCGAAATTTGTAGCTCAATGTCCCAACTGTCAACAAGTAAAAATTGAGCACCAAAAGCCCGGCGGATTGTTGCAAGCTATAGAAATCCCAACTTGGAAGTGGGAAGTAATTAACATGGACTTCATTACAGGCTTACCCCGTTCTCGACGTAAGTATGATTCCATATGGGTGATTGTGGATAGACTCACTAAGTCAGCTCATTTCTTACCAGTCAGAACGACGTATGTGGCAGAAGATTATGCGACGCTTTATATGAAAGAGATAGTGAGACTCCATGGTGTCCTAGCATCTATTATCTCCGATAGAGGGACTCAGTTTACAGCTAATTTTTGGAAGCCTTTCCAAGAGGGTTTAGGGACCCAAGTGAGCCTTAGCACGACATTTCATCCGCAGACCGATGGGCAAGCTGAACGTACCATTTAGACTCTTGAGGATATGTTACGGGCATGTATGTTAGATTTTGGAGGTAACTAGGATGATCACTTACCACTCATTGAGTTTGCTTACAATAATAGTTATCATTTTAGCATCCAAATGGCACCGTACGATGCTTTATATGGGCGAAAGTGTAGATCCCCAATTGGGTGGTTTGAAACAGAAGAGGCTAAATTGATAGGGCCAGACTTGGTCTTGCAAGCCATAGAGAAATTCAAGCTCATACAAGATCGGTTGTTAGCAGCCCAAAGTCATCAAAAGTCCTATGTGGATAATCGTCGAAGGGACTTAGAGTTCCATGTGAAAGATTGGGTACTCTTGAAAGTGTCACCAATGAAGGGTGTAATGAGATTTGGCAAAAAGGGGAAGCTTAGTCCCCGGTACATTGGGCCTTATGAGAATGTGCGCAAAGTAGGCAAATTGGCCTATGAATTAGATCTACATCATAATTTAGAGTCAGTTCACCCATTTTTCCATGTCTCGATGCTTCGTAAATGTGTTGGAGATCCTACTAGGATCGTGCCAATAAATGATGTACAATTGATAGAAAAGTTGACTTACGAAAAGGTACCCATTGCGATACTAGATAGGCAAGTACGGAGGCTTAGAAACAAAGAAGTGGCCTCAATTAAAGTTTTGTGGAGAAATAATAACCGAGAAGAGATGACATGGGAAGCGGAAGAAATCATGAAATCTAAGTACCCACATTTATTTCAGCCCCCGGAAGAGGGCCAAGATGAGACATACGGCCAAACATACGGCCCGTATATCTGGTCAGGGACAGGTTTGGTTTATTAAATGATGGATACAAGTTCATTTCATTTCATTTCCATATCACACCCCTTCTCTCTAAAACATCTCTCTACATTTATTCCACAAGAATTCAAGAGGTATTAGTGATCAACAACATAAACTAAGTGAATCAAGTGCAAGAAAACCCATTAAAGATCATCCAAGTCAAGAAATCTCATTGGAGATGAACTAGGGTTTTTGCTCAAGTGAAGTATTACCTGTTATATCCCGCATTTTGGGCGCTCGGACAATTCAAGGTAATTGCGGGAAAATGACAAGCGAGGCTTTATCTTTATTTTGTTAAGCACATGAGTTGGTTATGAAAATTTTGAAGTGGGAATATTAAGAAAGGTCAAGGGCATAAAGGGAAATTCGCAACATGACTCGTGGAAATATGGAGGAAGACGAAGGGTAAATTTGGAATTCAGAAAAATTTATTTTTCATGAAGTGCAAAATAGAACAAAAAAAAATGGGCTTGGGTCATTGGACCATGTTGGCCATCCAAGTGGGTGGGCTTGGCCCAATTAAAGGCTTAATGGACAAGACTTAAAAGATGACTAAGTCATCTTTATCCTCATAATATCTCCTAGAAAATTTGAGAAGTCTCAAGAAGAGAAGAAGGAGAAAAAAATCTCCAAGGCCATTCGGCCATAGTAAGACCCAACAAAACCTTGGAAAATGTTTTCTTCAAAAATCATTTTCTACCAATTGAAGGGTTCCTAGCAAGGTGGAGTGGTTCTTGGAACAAGAGAAATTCATATTCTTGCAAGTTACAAGTCTTAACTAAGTGGGAAGTTAAAGAAGAAGGTAAGAATTCATTCTTCTCCTTTCTTTATATGTTATGGATATTGGTGCATGTTGTAGTGTACAAAAATGGATGAAATTCATGAGGAATATGAATATGGGGGTGTAGCCGTGCATGTATGTGTGTGTGTAGGAATCATGTCTTAATTATTTTATCTCGTGGTTAGTTGTGGTTGTAATGAATGCTATGTTAATAATGGTAGTTGGATGATTTTAGTGAAGTTGTAGCCATGTGTGAATGATGTTGGACGTGAGTTGTATATCACATGTATAGCCGTGTATATTTGGTGAATCATGAAGGAATGGTGAGTAAGTTTTATTTAGTATGTTGGTTGTTGTGTTGTGAAGTTTATATTGCAAATGAAAGCCTAATGAGCTTAGTGAAGTATTAGTAGTTGGAGGCTTGTCTTGGAAGATTATGTAAATTAAATATGATGTTCATGCATGTATGGAAATATAATGTTGTTAGTGTGAAGTTGTTAGTGCGTAAATTATTAAGTTGTTATTGTTTTTATTGGAGTTGGAAGGCTTTGAAGGAAGTAGTATATTGATTGAGTTGTTATAATGTATCTTGGATTGAATATGGAAATTGTTAGTATGGTTGTTGACATTATGTTGATAGTTTGGCAGGGTTGAATTCCCGGATTGTTGTTGATTAAAAATTGGCTAAGTTGAGTTTTGGGGATGGTGTATGTACAGAGGAAGTGCTGCCGAAATTTCGGTAGACAAGTGTTATTTTAAGATTCCACTTCTAAATGCTCTAATCAAGGTTTGGTGAATGTGACCAATTTGTAGATTTTGGCGGATTTGCAACTTGAATTTGGAGTAGCATAAGGAGCGGAAAAAGGTATGTAAGGCTTTACTCCTTCTTCTTTGGCATGTCTTAGACATACTAGGTTGGATTCGAGCCTCGGGAACAACACTACTCTCCGGAATCCGTACCTAAAGTTACCCCTTTTTCATTCAGTACAATTGAATTAGATATTCATGAATAGTTGGAAGAATTACCTAAACATCTAGATCTTGCGCAAATGGAACTCGAATACCTTAAAACCCTCACAAGTGACGCCATGAAATGTAACATATGCAAATTGTGTACGCTACCTCACTCGGCCCGATGTGGGCCCATTGTTCCCGGATTTTCCTTATTATTCCGTTTGACCTATTTTGGAGTAGAATCCAAAGGAAACTTTTGATCCTTGTTCCGTTTATCAAATGACAAGTACTGTAACTATCCTAATGAGAATACTTCTATGATGATAATGATAACGATGATGTAAGGAAGAGAATATGCCTATGATAAGTATGACAAGAATGATTCCATGGCTAAGAGTCTTAAGCTAAGGATTCAATATGAGTATGAAAGTATCAAACTAGTTCTTGATCTTTAATTCCATTCCTTGGTTATGACACTATCTTCTAATGATTCCAAAGCAGATGAATTGATTTCTATGACATCCATGACTTCATTCTATGTTTCTTTCAACGCTATTCTCCGTTGATAGTCTCGCCTTATAAATACTCGTTCCTTCAAGGTGAGACAAAGGATCACGGTTATTCCATAATGTAATCGGAGGTCACCGACCTTACGTCACTCCGATGGATACATGATTTTCTTTGGGCTCTCCTGCATGCTTGTATGACATATGTATACGAGATAGGAATATGTACATGGGGGATGGGAAGGGACACATGTTTCATTGCCACCTGGTCAGCTGGCGTTATCATCCCGGACGCGGGATGCCCGGACGCGGGATATATGGGCGAGCCGACGTATTTCGGTGCTATGTGGGCAAGCCGACATTGTTCGGTGCTATGATATAACATGCTATGATATAACATGATATGATATAACATGCTATGATATAACATGATATGATAAGACATGACATGATATAAGTTCTATCTTCTATGTCTATGAAAAAGAAATGTGTTTCAAAAAAAAAAAGGAAAGACAAGCATGCATGGTATCCGGCCTGAAAGGGTATTCCTATGTACAGGTTACTTCTTATCTGATTATATGTCCGATGATCCCATGATACTGTTATTCATACTTTATGTTGCTGTTTGTATTATCTTCCATGCCTTACATACTCGGTACACTATTCGTACTGACGTCTCTTCTTGTGGACGCTGCGTTTCATGCCGCGCAGGTCAGCAGGTAGACAGATTTGACTCCTAGGAGCTTCATCAGCAGTATTGTAGCAGCGCTCCAGTTGTTTTTGGAGCCTCAGTCTCTTGGTACTACTTTTGTGTATATAATCGGGCACGGCAGAACCCGGCCCTTCTTGTAGAGATATGTATGCTATGCTTTGTACTTTTGTTCATTTTTGGGTTGTATAACATGCTAGCAGATTTTATTAACACCTAATTATGGTTATGCTATTAATGATAAGAATAAGTAAAGAAACAACGGTATTACCAATCTGGCCCACTTAGTAATAAGAATGAGATACGAGTTAGGGGGTACTCGGTACACGTATCGGGTATCTGTCGCGGCCCCTAGTTGGGTCGTGACATTACCAACCAAGGCTCGTTCCTACAACATATAAGGTAATATTTATGGTAATTCTATGTTGTTTATTAGAGAGTTGAAATACTTAGATTGTAGAAAGGTATAGAAGAATGGGTCATGAATATGGAATAGTGCCATTGTGAGTAATAGTTTGAATTGAGTCATGATTCTTGATGTGTTGTGATATAAATATGTTACAAATGATGTTGAGGAAATGGGATAGGCAATGTATGTGAATGAACGTAGTCATGTGTTATGATTATGGATATGGGTGATTGAAAGTGAATTGAGAAACGTGGATAATGTGGATGAATAAGGCCTATTGCTATGATATTGTGAATGTATTATTGACGTTTGGGAGTTGATATACGCTATGGAGGAATGTCGTATAAATAAAGGAGATGCTGTCCGATTTTCTCTAGTTTTAGTCATGTATGCTAGCTATCGATTCTAATGATAGTATTACTTTAATGAAGGTAGAAACGTGAGCTTCGGAGGAGAACGTGCAAGTGGTAAATAGTTGAATGGAAAGGTATGTAAGGCTAACCCTTCTTTCGTAAGGCATGGTTCTTTGGCCAATCATCTAAACCTGCAATAAGATTGTGATATCCTTCAAATGATTCTATCTTTCGAGCTATTGAGCTCATGATCCTCGATATGTATTACGATTGTACTAAGTTCCTCATATGATGAGTAATCCTATAAGGATAGATGTAATGAATGACGATAATAGTGATAATGATATTGATGACGACTATAATGGTAATAGCGATGACGATAACGATGACGATGATAATAGTGATGATAATAGTAAAGATGCTTATGAGCTATTATGTTTATGTGTCTATGTGTGACTATTATGGAACCCCGAGCTTATAAGGCCGGGTAGAATATGTATGTATGTTTATGTAACGCGCGCGCACCACTGTAGTTGGGTACGGACAACACTGAGCCTTTGTAGGGCCAGGTATGTGCAACACTGAGCCTTGGTAGGGCCAGGTATGTGTAACACAGAGCCTTGGTAGGGCCAGGTATGTGTAACAATGAGTCTTGGTTCGCCAGGTATGTATGATCACCGAGCCTAGCTATGGTTGAGTACGTGAACACCAAACCTTTGCGGTCGGGTATGCTATGTAAGTGATATATGTATGACATGAATATGTCTATGCTGTGGGTAGTTATATGATATAGATATGAGTATGAATACGAATATGATACGATTACGAATAAGAATATGTACATGATATGAATGTGAATATGGATATGGAAACGGAGGTATGTACACAAATACGTATTAGAAATGGAAAGTTCCTATGAAAGGCAAGTAAGTGCTTATGTTGATGATATTACTATCTCCCACCCTATGCTATTTCTTATGTTCTATATTATGCTTCTATGTTGATATTGATCATGCTTTACATACTCAGTACATTCTTCGTACTGACATCCTTTTTGTTTGTGGACGCTGCGTGATGCCCGCAGGTGCACAGGGAGACAGAATTGATCCATAGCTACATTCTCAGAGACTACATAGCAGAGCTCTACTTCATTCGGAGCTATAGCTTTAGGGTACTTATTCTTTTGTATACATAATTATGGGCATAGCGGGGTCCTGTACCGCCAATATGTTATGACATACTCTCCTTAGAGGCTCGTAGACATGTGTATATGGTTAGATATGATTGGCCTTGTCAGCCTATATTTTGGATTTCATTTTGTTAGCCTCATCGGCTTATGTACATTGACATGGCCATAGATGTCAATGATGATATAAAGGTATTGTTGTCCAATGAGACTAGTATGATTGGTGAATAGAAATGTATGTTTAAATATGGGGATCACCTAGATGTAAGTGTAAAGGTACGCTAAGGGGTGCCCGGGTGGGCTAGCACCGGGTGCTCGTCGCGGCCCTTAGTCGGGTCATGAAAATAATATCGTAAACAACAATCATCATTTATCTACATTATCCGCATTTCACCATTCCTCTTCAATTTCTCCATAATTGTGAATATAGTTCACTATTGCGTTTTGTCATATATAATACTTATTCCATGGTCCAAATGTCATTCATAACATACTTACAATCACAACATACCAATATTCATAATTCACCTCAAATTACCATTCAATAATGTCACTATTCCCACATTTATGACCCACTTTCTATATCTTTATACAATCCATGTGTTTTTAACTTTCAACAGCTTCAACAACCAAGAATGATCATAAAATTCACCTTAGATAATGGATGAATAAGCCTTTAGTGGGAATCCTCTTGTTGCACAAAACCCTAGTCCACTTCCTTTGGGATTTTCTTGGCTTATATGAACTTTGATAGGTTTTCTACACTTGACTTTGTGGATTTGGTATAGTTAATCATGGTTTTCCCTTGATTTCTTGTGGATGAACAATGGAGAGAACTCTAGAGTGTTCTAGAGAGAAGGGAAGTGAAGTGGGAAATGAAATAAAATGAACTTGGGTCCCCTATATAAATCATGAAATCTGTCCCGACCAAGATATACGGACCAACATACGGTCTGTACATTTTATACTGGCCGTATGTTTGGTCCAGTGAATCATGCCCCTCTTTGCTAAATATACGGCCTAACATACGGCCAGTATAATTTATACGGCCAGTATGTTGGGCCGTATAATGCCCAGTTGTTCTGATTTCGTTCTCGTCGACTCATTTGATCTCCAATCCTTATGGAGCCTTCTCAACACTTGTTTAACACTTCAATACCAATCTAAGGGACAGTATTGATCTTCTCCAAAACATCATTAAACCATCATTGACTCATTTCTCATAATTCTTTCCGATACACAACGTATGCCTTGCCTTCCTTGACAACTTTCTTCCCTCACCTCCAATGTTTTAACATTTCGATTAGGATCGTCTAATGTTATTTCTTAATTATGAAAAACATCACATAAGTTGTACTCTTCGTCAATCTACTTGCTGTGCATGAACGGAAAATTTCCGAGGTGTAACATTCTTCCCCCCTTGGGAACATTCGTCCTCGAATGTTAAACTATCTAAGAATTCTACGAACATTTGGCCAGAGTTTCCCCTGTAATATGGTGCTACCATCCTGTTACAACATCCCATAACAATATTGCCTCACAGGCCACAACATAATAGCTTAAATTGGCCACACGCGGCCCATATGCATAAAACGAATTCGTACATACCTCATAACCTTGATGTTTCATCTCGAATGTCTTCCGGGGCTGAAACAAGTGCGGACACTTAGATTTCATATTTTCTTCCGCTTCCCGAGTCATTATTCTCGATTTGTTATTCTGCCATAAGACCTTAACTGAGGCCACTTCTTTATTTCAAAGTCTCCGTACTTGCCTATCTAATATGGCAATGGGTACTTCTTCATAAATCAACTTTTCTGTCACTTGAACATCATTTACTGGCATGATCCTAGTAGGATTTCCAACACATTTACAAAGCATTGAGACATGGAAAATTGGGTGAACTGATTCCAAATCAGGAGGTAGATCTAATTCATAAGCCACCTTGCCTATTCTGCACACAATCTCATAAGGCCTAATGCGTCGGGGACCAAGCTTCCCTTTCATTCAGTGATCTTATTGCATTCGTAAGTTGTCACACCTCAAGGCTACCGTAGGAAGCGTATAGCATGTACTTATGTCATATTCCAAGTAATTGTCCTATTTATCCCTAACAATAATCCCAACTCAACATTTCAACTCAATTTACCATATGTT
Organism: Lycium barbarum; assembly: GCF_019175385.1. Classification (NCBI taxonomy): domain Eukaryota; kingdom Viridiplantae; phylum Streptophyta; class Magnoliopsida; order Solanales; family Solanaceae; genus Lycium; species Lycium barbarum. Next base: position 45,545,476 of record NC_083340.1, read on the forward strand.
TTCCTTCAATTGATCTGGGGTATCATGACCACACTATTCTTGTTTACCTCTTACTCCTCTTTTTAAGTATCCACCTGGTTTCATTGGCGAAGTATAATTACTTGCGAGTAACATAATCGTTCTTGCGTGATTCGTGTATATACACATCTATACATATACATGTATCCCTATCTGCATCCGTATTCATAATTGTACTCATTTAGATATCATATCCATGGTCATATTAATATATATATCATTTACATAGCATGCCCAACCAGGAAGGTTCGGTGTCATTCATACCAAAAGTCTTTTGTCTATCTGTAGTAACTTATCTCGTCGTGCTCTCTTCCTTCCTTGATTATCATATCTAGTGTCCTACAATAGAAAACCTTAGGTCTCTTTCTTAATTGTCGCTTATAAATAGCAATATCATTCACAACGACTTTACCGCTAGTGTCTTTACCTCTATTCTAGTATAACACCGCTATCCTTTACAATACCCCTTGAGTTATTTTCTCTCAATGTCACGTTGTTCAAGGTCTTCGCGAATGGTTTCCCGTACAGTCTCAGAAGTCTGCCCAATTTATGTTCATTTATTTACTAGTCATTAGATTCATTTCTGCATAACTCTCGCTCTTTGCTTTAGAGTCTATATCTATCACATCTTAGGGTCCATCATTTCAATCTTCATACTTGTATCCTCTTTATTCGCTTCCCCCCTTTAAGGGTTTTACTTGTACCATTCTAAATTCGTTGCCGCACCTTCAAAGCGTGAATTCATATACCCCTCACTATGCTACATCTTACTCATATCGTTTCCCATAATCTATGGCTACAATAATTCATGTGTGAAGTCTTAGCATACTCACCTTGCAGTCTTGTAACTAAATAATACAAGCGATATAGCAATCCGAAAAAATGTATTTTACTTTGTCTAAATCCACTCCGATTAACAGCTTCTGTCCCATAGGGATACTCACCATAGTAGTAGGTCTAATTATCCATACCATCCATATAATGTCACTTGCCCTCTTCTTTGGTGCTCAAAGTTCACTTGTCACGTCATATTTGTTTTCCAGGGCCTAAGTCTCATACGCCACTAATACCCTTCATGCCTCATATTCTTTTACCCTTGGTTTGCATTCAACCCTGATTTTCAAAACCAATCATAATCGTATTATATTTGTCGTTGATGACAGATTTGCTCTATCGCTTTATCGTTGTACGGTAACTCACAACTCATGATCATCTTTTTATTTTCAAGTCTTTACTTCATATACTTTACTCGTTCTAACTTGGTATAGGATATTCGTATGAAATGTATCTTCCTTTAATCATAACACAAATACTTCTTAAGCACGCGTACTTCGTATATTTCCTTTTCTCTCTATTCTCGTTCTTATTCCTTCCTCCTCAATTTATCTTGTTTTCTCCCGTTTTATAATCAATCCTTTATTCTTCGCATGAGGAACCCTATTCTTAACTTAGTACCGCTTGCCCTTTAGAGTGTACTACCTTTGTACAATCCATTCTTTACCTCCAAGACTTGTACTGTTCATCCTGATCATCTCCTCTCATCCTTATTGTGGTGATCCTTTCATTATTCATCTTTTTGTAGTCTTGGTCTTTTACATCCGGCTAAAAATATCGCTTAGATTCTTGATTATGCCAATCACAAACTACTACTACTCTGCCATCTCACTCTTCTCTGATTTCTTTTTCAAGTTGACTCCCCCCTTTTGCTTGCTATCATTTATGTCATTGAGAAACCCCTATCCTGGACTTTCCCCTAACCAGTTCTTATAAAATTTCTCATCTACTGCTCCATGGCTCGCTTGTTGGTTTCATATTCGCGTTCACTATTTATTCATATAGAACATGTCACATCTTTAGTTGTTTCCTCGCTATACTTTGCATTACCATTCCTATTACGTTATCATTATACCCTGGGTTTAGGAAGCTGCGGAGGAGCACCTCTTGTTGAACTAACTGAGTACCTAGAGGATTGTTGCCTCAGGGCACCCCTACACTCATGATCAAGCCCTGAAGAACTAACTCTCTTTCTCCAACCCATGTTATTGGGGCCCACATCCTGCCGTTGAGCTTGAGCGGCTACCAATTGAGTCAGTAAAAGAATAGCCTGTATCATCTCTTGGCCCGAGCCATCTGGTGGAGGAATGGGGGTGCTGGAGCTAAAGTTGAAGCTCCCCTCTGATCCTCGAAGGTGGTCGAATTATGGGAAAACCGAGGTGGGGCCTTATTCTGGGGTTCGCCCTCTTCCATATATATAGACAACTCCCGTTCAAGCCCTTCTTCAACTACTACCTTGCCCTTTTGGGCTGCCGTAGCTTTTCCTTTCATCAAATTTGCTGAAATTATAATGCACCATTAGGGAGGGGATAATCTTATAATACAGCTCTATCGCACGATCTCTTGAGATGAAAGATGGTCATTTTTTCTAAATGCCCTGTAGCCACTTGTTTATTAGTGTGGTGCGCAACACACCACAAACAAGACTCAAATTTATACTCAAATCATGACAAAGTCATTTTTCATTTTGAAAACATAATTACTTTCATATACATATGCCTCTTGGCCATCAAAATAAAATATATACATAATAGCATCCTCATGAGACAATATAACCCACACTGCGTGTCCACGAGCCTCTACTGGAGTGCTAGACATAAGGACGGGACAAGACCCTGTCATGCCCAAAATATACATGCACACAAAAGAATAATCATAAACACCTCCGGACAATGGAGTGCTCTCAAATAAGTTGCTAGCTCCTATGAGTCTGGATCAGGATCACCTCCCTGTCTACCTGTGGGCATGAACACAGCGTCCAAAGAAAACAAACGTCAGTGCGAACATAGTACTGAGTATGAGAGGCATAAACAATAATGAAACATCAATGAAATGAGGAGTAATCTGTAACTGACTACGAATCATAAAATAAATAAATCATGCTGTCTTACTCATACTCATCATCATATCATATATACATAAATGTAGAAGTATAAGCATAAGCTGCTCGTCCATATAAGTCTAAAGAATCCCAAAGTAAGGTACGATGTCCATGAGGTTAATGATCCTAGGTATGGTTCCATTGATGTTGTTCCTTGTGTACACTCACCTTAAATGTTAGTCCCTTCAAGGTAAGATATGATGAATATGATCACTCCATAATGCAATCGGGGTTTCACGACCTCATGTCACCCCGACATAGCTATAGTTTCCTTTAAGTTCTAATGCATGTTTTATGATAAATGTATGATGATGATAAGTTTATGATGAGTGTATGATGATATGATTCCACCGTGCCTAATTAGCCGGGCAAGTCACCGCGAGGGCGGGCTACATACTATTCCACCGTGCCTAATTGGCCGGGCATGTCACCGCTAAGGCGGGCTACTTATAATTACACCGAGCCTAGAGGGCCGGGCATGACACCACTAGTGGGCGGCATATGATGGTTACCTGGACGCGGGTTAACGACGATGGTATATATGATATGATGACATATGTGATACGATGATATATGTAATATGATTAAAATGCACACTCTAAAAAGTCAAGCAGGTTATATCTATTCTTCACCTTATGTCTTATGATTTCTCTATTATGTTCATTTCATTCATGCCTTACGTACTCAGTACAATGTTCGTACTGACATCCTTTTTATTTGGACGTTGTGTTCATGCCCACAGTAGACAGGGAGGTGATCCAGACTCTAGGAGCTATTAGTAGGCCTTGAGAGCACTCCATTATTCCGGAGGTGCCATTGACTAATTCTTTTGTGTATATATATGTTTTGGACACGATGGGGTCCTGTCCCGTCCATATGTCTAGTACTCTAGTAGTGGCTCGTAGATACGCATGTGTGGGTAGTATGGTCTCACGATGTTCTTAAGGTATATATATATTATTTTAATAGCCAAAGGGCTTATGTACATAAAAGGAATTTCTATGATTAAGATCATTAGATATATGAATGAATGCAGAATGAGTAATAGAACGAGTGGTGCTCGGTGGTTAACCCCGGATACCCATCATGGCCCTAGTCGGGTCGTGACAACAACTAGGTGACTAGTCCTCAAAATAAGCTTATTATCACACAAACATGATTCATGGATAGTTTCCACACACTGATGGACCTAAAGACACCTACATATACACACACTCATTGCCAAACTACTAATCTTTAAACCCTTCTTTTTATGGCCCTTTTTATCAGTGTAGACATATTCCATTCTTAGGTTAAGACAAAGTTTGACAATTACCTCTTAATCCACCTATTAGATTAAATGATTTACTCACTTTTAGCAAACATAGGCCATCTTAAAAACTGCCTTGAAACCAGTTCATATTGACAATGGTGAAGAACTTTTTTGACTCAACCACAACACTTCACAAGTCTTGCTCAAAGATAGAGTCAGCAATCTTTCAAACTTATTAAAAGCAAAAAAATCAAACAAGGCAAAGGCAAAGCTAAAGGAAACAACTTTATGTCTGGTTTAAATCCCTTCCCCTCCCCAGAATCATTTCATTTTAAAGACCTTTATCTTAATGTATGCTAATACGACCCAAAATGCTAAGTTTTCAATCAAGCAGGTATGACTTCGGTGAAACAGCAGGGATCAGGCCAAACAAAAGAACTTAACTCCCTTGTAACCACCAATACCCTTAAGGCCAAGCAGATTACCAAGTAAAACAAGCAGAAATCCCACAAAAGGCACACAGTAAACCTTTACCCTTTTAGAACCAAAACACATCACTAGGTAGGACATACATGATCAGACTAAACCTGAGGCATATCAACACACCAACTTCCAAACAAACAACAACATTAATAAGGACAAGTTATGATCAGGCTGGGTCCAGTTTCTGTTAGTCTTTTAACTTTCCAAACAAGTAGATGATCAGGTGAGACAACATTAACTAGGCTGGGTTCAAGACTTCAAGCATCAAAACTACCACATAGTCATATAGGACAAACAATAACCAGACTAAAGTTTAACATAACAAGACTTTAATTTCCCAACTGACAGATAACCACATAAGACAAGCAATAATCAGACTAGGTCCAACATAACAAGACTTCAACTTCCCTATGACAGACATATGATCAAGCAGGACAGAACTTGATCAAACTGAGTTCAAGACTTCAAACTCCCAACAAACACATGATCAGGTAGGACACACAATAACCAGATCAGACAACTTACTTCAAACTGACCTCTTAACCCCTTCATTAATTGACTTCCAGACCAAGACATACCTCCAAGTGAACAATAACAAGAACATAAGTCAAATCAGTCATTCAAAGAGCCTGTGACTTCAACATAACCCCTATGAACCAATCTTATCACATGGGACACAAGGGACTAGATCACTCATGACTTTAACAGACCTACCTTGACCCTAATTCAGAACACAGGACTTTCATCAAGCTAACATATTAGCTCAAACTACATGAAAGACCCTCACATAGATTATTTAATTGTATTTAGACAATCATGATAGAACACAAATTCCAGAGGAAAGTCCATATCAAACAAACTCCTCAACTCAAAAACCATATTCTAAACGACACTTAGAGAACCTTAGTCACAACTAAACAAGCAAGGGCACAAACGGTAAAGCTAGGTAGAAGTCCAAGTCAAGAAAGTTCATCAGCTTAGTGCTATAGTCTAACCTATATGTGAAAAAAAAATAACTAGCCACAAGACATGAACAGAAATCCTGAATGAAAGATTAAGTCAAAGCAACCTATCAACTTGAAACTACCCTCTAACCCACATGAAACACCTTGAATAAGCATAATGCAGACAGAGTCTTAAAAGGAATCATAACAGCATATCAATTTTGAGCTTTGTCCTAAACCACAAACAATCATATTAACCAAGCATAGTGTGGACATAATGTTACATCTTGGAAATTTCGAGTCGTTTGAATCATAAGTAGAATAATGCAAGCCTAAAGTGGAAATGAAGTCCTTATGAGTTTAAGGAGAGTATTTGATAACTTTAAGTGCATACCTTAAGATTTTGAAGTAATATGAATCGGTGGAATTAAGTTTGTCGAAGGAAGTAGAATGTGAGTCATGTTTGGGAATAGTTCGCAAAAATTGAGTTATACTTTATTTTTTTGATGTCTTGAGGGGGGCTGTAAGACCCCTTAGATGGTTAAAAAAGTGTTACACAAGTGCCATGAAGGTTCTATAAGGGTTCGAGGTCAAACGAATCAAAGGGAGTAACTTATCGAATGAGAGCAATTTGACGGACCATAGGGCATTTGAAAGCCCATCAAATAGTGGGGATCCACTGTGAAACAGTCACAGTGAGGCATGTTTGGCTGGGAAATTTAACAGTCCATTTGACAGACGGTAGGAATTTTGACGGTCCGTCAAAGTGGGAGTCAAAATGCCTGACGGGGTTTTTTTAAGTGACGCTTTATATATTTCGTTTTATCTCATTTGGACTCATTATTTCCCTAAATCAGATTCTATACCTCTCCAAAACCCTCTCTCCAAGTCCATAAACTAATCCAATCCAAATCGAAGAGAATCAAGAGACTCAAGTGCCAAGAAGCTTGCTAGGGTTTGTGGAACTCAAGATTTCCTATGGTGTTGATGTTGGAGACTTCACCTTAGTGGAGTGAGTCAATTCCAGACTTGTTCTTGTGTGATTAAGTTAATTTTTTGCATCTCTTCCACATAGTAAAGGTTGTTTGATTGTTGTACACTTTGGTTGAAGGAAGAAAAATGAAAATAGGGTTCAAGTATGAACTTGAGGATGTTATGAGCTATAGGTTAACTTGAATCATGATTGTTGGCATGTTATGAGTATAATCTTGTTTTGGGTAGTACTAATGATGTTGAGGAAGTATTATATGTAAGTATATATGGTGTTGTGTTGTTGTTATTGTTGTGAGTGATCTTGAAAAGGAGTTTTGGGGATTGAATGAAGCCTAACTTGAATGAAGTCTTTCAATTATGGTATTGTTGATAATGCCGTTGTTTTTTGGGATTTGTTTTAGAATTTTGTTAAAGTGGATGAAATAGGGGAAATGCTTCCCAATTTTCGCTAACATACGAATTATACTAGTTTGGACTTGAAAGTGCCTTTCAGACCTAACATTGCTATAAACCCTCTTAAATGTAGATCATTCGGGCTTCGGAGGAGAACATTAAGTAGCTAAGAAGACATAAAGGTATGTAAGGCTAACCCTTCCTTCTCAAGGCAAGATTCCATTGTTGTACACCTATTCATGAAATTCACCATGTCTTCCATGACCCCTCCATTTTTAGAAGTGTCAAAGCCCATAAGTCTTGATACTCTCATGATATCATTGATCTCATCCTATGATGTTTGACCCTCTAAGAAAAGATATAGTTATGATGATGATGTTTATATACTTATGTACTCCTATGTATATATATATATGTATAGCTATTATGTAACACCGAGCTTATATGGCCGGGTATGATATCTACTGCGCACACCACTACAGTTGGGTATGGATAACACTGAGCCTTGTTATGGATGGGTATGTATGACACCAAACCTACATGGTCAAGTATGGTATTACTTTCTATGTATGCGTATGTATGGAAGGTTTTCATTAGAAAAAAAGGGCAAGTAAGTGTGATGAATGTCTTAAGAGGTGTAAATGGATTGTCTATATCGTGTTATCCTTCGTGTTTTATCATACTACTACTTATGCCTTACATACTCAGTACATTGTTCGTACTGACGTCCTTTTATTTGTGGACGCTGCGTTAATGCCCGCAGGTGGACAGAGAGACAGAGTCAACCCTTAGACTGCATATTCAGAGACTGCTTAGAGGAGCACCATTTGATTCAGAGCTGCAGCTGTTGGTACTATTCTTTCACGTACATGTATGGCATGGCGGGGTCCTGTCTTGTCTTTATGATGTTACATACTCTTTCTAGAGGCACGTAGATAGTTTTGAATAACTAGATGTCTCTTAGCCTTGTCGGCTCATATATTGTATATCATTTGGTTAGCCTTGTCGGCTTGTGTATATGTATATGGGCATAGTTGATGATGTTGATATAAAAGTGCCTTAGCCCGATGAGATTTGTATTATTGATGCATAGGAATCCCGGGTTGGTCATATAGCTCATCTAGATATGATTGTGAAGGTATGATGAGGGGTGCCCGGTGGGATAGCTTCGGGTGCCCGACATGGCCCTCTGGTTGGATTATGATAAAATTGGTATCAGAGCAGTTCCTTCCTAGGGTGTGTCTACGAGCCGTTTCCAGTAGAGTCTTGTGTATGGGTGTGTTTTGCGCCACACTTATAAACAAGAGGCTGCGGGCATTTAGGAATGAATGACCTTCTTCCGTCATAGATCGTGTTATAGAGCAATGATAGAAGGATTTCTCTTTTTTTAACCGTGTGTTATGTTTTTCAACGATGCTTTTTAAGGGAAAATCTACGGCAGCCCAAAAGGGCAAGACAGTGGCAGGAAGGAGGACTAAGAGAGTTTTGCCGATAGATATTGAGGCGGGGGCGTCTCAGAATGAGGTTCCATCTCGGTCCTCTCACTCGTTTCCTATTTCAGAGGAGCATGAGGGAGCCTCAACCCCAGCTCCAAAACCCCTAGTTCCTCCGCTAGATGCTTCAAGCCAAGAGATGAAAGAGGCCATCATTTTCTGACTCGGTTAGCCACCACTCAGGCCCAGCGGCAGGGTTCGGGTCATGGTGATAGGGCTGTTAGTGCACGAGCCCGTGATTTTGTTAGCTTGAACCCTCCGAAATTCTTTTGGTCAAAACAGAATAAAGACCCCTAAAGCTTTACTGATGGAATATTGAGGAAACTTCGTTTAATGCATGCTTCAGACGTCGAATCGTTAGAGTTGGCTTCATATAGACTACGGGATGTTGCGGTTCATTGGTATATGGTTTAGATGTCTTCTAGATGAGTCAATGCACCTCCTTCCGGTATGGTAAGAGTTTGTTGATGCTTTCCTCCGACACTACTTGCCACCAGAGGTTCGGCGGGCTAGGACTAACAGGCTCTTGAACCTTAGGCAAGGAAGTATGAGTGCCCTAGAGTATAGCCTCCGCTTTAATTCTTTGGCTAGGTATGCTCCGGCCATGGTAGCGAATATGGGAGACCGTGTTCATTGGTTTGTGAGTGGCTTAGGACCACAATTGATGGATAAGTGCTTGACTGCGTCACTTCAAAATGGTATGGACATCTCTCACATTCAAGCCCATGCCCAGAATTTGGAGGAATGGCAAGAACAGCAAAAAAGTAAGCAAGAGCATGATAGAGGTTATAACAAGAGGGCTAGATCTTCGGGTTCGACCAGTGAGTTGAGAGGAGGGAAAAGACAGCAGTATTCTAGGCATTCAGACCATTCCATGACTAGTGCTCATCTATGGTTTGCGGGCCAGAGATTTGATAGACCTATTCACTCCAGATCGGGTTCGAGTCTCAAAGCTTCAGGTTTTCATTATATGGGTGACTCGGGCCAGGAAAGACCACCCATACCCCGATGCACTTAGTGTGGTAAGCTACATTAGAGACAATGCCGATAAGGTTCTGATGGTTGCTATTCATGCGGTCGGCCAGGACATATCATGCATGAGTTCCTCTCGAGAGGTACTAGAGGTATAGTTCAGACCATAGGGTCAGCAGCTAGGTCTTCATCACTTATACGCCCTCCGAGACAAGGCTCATAGACACCAATTAGTTGTGGTAGAGTTAGAGGAGGAATACTCAGTTCGAGTGGTCCTCAGCACTGTATTTATGCACTGGCTGGGCGACACGATCTCGAGTCCTCCCCTGATGTTGTCATAGGTATATTATCGGTATTTTCTCATGATGTATATATATTGATTGATTCAGGCTCCACATTGTCTTATGTTACTCCATATATTGCTGGCCGATTTGGGGTGAAACCGGATTCAATCAAACCTTTCGAGGTATCGACACCCGTTGGTGATCCAGTAATAGCTAGCCGAGTATATAAAAATTGTGTAGTTTTGATTTGTGATCATCGTACTATGGCTAATTTACATGAGTTGAAAATGGTGTATTACGATGTTATCATAGGCGTGGATTGGTTGGCTTCTTGCTATGCCAATGTTGATTATAGAACAAAAATGATTCGTTTCCAGTTTATGGGAGAACCAGCTTTGGAATAGAAGGGAAATGAACCTTCAGTCTGTCTCTGAGAGGTAGGTTTATTTCTTATCTCAAGGAAAGGAAGATGACTGCTAAAGTTTGTATTTATCACTTAGTCCGGGTTTAAGCTATAGAAGCTGAATCGTTGACTCTTCAGTCTGTCCCCGTAGTGAATGAGTTTTCGGATGTATTCCCGGAAGAGCTTCCAGTCCTTCCTCCAAAGGGAGAGCTTGATTTTTCTATTGATATACTACCGGATACTAAACCCACATCAATTCCTCCTTATAGGATGGCTCCCGCAGAGTTGAAAGAGTTGAAGGAGCAATTGAAGGACTTGCTTGAGAAAGGCTTCATTAGGCCTAGTTCATCCCTATGGGGAGCACCCGTGTTGTTTGTAAGAAAGAAAGATGGCTCCTTGCGAATGTGTATTGATTACAGACAACTGAATAAGGTGACGATCAAGAATAAATATTCGCTCCCAAGGATTGACGATTAATTTGATCAATTGCAGGGTGCCAATTGGTTTTCAAAGATAGACTTGAGATCCGGGTATCTTCAGGTGAGAGTCAGGGAGGAAGATGTTCTTGAGACGGCCTTCAGAACTAGATATGGCCATTTCGAGTTTCGGGTAATGTCGTTTGGGCTAACTAATGGACCGACAGTATTTATGGATTTGATGAACAAGTGTTCAGGCCTTTTATAGACTTGTTTGTGATTGTGTTCATTGATGATATCCTAGTATATTCTCGGTCCGAGGCACAACGTGCAGATCATTTACGCACTGTCTTTAGAGTTCTTCAGGCTCGGGAGCTATTTGCAAAATTTTCAAAGTGTGAGTTTTGGTTGAATTCGGTTACCTTTTTGGGCATGTTATTTCAGTTGATGGCATTCAGGTAGATACCCAGAAGATTAAAGCTGTGAAGACTTGGCCAAGGCCTACAACACCTATGGAGGTCCGTATCTTTCTAGGCTTGGCAGGTTATTACAGAAGATTTGTGGAATGTTTTTCTTCTATTTCTGCACCACTAACAAATTTGACTCAGAAATCAGCTAAATTTCAATGGACGGATGCTTGTGAACGCAGTTTTCAAGAGTTAAATAATAGATTAACTTCAACCCTGGCTCTGATACTTCCAAAAAGATCTAAAGGCTATGTTGTCTATTATGATACTTCAGGCTTTGGGTTAGGATGTGTGCTGATGCAGCATGGTAAGGTGATTGCTTATGCTTCAAGGAAGTTGCGAAAACATGAGAAAAACTATCCAACTCATGATCTTGAGTTAGCTGCGGTGATTCATGCATTAAAGATGTGGAGACATTATCTCTATGGTGTTCATGTTGATATTTCTATGGATCACAAGAGCCTTCAGTATATTTTGAAGCAGAAAGAATTGAATTTATAGCAAAGGCGATGTTTGGACTTATTGAAAGATTATGATGTTAACATCCTAGATCATCCTGGGAAGGTGAACATTGTGCCTGATGCTCTTAGCCATAGATCTATGGGAATTTTATGTGATGTTCAACTAGGGAAAAGAGAGTTAGCTCGTGAGCTCCAACGGTTAGCTAGCCTAGGAGTTTGGATAAGGGACTCGGGCAATATGGGAGCTACCATTCAGAATTTAGTTGTCTCGTCACTAGTGGTTTAAGTGAAAGAGCGCCAGTACGAGGATCCCACGCTAGTTCATTACAGGAATACACTTCTTCACAAAAAAAAGTCATCCTTTGAGATTTCTGGAGATTGCGTTCTCCGATGTCGGGGCAGGTTGTGCGTTCCCAATGTTGCAGGATTACATCATCAGATTTTGAAAGAAGCCCGTTGTTCACGTTATTCTGTTCATCCCGGAGCAAAAAAAATGTACCATGATCTTAAATCCATACATTGGTGGAATGGAATGAAGAAAGACATAGAGATATTCGTGGCTCAATGTCCTAACTGCCAGCAGGTCATGATTAAGCATCAAATGCCCGACGGATTATTGCAAGCTATGGAAATTTTGACTTGGAAATGGGAAGTGATTAATATGGACTTCATTGCAGGCTTACCTCGTTCTTAACATAAGTATGATTCTATATGGGTAATTATGGATAGACTTACAAAGTCAGCTCATTTCCTGCCAGTCAGAACTACATACGTAGCTGAAGATTATGCAAAGCTTTATGTCAAAGAAATAGTACGACTCCATTGTGTGCCAGCATCTATTATCTCTGATAGAGGAACACAGTTTACAGCCAACTTTTGGAAATCTTTTCAAGAGGGATTAGGGACTCAGGTGAGTCTTAGTACATCATTTCATCCACAGACTGATGGGCAAGCTGAGTGTACCATCCAAACTCTCGAGGATATGCTACGAGCATGTGTGTTTGATTTTCGAGGTAGTTGGGATGATCACTTACCGCTTATTGAGTTTTCTTATAACAATAGTTATCATTCCAACATCCAAATGGCTCCGTATGAGAATTTGTATGGGCGCAAGTGCATATGGCCAATTGGGTGGTTCTAAGTGGAAAAAACTAAACTGATAGGGTCAGACTTGGTCCAGTAAGCTATAAAAAAGGTCAAGCTTATACATTATCAACTATTAATAGCTCAGAGTCGTCAAAAATCCTAGGCAAATAATCGTCCACGAGACTTAGGGTTCCAATTAAAGGACTGGGTATTCTTTAAAGTGCCGCCAATGAAGGGCATCATGAGATTTGGCAACAAGGGCAAGATTAGTCCTCAGTATATTGGGCCTTATGAGATTGTAAGCAAGGTAGGCCAGGTGGCCTATGAGCAAGATTTACCCTCAGATTTGGAGTCAGTCCATCCGGTTTTCCATGTATCGGTGATTCGTAAGTTAATTGGAGACCCTTCCAGAATTGTGCTGATAGATGATATCCAAGTCACCGAGCAATTGTCCTACGAAGAAGTTCTCATTGCCATTCTAGATAGACAAGTTCGGAGACTCAGAACCAATGATGTAGCTTTAGTTAAAGTCTTATGGAGAAATAATAATTGAGAGGAAATGACATGGGAAGCTGAGGAAGACACAAAGTTTAGGTATCCACATTTAGTTCAACCCCCCAGAGGAGACTCAAGCAGAGACGTCATTGCCCTTAGGTATGTAATGCTTCCTTTTGATGATTTCCTGGTCGCGTGTGGCCATTGTTGTTGTTGATGTTATTGTTGTAGTCTTGTGAGGCGATACATTTTGGGTTGCTGTGACGGGATGGTAGTGCTATATTACAGGGGAAACTTCGGCAAAATTTTTGTAGATCCCCAAGAATCTGTATTCGAGGACGAATGTTCCTAAGGGGGGATAAATGTTACATATTGGAAATTTCGAGTCGTTTGAATCATGAGTAGACTAATGCAAGCCTAAAGTGGACATGAAGTCCTTATGAGATTAAGGAGAGTATTAGATAACTTTAAGTGCATACCATAAGATTTTGAAGTCATATGAATCGGTGGAATTAAGTTCGTCGAAGGAAGTAGAATGTGAGTCATGCTTGGGAAGATTTCGCAATGATTGAGTTATACTTTATTTTAGTGATTTCTTGAAGGGGGTTTGTAGGACCCCTTGGATGGTTAACGAAGTGTTACACAAGTTCCATGAAGGTTCTATAAGGACTGGAGGTCAAACGAATAGAAGGGAGAAACTTATCGAATAAGAGCAATTTGACGGACCATAGGGCATTTGACAGCCCGTCAAATGGTGGAGCTCCACCGTGAAACAGTCACAATGAGTCATGTTTGGCTAGGAAATTTGACGATCCATTTGACAGACGGTAGGAATTTTGACTGTCCGTCATTGTGGGAGTCAAAATGCCCGATGGGTTTTTTTAAGTGATGCATTATATATTTCGTTTTTTCTCATTTGGACTCATTATTTCCCCAAATCAGATTCTAGAACTCTCCAAAACCCTCTCTCCAAGTCCATAAACTAATCCAAGCCGAATCCAAGAGAATCAAGAAATTCAAGTGCTAAGAAGCTTGTCGGAGTTTGTGGAACTCAAGATTTCCTATGGTGTTGATGTGGGAGACTTCACCTTAGTGGAGTGAGTTGATCCGTGACTTGTTCTTGTGCGATTAAGGTAAGTTTTTACATCTCTTGCACATAGTTAAGGTTGTTGGATTGTTGTACAATTTGGTTGAAGGAAGAAAAATGAAAATAGGGTTCAAGTATGAACTTGAGGATGTTATGTGCTATAAGTTAACTTGAATCATCATTCTTGGCATGTTATGATTATAATCTTGTTGTGGGTGGTACTAATGATGTTGAGGAAGTATTGTATGTAAGTATATATGGTGTTGTGTTGTAGTTATTGTTATGAGTGATCTTGAAAAGGAGTTTTGGGGATTGAATGAAGCCTAACTTGAATGAAGTCTCTCAATTATGGTATTGTTGATAATGTCGTTGTTGTTTGGGAGTTGTTTTAGAATTTGGTTAAAGTAGATGAAATAGGGGAAATGCTTCCTAATTTTCGATAACTTACGAATTATACTAGTTTGGACTTGAAAGTGTCTTTCAGACCTAACCTTGCTATGAAACCTCTTAAATGTAGATCCTTCGGGCTTCGCAGGAGAACGTTAAGTAGCTAAGAAGAAATAAACATATGTAAGGCTAACACTTCCTTCTCAAGGCAGGATTCCGTTGTTGTACACCTATTCATGAAATTCACCATGTCTTCCATGACGCCTCCATTTCTAGAAGTGTTAAAGCTCATAAGTCTTGATACTCTCATGATATCGTTGATCTCATCCTACGATAGTTGAACCTTTAAGGAAATATATAGTGATGATGATGATATCTATTGCATGAACACCACTACAGTTAGGTACGGATAACACCGAGCCTTGTTATGGCCGGGTATGTATGACACAGAACCTATATGGTCGGGTATGGTACTACTATATATGTATGCTTATTTATGGAAGGTTTTCTTTAGAAAAAAAGGTGAGTAAGTGTGATGAATATGTCAAGAAGTATAAAAGGCTTTTCTATATTGTGTTATCCTTCATGTTTTATCATACTACTACTTATCCTTGCATACTAAGTTCATTGTTCGTACTTTCGTCCTTTTGTTTGTGGATGTTGCGTTCATGCGCGCAGGTGGACAGGGAGATACACTCGACCCTTAGGTTGTATATTCAGGGACTGCTTAGAGGAGCTCTATTTGATTCGTAGCTGCAGCTGTTGGTACTATTCTTTTGTGTACATATATGGGCATGGCAGGGTCCTGTCCTGTCTTTGTGCTGTTACATACTCTTGCTAGAGGCTCGTAGATAGTTGTGTACTGCTAGATTTCTCTTAGCCTTGTCGGCTAACACTTTGTATATCATTTTGTTAGCCTTGTCGGCTTGTGTATATGTATATGGGCATAGTTGATGATGTTGATATAAAAGTGCCTTAGCCCGATGATATTTGTATTATTGATGCATAGGAATCACGAGTTGGCCATGTGGCTCACCTGGATATGATTGTGAACGTATGATGAGGGGTGCCGGTAGGGTAGCTCCGGGTCCCGTCATGGCCCTCCGGTTGGGTCGTGACACATAAACTGAAAAGAAAGGTAATAGACCAGCACACTAACTCAAACCTCTATGCTAAACCACACACAATCACCTTGAATAAGTATAATGTAGACAAAATCTAAGTATTAAAGCAACAAACTAAAACATTAGCTTAAACTTTATCATAAAACCATACATAGTCTTATTAATTAAATATAACATAAGCAAAATTAAGTATGAAAGCAATGAACTAAATACTAACTTAAACCACACATAATCTTATTAACTAAACATATCATAAGCAGAATCTAAGTATGAAAGCAATGAACTAAAATACTAACTTAAACCACACATAATCTTATTAACTAAACATAACATAAATCTAAATAATAAGGTAATAAACTAAAAGGCATTTACCTTTTGTGAGTGCAACCGGGGTCAAGCAGTGGACTTGGAGGCTTTTGTGCTCCAACGCCAAACTCAGGTCACCAAAACACCCCATAAAAAAATGAATGACAAATTTTAGAACTAGAAAACTGAAACCCTTCGATTTAAAACTAAATTTTTTACTTATGGAATTCTTAAGACTAAAATATTGTAATTTTCCACCTCTTTTTGGTTTCCAACCTCTTTTCTCGAACAAATGCGCCAGAATCCTTCTCAAATCACACACTACCGATGTGGGACTTGTGGATTTACACAAGTCTCACTCACAAAACCAACATACGGTCCAGATCCAAGATACAAAAAAAAATCAATGGTCTATAAGCTCCAATACTATCACAAATGATGAAAAAATATATAAAAAGGGGGGACTGTACCTTCAAGGGCCTGTTAGGCCACATTTTGTGGAGAGAAGAATGAAGCATTAATGGCTTCGCCTTCTCTCCTCACGCTACATGCCCACCACGATGGGATGGGACTGAAAAATGGGCGGGGTAGGTGGTAGAACAGGGGGAGGCGCTAGGGTTTTGCCCCTAGCCGCCTCCCCTCTTCGTTCTTTGCTAACAGACCTCTTGGGTCTTTGAAATGGACGAAGGAGACGAGTATATACTCCTTCCCTTTTAATTGTTTAGTAGACTGGGTCCTAGTGCATATTGGACTGGGCCTGGTCCCTTTAAAAATAAACACTGGGCCTGGTTCTTTCATCATATATATACATATATGTACACGCACCATGTATATTGGTATATACATGGTGTATATACATATATGTATAGAGGGTCGGGGAAAAATAAAATAATAAATAAATAAAGAAACTAATTATTCGTCCATTAGGACTTAATTAATTTAAAACATGACTCATAAGTAAAAAACATTTTCCTGATACAGTTTTTGAATTAACTAATTAGATAAAAGAAAATCAATAAACTACGCAAACGCACACGGAATCAAGATTTAAAGGGTAAAATGGTCAATTCTTTTAAATACTCAAAGTTCCTTGGTCAATAAAAATGGAATAAAATTACACATTAATCCAATTTTCTTTGATTTAATAAATTAAGCAAATAATTATCCAAAAAGGGTTTCTTGCCCCTTCGATTAATTTCAATAAAAATATTCCCTGAATATCATCAATTTCCACAAAAATTTAAAAATACCCTGGAGATTGCTTTATCAATTTAAAAGGGTGAAATATTATCCCAATTGATTTCATAAAAATTACCTAGACCCTTTAGGGTGTACAGTTGATTTTATTTTTTGTTTAGGGACTCCGATCACTTAAAATAAATTACGGAATGTAAAAAATTAGGCGTCAACAACTTCCCCTTCGGTGTTCGGGGATGGCAGGACCATCCCTGAGCAACGAAATTTGACTAACCCTAATTTTTTACGGACCCGACTCATCTTGCCTTTAAATTTCAATCAATTCACACATGTGTGATTAGACCATGGCATCTATGTTTCCTACATATCTCGGGGTGTACGAGAATACAGGCCACATTTAGTTCGACTCGATTAAAGACTTTAAGTGACTGAGTTGGAAAATCCTGGGACTTCCGGTATTGTTATCGGGGTTTCCCTGGACGGTGGTTAGAGTGCGGCTGACACTTGGGTTTTGTGTCTGCCTACATATCCCTGGTCTCTGGGAATCAGACCGTATGTAGTTTAACTTGCTGGAGAAAGGCATCCCGCTTTTTGGAGAAATATCTTCAGATTTTACAGATGTGTATCCGACCGGTCGCGGGTTTTTAGTAAAATAGACAGAATAGATGTGACTGAGTCTGAGATTGGATGGCTTCCAAGTATTGGCCAGAGAGCTTAGTTTGAATCTCATGGGCACCCTAGCTTGGCCGGTTGCATGAGAAAAAGTTTCACGTTTGCTCTGCAATTTTTTCGAATCTGATTCAGCAGGTTGGCTCTCTCTTGGGGCTGTGCACCTGTTTCTGAAATTCCACAATATTGCCAATATCTTTATGATATTTGTATGAATATCCCTATCGGTAGCAGGAAAGTAAACATGCAATGGCCCTCACGGCAGTATGAATGAATAGCCCTCTCGGCAGCAGGAAAGTAAACGTGCAATGGCCCTCTCGGCAGTATGAATGATTGGATGGCCCTCTTGGCATTATGAATGAATGAATGGCCCTATCGGCAGTATGAATGAATGGCCTTCTCAGCAGTATGTTTGAATGGTCCTCTCAAACAGCAAAACGTAAACGTTCAATGGCCCTTGCAGCATGGACCTCTCGACAGCAGAAAGTAAATGTGCAATGGCCCTCTCTGCATGGACTTCTCGGTAGTAGAAAAGTAAACGTGCAATGTCACTCTCGACATAGCCCTCTCATCAACAGAAAGTAAACGTGCAAGGGCCCCCTCGGCAGAAGAAAAGTAAACGTGTAATGGCCCTTTGCAGTAGAAAAGTAAATGTGCAATGGACCTCTCGGCAGCAAAACAGTAAACATACAATGGCCCTCTCAGCAGTAGAAAAGTAAATAAAGGAAATGATAGATATAGCCTTTTCGGCTGAATAATATTTCTTCCGTTCATTGTGTTAGCTGTTAACCCTTATGGTCAGATATGCCTCTTTCATTTTTTGTCGTTCTGACCCTCTTGGTTGGATATGCCTTGTATTTCACTATTGTACGACCCTTTTGGTCCGATATGCTCTTTAGGCTTGTTTATTTTTTACCCTTCTTCGTCGGACGTATCCTTTCTCGTTTGCTTGTCGCGGACCTGACGGTCAAACAAGATGTTTTTGCTGGACTTGATCCTCATAGTTCTTTCACTCACCTGTTAAAAACCTGCGTCCGCAGAAAAATTTTGATTTTCCTAAAAGGCCGATTAGCGCTGTTGTCCTCCCGTCTGGTGGCTCCTCTTGACATTCTTCCGAACTCTCTTGGGCTCGGTATTTCGAGAGATGGTTTTTTTAGAATGTATTCATACTAATGTGTGCATATATATATATATATATTGAAAATCTATAGTAAAAATTTGTAAAGCGCATTGTTCTATATATATATATATTTTTTTTTTTTTTTTTTTTTTTTTGAAAAATATTTTGTCATGATATGTGACTTTGAGCGCGATCTTCCGGATCCCCCGGGAGGTATGATTGCTGATTTCCGAACTTGATGGAAGGATCTTAAGACCGTTCTCAAAAATTTTATCTCAGTTTTGGGTTTGCCTTGAGCGGCCCCTGCTATTTCTCATCATTCGGTAATTTTTGAGGTCCTCTCAAAAATTTTGCCCCAATGTAGGGTCTTATTCTGCTATCTCAAAAACTATGCCCCATTGTGGAGTTGACGCTGGCCGGTTCTTGTATCGGCCATCGTAGTTTGATCTCGTCAATCCTATCCCGCTTTATTGTATCTGGGGTTCTTCTAATTGTTTCTGGGTTTTTCTTTTATGACGATCGTGCTCGAAAACACCTACGAATCCTGTTGCAGCTGAAATTCAGGTCGAACATAGTTCGGGACAAAGTAATTGAGTTTTGGATTCTACTAATAATGCGACCGGGTCCAATATGGACTGCCTACATATCACACAGCGGGGAAGTTAGGTCATTGCGTAGTTCATTACATGGATGATTTGTTTTTCTCCTATGCTAGTACGATTACAAGCAGAAGGTACGATTGCAAGGAAAAAACAATGCGCTTACAAGAGAAAGGCATCCTAAATGTAGTATCTCTTAAGCTCGTCTGTATTGATAGCCTTGGGCCACTCCTGTCCATCCATCTCGGCTAGGACTACGGCTCATCTTGAGAGTACTTTCCTGACCATGTATGGTCCTTGCCAATTATGAGCGAATTTCCCTTTATATTCCTCTTGATGAGGGAAGACTCAATTGAGCACGAGCTGTCCGATCCGGAAAAGTCGGGCTCTGCCCGTTTGTTGAAGGCTCGAGACATCCTTTGTCTGTACAGCTGTCCGTGGCACACGGCCACAATTCTCTTTTCATCTATCATAGCCAGTTGTTCGTAGCAGTTTCTGACCTATTCTGCATCTTTCAACTTCACCTCTTGGATGATCCGGAGTGAGGGGATTTCAACTTCTGCGGGTATGACCGCTTCTGTACCGTAGATAAGGAGATATGGAGTTGCCCCGGTGAAAGTCCCGGTCGTCGTTCGGTACCCGACAAGGCATAAGGCAGTTGTTTATGCCAATTTCTGTTGTTGTCGATCATCTTCCTCTGGATTCTCTTGATGTTTTTATTGGTGGCCTCTATGGCTCCATTCATCTGCGGCCAGTAGGCGGTACAGTTCCTGTGGGTTATCTTGAATTGTTCGCAAATGTCCTTTGTCAAATGACTGTTCAAATTGGCACCATTGTCAGTGATGATGGATTCCGGTACACCAAAGTGACATATGAGATTGTTTCTGACAAAGTAAGCCATGACCTTCTTGGTTACTGACTTGTGCGAAGTGGCTTCTACCCATTTAGTGAAGTAGTCGATGGCGACCAAGATAAAACGATGTCCATTGGTGGCTGGGGGCTCGATGGGTCCTACAACGTCTATCCCCCATGCTACGAAGGGCCATGGCAACCTCATCGCATGTAAATCAGTGGGAGAAACCTTGATTAAGTCTCCGTGTATCTGGCATTGATGACACTTCTGTGCGAATTTGGACGAATCCTGCTCCATGGTCATCCAGTAGTACCATGTCTTTAGGATTTTATTTGCAAGGACGAATCCGTTCATGTGGGACCGCATGCCCCTACATGCATCTCTCTCAGTAGTTTTATAGCCTCTTCGGCGTCCACACACCTGAGTAAGCCGAGGTCGGGTGTCCTTTTGTACAATACTTCTTTGTTCAGGAAGAAACCATTGGCCAGCCTCCTGATAGTCTTTCTCTTATTTGCTGAACTCCCTGGGGGTATTCTCCCTTCTCTAAGTATGTCTTGATGTCGGCGTACCATGGTTGGCCATCCGACTCGGCCTCGACATGGGCGAAGTGAGCCTGTTCTTCCCTTAATGTGGTCTTCAGAGGATCAATGTGAGCACTCTCGGGGTGCTGGATCATGGAGGCTATCATAGCCAATGCATCCGCGAACTCGTTTTGGGCTCTCGGGGTATGCCTGAAATCGATGTTCTTGAATCTCCCTCACAGTCTTTGCACCAGATTTACATACGGGAGTATCTTATCATTTTTGGTCGCCCAACTTCCTTTTACCTGATTTATAAGTAAATCGTAGTCCCTAATTACCAATAACTCTGGTATGTTTATGTCTAATGCCATCATGTGGCCGAGGACACATGCTTCATAATCCACTATGTTATTGGAATACCAGAAGTTGAGCTTTGCGGCCATCGGATAGTGTTGTCCTGTCTCTAATATTAACACAGCCCTGATGCCTGACCCTTTGTAATTGACTGCACTATAAAAAAATAGTCTCCTTCCCGAGTATGGTTCCGTCAACTCTTCTTCCATAGCCATCACCATATCATCAGGAAAGAAAGTCCATAGAGGCTTAAATTCGTTATCGACGGGGCTTTCTGCCAGCAAGTCGGCAAGGGCTTGTCCTTTGATTGCCATTTGTTCTACATAGATGATGTTGATTTCACTTAGCAGCATCTTCCATTTAGCCAATTTTCCATCGGTTGCCTAAAAATGTATCTTAATAGATCCATTCGGAATATGAGGTGGGTGGTGAATGCTGATAGGTAGTGCTTTAGCTTCTGAGCGACCCAAGTCAGAGCGCAACAGGTCTTCTCTAAGAGCGTGTACAGCATCTCGCAAGACGTAAACTTCTTTCTCAAATAGTAGATGGCATGTTCCTTTTTGCCTTCTTTGTCATACTGGGCCAGCATACAACCGAAAGCATTCTCTAATATTGACAGGTACAGTAAGAGAGGATTCCCTTGCCTGGGTGGCACCAAAACGGGGGGATTGGAGATATATCTTTTGATTTTGTCGAATAACATTCCTCCGTCTAGTTCGTGGGTGCATCTTTCTTGAGAAATTTAAGGATTGGCTCCATGATCACAATTCACTGAGCTATGAACTGCCCAATGTTGTTCAACCTTCCCAAGAAACCCATGACTTCCTTCTTGGTCTTGGGAGGTGGCAATTATTGAATCACTTTGATTTTGGTAAGATCTAGTTCAATGCCCCCACGGCTGAATATGAATCCGAACAACTTTCCTACAGGCACCACGAATGCGTACTTAGCAGGGTTCAGCCTCAAATTGAATTTGCGAAGCCTGTCGAAGAACTTGCGCAAGTGTATGGTATATTCTGAGCTTTCTTTTGATTTTACGATGATATCGTCCACATAGACTTTGCTCTCTCGATGCATCATATCATGGAACAGGGTAGTCATGGCTCTCATGTATATGGCGCCGGCGTTTTTGAGACCGAACGACATTAACCTGTAATGGTAGACTCCCCAAGAGGTGATAAAGGTTGTCTGCTCAGCGTCTTCCTTACACATGAGTATTTGGTGGTACCAGGCAAAACAATCCACAAATGACTACAGCTCGTGCTTGGCGCAGTTATCTATCAGGATGTGGATGTTCGTGAGAGGGAAGTTATCCTTCGGACTGGCCCAATTGAGATCTCGGTAGTCCACTATCCCTGACTTGATCTGTTTTTCTATTTCGTCCTTTATCCTGATACTCATGTCTGGTTTGAACGTTCGCATGTTTTGTTTGACCAGGGCAAAACCCTCCTTGATGGGTAATATGTGGGACACTATTTCGATGCTTAACCCTGGCATATCTGCGTATGACCAAGCGAAGACATCCACATATTCCTTTAACAAAGCTACATGCTCTTCCCTTTGTGGGTCTCCTAAATGAGCGTGTATTCATGCCTCCTTGACATCCACTTTGTTACCGAGGTTGATCACCTCAGTCTCATCCATATCCGGCTTCTTTTTCTCCTCTAATTCTTCCAACTCCTCTACCAGCTCTTCTGGCATCATTGTTGACTCATTGTACTCCTCGTATTCCTGCTGGCTGCTTTCCTCGTTCATTTCATGACACATCATGACATTTTTTGTTATTTTATTATGATTATTACTGAAAAAGCTAGGCGATGCAAAATTAGGCTTGTTATCGATTGTTATTACCTAGTTGATAAAAAAAACATTTGTTATTATTAACCGGTAAAGGTAGAAATTTGTGTAGATCGACGCTTTCATTAATTCAAGGGTAATTGATTACAACTGTGGTCCTGATTCGGAACAACGTCAGACCATTTCCGTTTTTAAACATCACAAAATAATTTTAGGAAAAGGCCATAATTCGGGCCTCAGCCGATGTCACCGCTTTTAGCAAAAAGGGATTTTCAAGAAAAGTCCATTTCTCTACCAAGAGGCAAAGAGAGAGGTGGATGTCTAATTGTTCAGGCGCTCCCCTGGCCTCAGACTACGTATATTGGGCGTCTTCTGACTTTCTTCAGCGATTGCGTAGCATCCCTCTTCTTAGAACAGTGACACGAGACTTCCATCAGCTTTCTCTTCATTCAGCATTGACATCTTTCCTAGGAATGACTGGTATAGATTCGGGATTGGATGAGGTAAATTCCTTATTTTGGGCTTCCTCTTGATTGCCCTAGTGAGCTCGTCTTCACTAGGGGCATACCCTAGACCGAAGTGGCAGCTTTCTTTCGGGATTGGCACAAGCTCTGTTATCCCCTAAAGGTCCCTTCTTAGACCTTTTCCTGTTTCAAATCGGTTTCTCAACATGGTAGAGGCGATCATTCTGTAGACTGACGGCATAGGTCTACCGACCTCTTCCTCCTCATGTGTGGCCCCCATGTACTCCACTATATGAAAGTTTGAGAAATGAGGACTCCCTTCGATCACAGGAATTGTGTTGTATGAATATTTCTTAATATCCTTCTCCGCTGCCACTACAATTTTCTGTCCTGGTGCAGACTTGATGGTACCGCATTGGCGGAGTGGATCCAGGGTCTTCCCAAGAGTATGTTATAATTGGCAGTGATTGCCATGACCTGAAACACTGTTGTGAAGGAGGCGGGTCCGACCCGTATTTGTAGATTGACTTCTCCTAATTAATCGCTTAGGGATCGATCGAACCCCCTGATGTTCGTCCCGCTCTGGCAAATCTTGCCTATGTTAGAGCTAACTTATGTTAGGGTCGTTACGGGGCAAATGTTGAGGCCTGACCCGTTATCAACAAGTACCCTTCCAAGGGCCTTGTCATGGCATTCCAGGGTGATATAAAGGGCTTTGTTGTGGGACGTCCCTTCGACGGGCTATTCTTCTTTGGAGAAGCAGATCTTATGTTCCCCAATGATATGGGCCACTATCCCCGCCAAATCTTCACACTCGTACCCACTGGTACGTGTGCATCGTCCAGTACCTTTATGAGGGCATGCCTATACGACGGTGAGCTAGCCAGTAGCGACAGTACCGAGTGGCCATGCGAGTGAGGAAGGGGGGGGGGGGGAAGAAAAAGGAACCCGATTAGTTTATAAACACTGATCTTATCACTAAAATAACAAAACTACACATAGCACAAAACATGGAAAGTGTTAATATTGTTCTATACTCTCCCCATTTCTCCTTGAGTGGATTCGATTTTGTTGGAGATTTTGCAATGGCATAGGGACTAAGTCCTTGCCTTGTATTCCCGATGTCGCACAACTTCCAAGGGGCTTCTAAGAAACCCAGGCATTGCTAACACGGAAAAGGCCTGGACGACCCCGAACTACCATAGATTTATCTCAACCAATGCGTCCAAGCTAGAGGAAAAGAGAGTACAGAACTTAGGAGTGGCAACAGATTTCAAGGAGGCTCACAAACTAATGAAATTCAAGTGTCATACTCTAAAGATAGACATTCATATCAAACATAGCAAATAACAACATCTAAGTGAGACTAGATAATCAGCAAGTATAGAAGTAATGAGGAGCAAACTTAGTTTCATGACAGGATGATAATAAAGGCAATGCACACAACTGCTCTGGAAGGAACATAGATAATGATCAGTCAAGACATGAACTTGTCAAGATAATCATAATAACAGAAGGAATAAACTGGAGCAATTCAGACATATCAAAGCAAATACAAGAGGGTTTATGGTCAAATACAAGCTTGCATTTTTTCAAACAATCACTTAGCCCAGGACTCCTCATGAAAAATTCCAAATGCACATGTCCAGACAGCCAGACTTACTCATTTATTAAGGTTCAAGGCACTTCCTAGAGGAAACAAGACATAGTTACACTAATTCAAGTGATTGCCTACCTCCTATCCTAAACTAAGTTCCAAACTACACATAACAAAGTCCAAAAAACAAACACAGTATTCACAGAAAAGGGCCTGGGAAGACCTCACAGATAGACACGGCTCATGGCCATGTTTAGAACTTTAGAGTACACATTCAGAATTGGCATCCTCTGAAACTTACCCCTCTTTATTAACTTAAACACACAACAGGCTGATGCACACATCAAGCCTACTAGTTAATAAATGAATAAGCTCTGCAAAATCTTTGTTAAGGAAAGAGAGATCCCAATGGATAAATCATATGGGCACTTAGTCATAATATTCTAAAAAGAAATGGGTTTTGATTTCCAGAGATGGTCTTTGAACAGATTTAAACTAATCAGAAGCTCTTCTCAAAGAAACAGAGGAGAAGGAAAGAAAATAAGAAATGGATTTGTAACATGATCATAGTTGTGAAAACAAGGAATTCATTCCTCATACAAAGGTTAAGCCTCAATCAATGAGCCAAAAATGGCAAAGTTTCAGATACCAACCATGGATGAGTAAGTTAAGCAAGGATGGACAGAGCCACGGGCCTAACAACACAAGTAAATGGAAGATAACATACTTGACACTTAGTCTTCTCAAGGATGGACTCATGCCCATATAATACACTTATCAGCCCCCCATTTTTCCTACACACAACTAACTCTAAACAATAAGGCTCAAAATAAGTAGGCTCCTCCAATAAAAGAAACCTCTCATAAGGAAAGGTGGGAATCATATAACACTTAGACTCGACAAGTATTAGCAGTAGCTTATTTAGTTGTAGATGTCTCTTCCCCTCCTTTTTAGACATGGTCAGACTATTTTGCCCTATATGAGACCTTTGCGAGTGCCAAGATCATGAGGGGAAGGTCCAAGAGATGAAAGAAAAAGTTTCAGGCCCCTGAAAGGGAAACAGTATAGGGTGGGGTCATTACCTCCCCATCTCCTTTTCCTGAGTCTCGTTTCAACAAAAAGGGATCTTGGGCCCTACTGGTCACTACCTCCAATTCATGCGCAGGATCACCTTTTCCTCTCCTAAAACCATTTCCCCCATGTCGTAGCCTCACCCTAATCATCCAGTGACAACACCAAAGGTCCTAGGTAGATTCACAACCATCCAACTCTGTCATAACTTCTTACCATGAACTCATGAAACTAAAATCCAGCTTTTAAGACTCTTTGTGGTCAAAATCAGTTGTAAGTACTAGGAATAGACCCCTCATAAACACATACCAAACAATATCAAACTAGCTGATTCATGAAGACTATGTACATATTTTAAAGACCTTTTATTGCCAAATTCAGTTATGAATACATAGGAACAGACCCCTCATAAACAACATAGCAAATAGTTACAAGCTAATTGGCTCATGAAGACTATGTCACCTTCATTGCCAAGCCCAGATATGATGTACTAAAAGCAAACACACCATAGACACCGAGCAAACAATAATAAACTAGTTTTCTTAAACAACTTCAAACTAAAACTGATTATGAGGAAGGTCTTGTTCTTAACCACAATATATGTCAAAAGAGAGAGAGAGAGAGAGAGAGCATATTCCCTTTTCCATCAGGATCAAACCACCCAAAAAAACATCAAAAGTGTTCAAACACTTATCCTGGCCTTGTCATTACTAAAAATAAAACTGAGTTCATAACATCAATAGGAAGAATCCAGGGAAGCCACACAAAAATAGGAGACTTATGTCAAGGTTCCCATTACTTTCCCTCTTTTTATCCCTTAACTTTACAGTTATCACAACTAGATGATCAGTCCTCAAAATAAGTTTATTTTCACACAAACATGATTCATGGACAGTTTCCACACGCTGATGAACCAAAAGACTCCCACATTCACACACACTCTTTTCCAAACTACTAATCTTTAAACCCTTCTTTTTAGGCCCCTTTTTATCAGAGTAGACATATTCCATTGTTAGGTTAAGACAAACCATGACAATTACATCTTAATCCACCTATTAGACTAAATGATTTGCTCATTTTTAGCAAAAATAGGCCATCTTAAAAACTGCCCTGAAACCGGTTCATATTGACAATGTTGAAGACCTTTTTTGACTCAAGCATCACCAAACAACAACACTCCACAGGTCTTCCTCAAAGATAGATTCCGCAAACTTTTACACTTATTAAAAGCAAAACAATCAGACAAAGCAATGCCAAAGCAAAAGGAAACAACTTTATGTCAGGTTTAAATTGCTTGCCCTCCCCAGAATAATTTTAAAGACCTTTATCTCAATGTATGCTAATGTGACCCAAAATGCCAAGTTTTCAATCAAGCAGGTATGACTTCAGTGAAACAACGGGGATCAGGATAAACCAAAGAACTTAACCCCCTTGTAACCACCAACACCCTTAAGGCAAAGCAGATTACCAAGTAAAACAAGCAGAAATCCCACAAAAGGCACACAGTAAACCTTCATCCTTTTAGAACCAAGAGACATCACTAGGTAGGACAGACATGATCAGACTAAACCTGAGGCATATCAACACTCCAACTTCTAAGCAACAACAAGATTAAGAAGGACAAGTAATGATCAGGCTGGGTCCAGTTCCTGTTAGACTTTCAACTTTCCAAACAAGTATATGATCAGGTGAGACAACATTAACTAGACTTCGTTCAAGACTTTAAACTTCCAAACTAACACATAATCACATAGGACAAACAATAACCAAACGAAAGTTAAACATAATAAGACTTCAATTACCCAACAGAAACATAACCACATAAGACAAGCAATAATCAGACTAGGTCCAACATAACAAGACTTCAACTTCCCCAAGACACACATATGATAAAGCAGGACAGACCATGATCAAAATAAGTTCAAGACTTTAAACTCCCAACTAACAAATGATCAGGTAGGACACACAATAACCAGATCAGACAACTTACTTCAAAAACTGACCTCTTAACTGCTTCCTTAATTGACCTATAGGCCAAGACATACCTCCAAGTGAACAATAACAAGAACATAAGGCAAATCACTCATTCAAAGAGCAGTGACTTCAAACTAACCTCCATGAACCAAGTTTATCACCTGGGACACATGGAACTAGACCACTCATGACTTTAACAGACCTACATTGACCCTAATTCAGAGCACAGAACTTTCATCAAGCTAATATATTAGCTCAAACTACATGCCATACCCTCACATAGAGTATTTAATGGTGTTGAGACAATCATAACAGAACAGAAAGTCCAAAGGAAAGTCCATATCAAACAAACTCCTCAACTCAAAAACCATAGTCTAAACCACACTTAGAGACCCTTAGTCACAACTAAACTAGAAAGGGCACAAACCCGAAAGCTAGATAGAAGTCCAAGTCAAGCAAGTTCGTCATCTTCGTGCTATAGTCTAAATTATATGTGGAAAAAAACTAGTCACAAGACACGAACAGAAATCCTGAATAAAAGATTTAGTCAAAACAACCGATCAACTTAAAACAACCCTCTAACCCACATGAAGCACCTTGAATAAGCATAGTGTAGACAAAATCTAAAAACGAATCGCAACAAGCATATCAAGTTTGTGCTTTGTCCTAAACCACAAACAATCATATTAATCAAGCATAGTATGGACATAAACTAAAAAGAAAGGTAATATACCAGCACATTAACTCAAACCTCTATCCTAAAACACACATAATCACCTTGACTAAGTATAATGTAGACAGAATCTAAGTATAAAAGCAATAAACTAAAAACGAGCTTAAACTTTATCATATAACCATACATAATCTTATTAGTTAAAAATAACATAAGCAGAATCTAAGTATGAAAGCAATGAACTAAAATACTAACTTAAACCACACATAATCTTATTAACGAAACATAACATAAGCAGAATCTAAGTATGAAAGCAATGAACTAAAATACTAACTCAAACCACACATAATTTTATTAACTAAACATGGCATAAATCTAAATAATAAGGCAATAAATTAAAACGCATTTACCTTTTGTGAGTGCAACCGGGGTCAAGCAATGGACTTGGTGGCTTGTGTGCTCCAATGCCAAACTTAGACCCCCAAAATACCACACAAACAAATGAAAGACAAATTTTAGAACTAGAAAACTGAAATCCTTGGGGTTAAAACTAAAATTTGTACTTATGGAACTCTTAAGACTAAAAATAGAAATTTTCATCATCTTTTTGGTTTCCAACCTCTTTTCTCGAACAAATGGGGGTTTCTATTTATAGAAATAGAAACCCCAGAATGCTTCTCAAATCACACACTACCGATGTGGGACTTGTGGATTTACAAAACTCTCACTCACAAAACTAACATACGGTCCAGATCCAAGATAAAAAAAGGAAATCAACGGTCTATAAGCTCCAATACTATCACTAATGACGAAAAAAATATATAAAAGGGGGGATTGTACCTTCAAGGGCTTGTTTGGCCTGATTTTGTGGAGAGGATGACGAATCATTAATGGCTTCACCTTCTCTCATCAAGCTACATGCCCATTACGATGGGATGGGACTAAAAAAGGGGCAGGGTAGGTGGTGGAACTAGGGGCAGCGCTAGGGTTTTATCCCTAGCTGCCTCCCCTCTTCTTTCTTTGCTAACAAGCCCCTAGGGTCTGAGAAATGGACGGAGGAGAGGAGCATATACTCCCCCCCTTTTAATTGTTTAGTGTACCGAGTCCTGGTCCATATTAGATGGGCTTGGTCCCTTTAAAAAGAAATGTTGGGCCTGGTCCTTTCATCATATATATATATATTGGTATATGTATGGCGTATATACATATATGTATAGAGAGTCAGGGAAAAATAAAATAATAAATAAATAAAGAAAGTAATTATTAGTCCATTAGGACTTAATTAATTTAAAACATAACTCATAAACACATTTTGTAGATACTGGTTTTGAATTAACTAATTAGATAAAAGAAAATTAATCAACTATGCAAACGCACACAGAATCAAGATTTAAAGGGTGAAATGGTCAATTATTTTAATTAATCAAATTGCCTTGGTCAATAAAAATGGAATAAAATTACCCGTTAATCTAATTCTCTTTGATTTAATTAATTAATCAAATAATTATCCAAAAAGGGTTTTTCCCCCTTTGATTAATTTCAATAAAAATATTCCTTAAATATTATCAATTTCCACAAAAAAATAAAAATACCCTGGAGATTTCTTTGTCAACATAAAAGGGTGAAATATTATCCCAAATAATTTCAGAAAAATTACCTAGACCCTTTGGGGTGCACGGCTGATTTTATTTATTGTCCAAGGACTCCGAGCACTTAAAATAAATTACGGGAGGTCAAAAATTTGGTGTCAATAGGCTTGTCGCCACGTGGTTAATTCTAGAGTTGATGCTTAGTGATTGCCTTATGATTTGGAGAGTGTATTTATCATGTTCAGATTGTAGAAAGGAAAAGTAAAGTTACGATATTGATATTGTGATTAGGATATGAGTCCACGAGTGGCACGATTGATTCTTATATTCTTGTGCCGTTGTTATCATACATACACTCATTTATACCTATATGGGGATTAAATGCTTAGTCGTCTTATCATGATTGAGATATAGCTATCCATCGCTTATTGGTATTACCTTTGACAGAGGAAAGAACTTGACTTGTTATTAATATCGAGAGATGTATCCATGTGTGGCATGATTGATTTGATATGTTGTGATCACTCATTGATATTATGCATTGCATACATTCTCATCTTTCATAATACTCTGATATGAATACTTAGTTACTTATTCATGGTTGTGAACTTTTATCTTTTAGTTATGGGTTATTGACTTGTGAAAAGGAAGGAATTGATATTAAGGCTGTTATTGTGATATGTGTCCATGTATGGCATGATTTGGAAATTGATATACTCTTGCTGACATTGATATCATCCATATATATATATATATATATATATATATAGCACTTTCCGCAACACTCACTTGGATCGGGTTGTGAGCCGCAATAGGTACATGAACTTCACGGGTCCCCTCTAGGTCATGACTGTCAGAGCGTAGACATCATCCGCCCGAAGTGTGTGTATCCTTACATTGCATTGAATTGCATTCATATTTCATTCACTCATACATTTGATTTCTGGTTGTGGTTATTTGTTATATTTATACAGTGTTTGTGAACATTGACTTCCTGTTTGGTTATTGATTTGAGATAACCGTGTGTCTGATTAATATATAGTTGGAAATTTACGGATTCGAGGATTAGAGACTTTCTCCTAGGTTAAGACTTGAGGTTTTGGATAATATTGTTGGTGGTACTAGAGTTTTTTTTTATTCTGAGGAATTGTGGAAAACTTGGCAAGATTTGGGTTTAGATTCTTCACTATAGGCTTTATCTATATATAATTCATTGAGGGTTCCTTCGATATTTTGTTACTTAAGCCATTATTCTTAGATATGTGTTTATCCTTTATACTTGATTGTAAGCATGTCTGTTCTTCAGCCTCTTTCTTTATATATGTTAGTTAACTGTTGTCCGCTTATAATGCCTGCTCAGTACGTGTTGTTGTAGTGATGCTACCTTGCTACAATCCTTTTCGGGGTGTAGAGTTTGAGATAAGTTCCGCTTGTACTTCCAAGACTGATTTCCGAAGCCTGGCTTGCGAGTATCAAGGGTAAGCATCTGACGATTCGCGGCCCAGAGACTCCTCTATCCTTGTCTTTATTTTCTTCCATTCTGATAGTTGTTTTAGCATTTGAGATTTTTATTTCCTAGACATTTACTTAGTTACTCTTGTACTACTCAGACCAGTTCCTTGGGGAATGTATTTATATTCCGCACTTATGATTATATGTGATTCAGGCTTTTATTTATTCTGCTCTATTTACTTTATTGTGGTGTAATTGAATGAGTTTGGAAAAGGGTTCGTCTACTGAGGTGGGGAATGGTAGGTGCCCGTGCGACTTAGTGAAATTGGGTCGTGATAGTTGACTTGCCGTAATTTGGTTTTTATCTGTTATATAAGTTAAATCAGCTAGGATGAAGTTATCCTCCATGTGAGTTAATAGTAATAAGTATGGGTGTACTTAAATTGAATTGATCTTCTAGATTGTCCATGAAACTTGCCTAGAGACTTGGTGAAACTTTGGGGTAGAGGCTTTGCTAATATTATGGGATGGAAAACTTCATAATCGGGTAGGTTAACTAGAAAAAACAGTTTTGTGTACACTTAGCTTGTGGTAGCTCTAATTATGTCTAAGTGGTTTTATGAAATATTGGGAAAGACAAGTGAAAGCATGTTGAGTTCGATAATTGTGACATCTCTTTTTATAACTCTTGTATTAATCATGGTTAAATGAAGTGGTAAGTGATTGTCGACCAACCTTCGTCTCCGTATCATTTAGGGATGATCGATGATGCTGCTAAGCACCATTTTTTGTACTCACGCTATACTTGCTATATCTTTTTCTGGTGTAGGTTTGACTGGTATTTGGATACGATATTCGATTGTGATCGGAACTTCATATCCGAAGGCCTAGCTTGCTTTCCCAGCAATATCTAACTCCTACATATGCTTCACTAATTGGAGTCTAACCGAATGGTTAACCGTAACCTACCTCAATGCCGAACGGGTGCCACAAACTATCCAACTTGAGCCTTGCCCTTCCGAAGAGCTTCCGAAAGATCGAAGTCGATTGAACAACATATTTTATATAAGAAATAAAGACTAATGATATCCATAAAGCTATAGTACTAATTGAATTGAAAATAAAAAGCTATAGTACTAATTGAATTGAAAATAACTCTTTAAAAGAGAAAAATCGGGAAAGAGAAATTTTAGGCAAAAATCGGTTAATCCCAAATATAGGAGGTCCAATACTATCCCTCAATTGCTAAATAGACTCAAGAAATCATCATTTTAAACTCTTAATCGAAAAAACCCAAATTAGGAAGAAACCCTAACTTTCCAAATCATAAACCATGAAATATAGAGTTATACAATTTAGTATCTACTCAACCTAGGAATTCATGACTAGGTTTAACAAGATTTATCAACAAAACCTTAATTCTATAACATAAGGTATCAAGATGGAATCATGAATTCTAACTTAGGAAGTAAACAAACATAAAACAAGGTTAAAGGAACTTATTAAAGGATGATACAACTCCAAATGCTCTTCAAATCACCTCTAGAATATCTTAGGATTTCAATTTGGTGAATGGATGAAGAATGGATCTAATTGCGAAATAAAAGGGGAATCTGTTCAGCGATCCCTGCATCCGCACTCAAGGTTCCGCTTTCGCACTTCCGCCTCGACGGATGACCATCCGCTAAGGCAGGTTTCATTAAATTAGTCAGCTTCCACATCTATGGGCCAAGTCCAGTATAGGCGGACCTGCAGAGGCGGGACACCAGAAAACCAGAAAATTTGGTTCCAAGTTTCACCTTGTCACGACCCAAACCGATGGGCCATGACTAGTGCCCGATGTCACGACCCAAATTGATGGGCCATGACTAGTGCCCAAACTAGACACTCATATACGAACCTGCTAAATATAATCAGACTAGAACGAAGGATAATATGGAAATTTGTAATAGCAAGCTATATACTCATAACGTCACATATCATAATCAACTTGTCTCCTGAGGAGTCCTAGCTAACCAAAACATACAAAATATGCAGGCCGACAAGCCAGCTACTATATACAGGAATATCCAAAACGGACTATGTCAATATAGATGACCAAATCCCATTGTCACGAACCGATAAGGGGCCGCGACGGGTACCCGGGGCTAACCACTGAGCACCGCTCGTTCTATTACTCGTCATACTCATTTACACTCTTTTATCAAATTTTATTCAAATCATAGGAAAATCATCTTTCATTAGAAACATACACACTTTCGTATACATTGGCCTTTCGGCTATCAAAACAATATATATATATATACATATATCCATAATAGCAACTTCGTGAGACCATATAACCCACATTGCGTATATACGAGCCTCTACTAGAGTACTAGACATATGGACAGGACAAGACCCCATCGTGCCCA
Organism: Lycium barbarum; assembly: GCF_019175385.1. NCBI lineage: Eukaryota > Viridiplantae > Streptophyta > Magnoliopsida > Solanales > Solanaceae > Lycium > Lycium barbarum. Next base: position 45,579,819 of record NC_083340.1, read on the forward strand.
AAATACATATACATATATATACACAAAAGTATAAACCCGATTAGCACCTCCGGAATAATGGAGTGCTCCTGAAAATCTGCTGATAGCTCCTATAGGTCTGCGCCGTCTCCCTGTCTACCTATGGGCATGAACACAGCGTCCAAAGAAAACGGACATCAGTACGAATATTGTACTGAGTATGTAAGGCATGAATGAAATAAACATGATAGAGAATCATAAGTCATGAGGTGAAGGCAAAACCTACGCGACCTTTAAGGATGAATGCATTTCATACATATATCACATATATATAATCGTCGTACATGAATCATCATAGCGTATACATCATCATGTCATATAATTCATCATCGTAATACCGTATCTGCTCATACACATAAAACGTTATCCGTATTCGGCCACGTAGGGCTCGACAATATCCGTATTCGGCCACGTAGTGGCTCGACAAGTTCACGTACATATCTTTCATATTCGGTCACGTAGTGGCTCGACCATATTACATACATCATAACATGGATCGGTATATCTCATCATCATCATTGTCATCACATACATCTCATAAACATATTCTAATCTTTCATTAATGCACACATTTCAATTTAAAGACAATCTATGAAAATCACATCATATTCATAGCACGAATTTCGTATAAGTATCATATGATAGTCTTTATAATCTTTTCCGCTTAAGCTCATCATTTCCATTATCGTTTCTATAGCATATCTCTCACCTTTATCTCATATGAAATCTTTCATGAACATAGACTCGTAATTTTTCGAAACATTGGTCATAGGACGTGCATTAAGGCTTATGGACAATCTATAACGATGTCGGGGTGACATGAGGTCGAGAACCCCCGACTCCATTATGGAGCATTCATACGCATTATGCCTCACCTTGAAGGAATTAGCATATAAGGTGAGTGTAGTCAATGAACAATATCAATGGATAGTAATATGGATCATTAGCCTTGTAGAACCATGATATTATAGGCCTTAGTATCTTTAGGCTTAGACTCATCATCATCATTATCGCATTCGTAACATGCCTCTTATCTATCCCATACGGCTATTCATGAACATAGGCTCTTAGTTTTCCGGAAAGTAGGAAAGTCATGGAGAGGTAAGCAAAATACTATCAGCGGAATCATATAAGGATCATTAGCTTCGTAGGAATATCATATCATAAGCTTTATGACCTCTAGACTTAGATTCATCATCGGTATTGTCATGTGCGTAACGTATCTCTTTTCTTTTTCTGGTATGCAGTTCTTTATACTCGTTGATTCATAATTCGCAATACGTAGGAAAATCATGGAGAGATAGGAGGATTCATACCATAAGATTCATTCCTTAGAAAGAAAGGACTAGCCTTACATAACTTTGTCGTTTACTAATATGTCACTTGCTTGTTCTCCTTTAATTCCCACGTTTCTACCTTCAAGGGAAGTCGCATTAACATTGGTTAATCGGCTATAAGAACGTGTTACTATTTCTAGGGGAAATTGGGCAGCATTTTCTTTGTTTATACAACTCTTCCCATGTTCTATATCAACTTGCAAACGTTCATAACAACATTCACAATATCGCAAACAACAATCATCATTCATCTACATTTCCCACAACTCACCATTTTCCTTCAATTTCTTCACAATTATGATTATAGCTCACTATCGCGTTTTCTCATATATAATACTTACCCCATGTTCCAAATGTCATTTATAACGTTTTTAAAATCACAATTCATCAATGATCATGACTCAATCCAAACCTTTACTCAACAATGTTACTATTCACACTTTCATGACCCATTTCCTATATCTTTCTACACTCCAAGTGTTTCAACTTTTCCATACCTCAAATAGCATGTAAATACCATAAAACCTACCTTAGATGGTGTAGGAATAATGCTTGAGTAGCAATACTCTTCTATGCCAAAAACCCTACTTTACTTCCTTTGCAATTTGTTGGTGTAGATGAACTTTGATGAGTTTCACACTCTTGATTTCATGGTTTTAGTGTTACTAATTTCCCTTAAATTCTTGTGGATGAAATGTTTGGAATATTCTAGAGTTCTCTTGAGTTGTGTAGATGAGAAATGAAATAAAATGAGCTTAGGGTCCCTTTTTAATAACTCAAAATCTGATTTTTAATGAACAACAGTCGGGGTGTACAGTGGTCGTAAACCCCACTTTACGGGTCGTATACTGGTTTACGGTCCATCCTCCACGACCGTATTTAAGCATATCAGAAACAGAAAGGTTGGCTGAAGATCATGGCAGTTTACGACTCAGTTTACGAGCGGTATTTCAATTTACGATCCGTATTCCAAGTCGTTTTTAAACATTTGAAGCATTTGACAGAAAGTTGAAATTTTTGGAACGTTGGAGGACGATGGCAGTATACGGTCCGTAATCACTTTACGGGCGGGCCGTATTTTGTTTTACGACCACTGGCTGAATTGAAATTCTACAACTTTCTTATTTCCAAAAATTCATGAATCGTCATTCCCTACATATTAAAACATCGTACACTCATACTCTTCGTTGGTCTATTCATTGTACATTCATGGAGAAATTTTCGAGGTGTAATGTTCTTCCCCCTTTTTAGAACATTCGTCCTCGAATGTTAAACTATTCTGGATTCTACGAAATTTCGCCATATATTTTCCTTTAACTGAATAGGAGTATCATGACCACACTATTCTTGCTTACCTCTTATTCCTCTTTTTGAGTACTCACTTGGTTTCATCGGCGACGCATAAGCACTTGCAAGTCGCATAATCGTTCTTGCGTGATTCATGTACATACATTTCTATACAACCACTTTTGTCACGACCCGACTAGGGGCCGCGACGGGTACCCGGGGCTAACCACCGAGCACCACTCGTTCTATTTGAAACATACACACTTTCGTATACATTGGCCTTTCGGCTATCAAAACAATATATATATACATATATCCATAATAGCAACTTCGTGAGACCATATAACCCACACTGCGTATCTACGAGCCTCTACTGGAGTACTGGACATATGGACGGGACAAGACACCGTTGTGCCCAAAATACATATACATATATATACACAAAAGTATAAACCTGATTAGCACCTCCAGAATAATGGAGTGCTCCTGAAAATCTGCTGATAGCTCCTATAGGTCCACGCCGTCTCCCTGTCTACCTGTGGGCATGAACACAGCGTCCAAAGAAAACGGACGTCAGTACGAATATTGTACTGAGTATGTAAGGAATGAATGAAATAAACATGATAGAGAATCATAAGTCATGAGGTGAAGGCAAAACCTGCGCGACCTTTAAGGATGAATGCATTTCATACATATATCACATATACATAATCGTCGTACTGTATATGTGATATCACATAGGCCTTAGTATCTTTAGGCTTAGACTCATCATCATCATTATCGCATTCGTAACATGCCTCTTATCTATCCCATATGGCTATTCATGAACATAGGCTCTTAGTTTTCCGGAAAGTAGGAAAGTCATAGAGAGGTAAGGAAAATACTATCAGCGGAATCATATAAGGATCATTAGCTTCGTAGGAATATCATATCATAAGCTTTATGACCTATAGGCTTAGATTCATCATCGGTATTGTCATGTTCGTAACGTATCTTTTTTCTTTTTCTCGTATGCAGTTCTTTATACTCGTAGATTCAAAATTCGTAATACGTAGGAAAATCATGGAGAGATAGGAGGATTCATACCATAAGATTCATTCCTTAGAAAGAAAGGACTAGCCTTACATACCTTTGTCGTTTTCTTATATGTCACTTGCTTGTTCTCCTTTAATGCCCACGTTTCTACCTTCAAGAGAAGTCGCATTAACATTAGTTAATCGGCTATATGAATGTGTTACTATTTCTAGGGGAAATTGGGCAGCATTTTCTTTGTTTATACAACTTTTCCCATGTTCTATATCAACTTCCAAACATTCATAACAACATTCACAATATCGCAAACAACAATCATCATTCATCTACATTTCCCACAACTCACCATTTTCCTTCAATTTCTTCACAATTATGATTATAGCTCACTATCGCGTTTTCTCATATATAATACTTACCCCATGTTCCAAATGTCATTTATAACGTTTTTACAATCACAATTCATCAATGATCATGACTCAATCCAAACCTTTACTCAACAATGTTACTATTCACACTTTCATGACCCATTTCCTATATCTTTCTACACTCCAACTTTTTCAACTTTTCCATACCTCAAATAGCATGTAAATACCATAAAACTTACCTTAGATGGTGTAGGAATAAGCCTTGAGTAGCAATATTCTTCTATGCCAAAATCCCTACTTCACTTCGTTTGCAATTTCTTGGTGTACATGAACTTTGATGAGTTTCACACTCTTGATTTCATGGTTTTAGTATTGTTGATCACTAATTTCCCTTAAATTCTTGTGGATGAAATGTTTGGAATGTTCTAGAGTTCTCTTGAGTTGTGTAGATGAGAAATGAAATAAAATGAGCTTAGGGTCCCTTTTTAATAACTCAAAATCTGATTTTTAATGAACAACAGTCGGGGTGTACAGTGGTCGTAAACCCCACTTTACAGGCCGTATACTGGTTTACGGTTCGTCCTCTACGACCGTATTTAAGCATATGAGAAACAGAAAGGTTGGCTGAAGATCATGGCAGTTTACGACTCAGTTTACGGTCCGTATTCCAAGTCGTTTTTAACCATTTGAAGCATTTGACAGAAAGTTGAAATTTTTGGAACGTTGGAGGACGATGGCAGTATACGGTCCGTAAATCACTTTACGGGCCGCATTCTATTTTACGACCACTGGCTGAATTGAAATTCTACAACTTTCTTATTTTCAAAAATTCATGAATCGTCATTCCCTACTTAGTAAAACATCGTACACTCATACTCTTCGTTGGTCTATTCACTGTACGTTCACGGAGCAATTTCCCAGGTGTAACACCCATATACAACCCACACATGTCTACAGACCTCTAAGAGTATAATAGTGAAATATGACGGGACAGGGCCCCGTCGTACCCCTGGATATTCATAAGTCGGGTCTATATCAAAGGATCTGCACCCAAAATGACTTAAGCTCCAGAATAATGGAGCTCTCCGAGCAGCTGAGCAGAAGTCCTAGGCTGGATGATTGCCAAACTGAGTGTCTGTACCTACGGGCATGAAATGCAGCCCATGAAGAAAGGGGGGTCAGTACGAAAAATGTACTGAGTAAGTAAATCATGAAGTACAATAAAAAAGATCATGACTGAGTAAAATATGACAGAAGGCAAGTACGATAACCAATAATACAAATGCACCTGTGCCTTATGAGATGCGAATCATGCATATCAATATAGTACACTGTACCCGACCCATTATGGGACTCGGTGAAATAATCATATATGTACCGTACCCGGCCCTCTAGTGAGGGACTCGGTGAAATAATCATATATATATACCGTACCCGACCCTCTAGTGAGGGACTCGGTGAACAATCCAATGAAACTGTGCACGAATACGTACCCGGCTCAGGACTCAGTGAAATGATGTAATAACGTTATGCACGAATAGAATATCAGGAGCAACCATATATAAATTAAATCATCATCTGAGACTCAATAGAATAATTAGAATGAACCAACACTTTGAGAATCAAATACAACTATCATGTCAAGTACCACTGAGAAGTAGAATTCATGGGAATTATGTACGTTCATCATCCGCTCGTTTTATGTAATTCATGCCAAAAAGAAAGAAGGGATAGCTTTACATACTGAAAATCTACCTAATCACCAAAAGTCTACTCCTCGAGTCCGTATATCTACAATCACGATGATAACATCACAATTAGACCATTTACACCAATTACTATCTAATTTGTATACGAACGGAACTTAATGAAACTTGGGCAGCATTTCCCCTATAAACTGGACAATACCGAAAATCCAATTCAATTGAATCATCAACAACATCAACAACAATACCAACCATTAATATACATCATAAATCAGCTAATTCCATCCATTTAATCCAACTAAAACAGCCCCCGATCCTTAAATCTCAAAAAAACAACAAACGAGTTTATAACGCTATTTTCTCCGTTCTAATCCGTTAAAACTCTAATTAAACATATTAATAATGAAAAGGGGACCTTAATTTTATCTTAAGTATACAGAAACCACGTCAACACTCTTCTTTTTAGCTGATTTTTAGCTCAAACTGAAGGCAACGCGACGCACAACGCTTTTCTCTTCATGAGCCTTGGGATTCGAGGCTCGAATTTTGACAAAAATGGCTTTTTTAGCCTAGAAGGTCTCTCTCTCTCTCTCTCTCTCTCTCTCTAATAATTTTGGAAGCTCCTAGATGAAAATGAACAGCCCTCAAACGAAATTTCCATATATATTAAGGTTAATGGGCTTCATGGGCCGAAATATAAACTTCATGGGCCGAAATACACATGCTTGGGTTGGGTCTCAACTTGCTGCCCCGCCAGCCCAACTTGCGTCGTTCATAGCTCCTTGTCCCGATATAATATTGACGAGCGGTTTGGTTAGTTAGAAACTAGACTTCTTTAATTTCAATGTAGGCTTTTGTTTCACCCCAAAACGCGTCTTATTCTAGGAGATATGCGTCCAACAATATGGGTTAAAAATCTGGCCCGAGATTTTTACAGAAGTTGTTCCGATTCATTTTGTTTAGATTCATTTAACTTTTAATCCTCTTCCAACCCTCATGTAACCTCTTATACATACATATACATACTCATATACATCAATAACAATCCCTACACGCATCTCGAAGGGTCCGGAGAATCACAATGACCTCAAACATAACTAGAGAACTCACAAAGCTTCGACGAAACTCCAATCGCAAAAGTATATTCATATCTTTTGTCCATCTTCTATATCATTACTAATAATCTCAAATACTTTAAAGGGAACTCACATTACCTCGTATATGTACTCATAACACGATTTCAAATCCTTTAGGTTACCATGTCACCTCGGGATACTTAAGGCAACCATATATATAACGATACTCTTACTAACTCGATTAACTTTCCTTGAACTTTCTTAACTCATTCATTCTTGTCTTAAGTCAAGTATCACGGACTCTTACGGTGTGTAACATCCTTCCCCTCTTAAAAACATTCATCCTCGAATGTTAAACTAGTCTATAGAGTCTTATAAATATTTTGGCACAGTCTCTTGTATAGCTATACCTACCAACCCGCATTCAGTGACCCATAGATGCCTTACAGGGCCACAATATCATATAGTCTCATTTACCAATTATATTAATATAGTCAAATAAAGAATTAAATTACCTGCAGGCATAGGGAACAAGGATACTTATTCTTCATTTCGTCTTCGGCTTCCCAAGTCACCTCTTCCTTATTATTATTTCGCCACAATATTTTGACGGAAGCCACATCCTTAGTACGTAACCTTCTAACCCGGTGATCAAGTATATCTATGAGGCTCTCCTCATAAGACAACTCCTCTGTTACCTGGAAATCATCTACAGGGAATACTCTAGAAGGGTCACCAATACATTTTACACAGCATTGATACATGCAAGACTGGATGTACCGCTTCCAAATCCGATGGTAGGTCCAGCTCATAGGCAACCTCGCCTACCTTACGAATAATCTGATAAGGCCTAATGTATCTCGGGCTGAGCTTCGCCTTCTTGGCGAATCTCATCACACCCTTCATGGGTGATACCTTCAGGAATACCCAGTAACCAGTCGGAAACTCTAAGTCTCGATGTCGATTATCTGCATATGACTTCTGTCGACTCTATGCTGCTAAAAATCTCTCCTGAATAAACATCACCTTATCAACAGCTTGCTAAATCATGTCTGGGTATCAATTTAGTCTCACCAACATCGAACCAATCGATAGGTGACCTGCACTTCCTCCCATATAAGGCCTCGTACGGTGCCATCTGAATACTATAATGGTAGCTATTATTATAAGCAAACTCAATAAGTGGCAAATGATCATCCCAGCTACCTCTGAAGTCAATAATACAGGCTCCCAACGTATCTTCTAGCATCTGAATAATGCGCTCAGCCTGTCCATCAGTCTGAGGGTGAAATGTTGTGCTATGACTCACCTGTGTCCCCAATACCTTCTGGAACGATCTCCTGAAATTAGCTATAAATCGAGCTCCTTTGTCCGATATAATAGATGTGGGAACCCTATGAAGTCTCACTATCTCCCTGATATATAACCTCGCATAGTCTTCAGCTAAATAAGTAGTCCTGACTGGAAGAAAATGGGCTGATTTTGTTAGCCTATCCACAATAACCCATATAGAGTCATACTTCCGTTGAGTGCGAGGTAAGCCTGTAATGAAGTCCATATTAATCACTTCCCATTTCCAAGTGGGGATCTCTATCTCCTGCAATAATCCACCAGGCTTCTGAGGCTCGACCTTAACCTATTTACAATTCGGGCACTGGGCAACAAACTCCGCTATGTCCCTTTTCATGCCATCCCACCAATATAAGCATCTGAGGTCATGATACATCTTTGTTAACCCTAGCTGAACATAATAACGGGAAGAGTGTGCCTATCCCATAACCTGCCGTCGTAGCCCTGCAATATCAGGTACACATGATCTGCCTCCATACCGTAGCACTCCGTCAGGTGTAACCTCGAATGGGGTCTTCTCCTTTTGAAGAGTTGTATCTCTATACTGTGCCAGAACAAGTTCCTCGTACTGGCGTCTCTTTACCTCTTCTATGATAGAGGACTCAGACAACTTCTCGAACAGAAACTCCACTATCTCCAGAATTAGCCAAACGGACTCCAAGGCTAGCTAGCTGATAAATATCACGAACCATCTCCTTCTTTTATGGTTGCACATCTATTAATCTACCCATAGATTTACAGCTGAGAGCATCTGCTACAAAATTTGCTTTCCTTGGATGGTATAGAATATCAACATCATAATCCTTTAGTAAATCTAGCCACCGTCTCTGTCGTAAATTCAACTCTTTCTGCTTGAAGATATATTGGAGACTCTTATGATACGTATAAATATCAACATGAACACCACATAAATAATGCCTGCATATCTTCAAAGCATGAATAATTGCTGCTAACTCTAGATCATGAGTAGGATAATTCTTCTCGTGCTTTCTGAGCTGTCGGGAGGTATAGGCTATAACCCTGCTAGGCTGCATCAACACACAGCCTAGTCCAATACCTGAAGCATCACAATAAATAACATAACCATCTGGTCCCTCAGGAAGAGTTAGAACTGGAGCCGTAGTCAACTTGTCTTTCAACAACTGAAAGTTTTGCTCACAAGCATCAGTCCACTGGAACTTAGCTGCTTTCTGAGTTAGCCTTGTTAAAGGCACTGAAATCGAGGTAATATTTTCTACGAATCTCCTGTAATATCTTGCTAGCCCCAGAAAACTGCGTACCTTAGTAGGTGTCATATGTCTGGGCCAAGTCTTTACCGCCTCAATCTTCTGCGTATCTACCCGAATATCATCAGCTCTAATAATATGTCCCAAGAATGCTACTGAAGTCAACCAGAATTCGCACTTAGAAAATTTAGCATACAACTTCTAGTGCTGGAGTACCCTAAGTACCGTCCTCATATGGTCTACATGCTCATCTTCTGAACGTGAATAAACCAGAATGTCATCAATAAATACACTAACGAGCGTATCTAGGAATGGTTTGAATACCCGATTCATCAAATCCATAAATATTGTTGGAGCATTAGTCAGCCCAAAAGACATCACTCTAAATTCATAATACCTGTATCGGGTCCTGAATGTCATCTTCGGAATATCTGCCTCCTTTACTCGCACCTGATGGTAACCTGACCGCAAGTCTATTTTCGAAAAACACTTAGCATCCTGCAACTGGTCAAATAGATCGTCAATCCTGGGGAAAGGATACCTGTTCTTTATTGTTACTTTATTCAGCTACCTATAATCAATACACATACGCAACAACCTATCTTTCTTTCTCACAAATAATAGCGGTGCTCCCCAAGGTGATTTACTAGGCCTGATGAAGCCTTTGTCTAACAAGTCTCTCAGTTGCTCTTTTAATTCCTTCAGTTCTGCAGGTGCCATTCTATAAGGAGGAATAGATATGGGCTGAGTATCTGGCAATACATCTATAGTGAACTCTATCTCCCGTTCAGGAGGAAGACCTGGAAGTTCATCTGGGAATTCATTAACTACCGGGATTGACTGAAGAGCCGGCACCTTTGCTTTCTTATCATGCACTCGGACTAGATGATAAATATGGCCTTTTTTAACCATCTTCCTTGCCTTGAGGTATGAAATAAACTTACCCCTTGGTGATGCTGTATTCCCTCTCCACTCTATAATCGGCTCCGCTGGAAACTGAAATCGAACTATCTTTTCTCTACAATCGACATTAGCATAACAAGAAGCCAACCAATCCATACCCATAATAACATCAAACTGAGTCATGTCTAACTCTATCAGATTTGCTATGGTATGACGACTATATATAACCACCGAACAATTCATATATACTTGCTTAGCTATGACAGAATCTTCTACAGGTGTAGCTACCTCAAATGGTTCTATCAACTCAGGTTCTATTTAAATTCTACTAGCAATAAAGGAGGATATATACAATATGGTGGAACCTGGATCTATCAATGCATATGTGTCCCAGGAGAAAATTGATAATATACCTGTAACCACATTCGGTGACGCCTCCTGATCCTGCCTACTAGCCAAAGCATATATGCGGTTCGAGGGACCGCTAGAACTGTAAGCTCCGCCCTGACCTCTACCATGGCCTGCTGGCGTCTGAATACCCTACCCCGTAGGGCGCATAGCTGCAGAAGATGATGAACCAGCATCCGATTCTGTAGGCTGAGCCATACCACCTGCACCACCTTCATAGGGACACTTCCTCATCATATGGCCTTGACGACCGCAAGAAAAACAAGCACCTGTAACCCAACGACATTCCCCAAAATAGGGCCTACCACACCGAGAACACCGAGGCAAAGGTGGCCTTGACTGACTCAAACCCCTGCTCATCTGTGAACCTGACGCCCTGGAGCCCTGGCCGGCTCCTGAATACCCTGCGCGGTCGAATCTCCTACCTGTGAACTGTGAGGGTGCACTCTGTGCTGGCTGGGAAGAATATCTAATATGCGGTTGAGGATGCCCGCCTCGAAACTCACCAGGATAACCCGCCGATCTAGCCCTCTTATGCTGGCCTCTGTCATGATCGCTATCTGGCTAACGTCCCCTGTGTCGATCCTCTACCCCCTATGCGTACGCCTGTACCCAAGCAATATCCATACATGGCGGAAGAGCCACTGCCATACAACCATCAATCAAATAATGATCTAGTCCCATGACATAACGATGTACTCTATCTGCCATATTAGCAACAATAGTCGGCGCATACCTAGCCAACGAATGAAACTCTAGACTATACTCTCGAACGCTCCTGCCATTCTGCCTCAAATGCAAAAATCTATGAACTCTGGCTCGCCCCATCTCTGGGGGCAAAAAGTGGCCAAGGAAGGCCTCCACAAACTCATCCCATACCGCTGGAGGAGCATTCTCACCCCTAGATAACTCCCAAGATTCATACCAATTAACAGCTACGTCCCGCAATTGATATGAAGCTAACTCAACAGACTCAATCTCAGAAGCACTTATTATCCTCAATGTACGCTGCATCTGCCAAATAAACTCCTGTGGATCATCCTCGGGCTTTTACCCGAAAAACGCTGGAGGATTACAATTCAAGAAGTCATGAACCCTCAAGCTATCAGACCTATCAGCATAGTCAACTCCTGCTCCATGCCTCCGAGCCTGCCCTGCCACTAATCTGGTCAACAACTTAACTGCATCTCTCATGGCTCTATCTTCCGCCCCTATTTGAGTAGCTGGAGGCTCAGGTACTGGGGCCTCGGGAGTTGGCGGTGGTGCGACCCCCTGAAATGGAGTTGTTGCTGCTCCCAGCTCCTCTGGAGGTGGCAATGTAGCAGAGTTTGCCGATTGGACTACCGTCTCAGGCATAGATTGGGCAACGGCCCTAGTAACTCTCCGGGTCTGACTAGTATCTTCTGCTACCGGTTTGCCCTTCTAGGCAACTGTCGCTTTCCTTGGAGGCATCGCTGAAAACACCACAATTCGTTAGAGGGGGATTATCCTGATAACATAGCTCTATCGCACGATCTAGAATAAGAAGGAAAGATGACATCCTAAATGTCCTGTAGCTTCCCGTTTATAGATGTGGTGCACAACACACCGATAAACAAGACTCTACTAGACACGGTCTATAGACTCTTCCGAGGATGAACTGCTCTGATACTACTTTTGTCATGACCCAAACTGATGGGCCATAACCAGTGCCTGAACTGGACACTCGTATACAAACCTGCTAAATATAATCAGACTAGAACGAAGGATCATATGGAAATTTCAAACAGCAAGCTATAGAATCATAACGTCAAATATCCGAATGAACCAATCACCTGAGGAGTCACAGCTAACCAAAACATACAAAATATGCAAGACGACAAGGCTGCCACTATATATAGGAATATCCAAAACGGACTATGTCGATATAGGTGACTAAAGCCCATATAATACCCACACATGTCTACAGACCTCTAAGAGTATAATAGTGAAATATGACGGGACAGGGCCCCGCCGTACCCCTGGATCCACATAAGTCGGGTCTATATCAAAGGATCTGTACCTAAAATGACTTAAGCTCAGGAACAATGGAACTCTCCAAGCAGCTGAGTAGAAGTCCTTGGCAGGATGATCGCCAAACTGAGTGTCTGTACCTGCGGGCATAAAACGCAGCCCCCGAAGAAAGGGGGGTCAGTACGAAAAATGTACGGAGTAAGTAAAGCATGAAGTACAATAAAGAAGATCATGACTAAGTAAAATATGATAGGAGGCAAGTACGATAATCAAAGATACCAATGCACATGTGCCTTATGAGATGAGAATCATGCATATCAATATAGTACACCGTACCCGGCCTATTACGGGACTCGGTGAAATAATCATATATGTACCGTACGCGGCCTTCTAGTGAGGGACTCGGTGAAATAATCATATATATACCGTACTCGGCCCTCTAGTGAGGGACTTGGCGAACAATGCAATGAAACTGTGCACGAATACGTTCCCGGGCCGGGACTCGGTGAAATGATGTAATAACGTTATGCACGAATAGAATATCAGGAGCAACTATATACAAATTAAATCATCATCTAAGACTCAATAGAATAATTAGAATGAACCAACACTTTGAGAATCAAAGACAACTATCATGTCAAGTACCACTGAGAACTGGAATTCATGGGAATTATGTGTGTTCATCGTCCGCTCGTTTTATGTAATTCATGCCAAAATGAAAGATGGGATAGCTTTACATACCTGACAATCTACCTAATCACCCAACGTCTACTCCTCGAGTCCGTATATCTACAATCACGATGATAACATCACAATTAGACCATTTACACCAATTACTATCTAATTTGTATACGAACGAAACTTAATGAAACTCGGCCAGCATTTCCTCTATAAACTCGACAATCCCGAAAATCCAATTCAATTAAATCATCAACAACATCAACAACAATACCAACCATTAATATACATCATAACTCAGCTAATTACATCCATTTAATCTAACTAAAACAGCCCCCGATCCATAAATCTCAAAAAAACAACAAACGAGTTTATAACGATATTTTCTCCGTTCTAATCCGTTAAAACTCTAATTAAACTTATTAAAAATGAAAAGGGGACCTTAATCTTATCTTAAGTATACAGAAACCATGTCAATACTCTTCTTTTTAGCTGATTTTTAGCTCAAACTGAAGGCAACGCGACGTACAATGCTTTTCTCTTCATGAGCCTCGGGATTCGAGGCTCGAATTTTGATAAAAATGGCTTTCTTAGCCTAGAAGGTCTCTCCCTCTCTCTCTAATATTTTTGGAAGCTCCTAGATGAAAATGAACAGCGCTCAAACGAAATTTCCATATATATTAAGGTTAATGGGCTTCATGGGCCGAAATATAAACTTCATGGGCCGAAATACAAATGCTTGGGTTGGGTTTCAACTTGCTGCCCCGCCAGCCCAACTTGCGTCGTCCATAGCTCCTTATCTAGATATCATATTGACGAGCAGTTTGTTTTGTTAGAAACTAGACTTCTTGAATTGCAGTGTAGGCTTTTGTTTCACCCCAAAACTCGTCTTATTCTAGGAGATATGCCTCGAACAATTCGGGCTAAAAATCTGGTCCGAGATTTTTACTGAAGTTGTTCCGATTCATTTTGTTTAGATTCGTTTAACTTCTAATCCTATTCCAACCCTCATGTAACCTCTTATACATACATATACATACTAATATACATCCATAACAATCCATACACGCGTCTCGAAGGGTCCGGAGAATCACAATAACCTCCAACATAACTAGAGAACTCACAAAGCTTAGACGAAACTCCAATCGCAAAAGTATATTCATATCTTTTGTCCATCTTCTATATCATTACTAATAATCTCAAATACTTTAAAAGGGCACTCACATTACGACGTATACATACTCATAACACGATTTCAAATCCTTTAGGTTACCAAGTCACCTCGGGATACTTAAGGCAACCATATATATAACAATACTCTTACAAACTCGATTAACTTTCCTTGAACTTTCTTAACTCATTCATTCTTGTCTTAAGTCAAGTAGCACGGACTCTTATAGGGTGTAACACCCGAGTTGGACACTCATATACGAACCTGTTAGCTATAATCAAACTAATACTAAGGACAATGTGGAAATTGTAAAAGCATGCTATATACTCATAATGCCATATATAAGAATGAACCTATCTCCTGGGGCGGCACAGTTAACCAAACATCACAAAATATGCAAGCTGACAAGGCAGCCACTATACGCGGGAATATCCAAAATGAACAACATCTGTATAGCTGACCAAACCGTATAGACACAACCCACATGTGTCTACAGACCTCTAAGAGTATAACAAAGTATATGTCAAAAGGATCTGTACCAAAATGACTCAAGGTCCGGAACAACGGAGCTCTCCAAGCAGCTGAGCGGAAGTCCTAAGCCGGAGGATCACCAAACTGAGAATCTGTACCTACGGGAATGAAACGCAGCCCCCGAAGAAAGGAGGTCAGTACGGGAGATGTACTGAATATGTACAGCATGAAGCACAGTATTGAAGATCATGACTGAGTGAAAAGATGACAAGAGGTAAGTATGATAACCAAGGAATACCAATGCATTTGTACCTTATGAGGTGAGTCATGTATATATATTTTGTGTATCGTACCCGGCCCATTATGGGACTCGGTGAAATAATATATAGCGTACCCGGCCCATTATGGGACTCGGTGAAATATAATACGTACCCAGCCCTCTAGTGAGGGACTCGATGAAATATAATACGTACCCGGCCCTCTTGTGAGGGACTCAGTAAAATATAATACGTACCCGACCCTTTAGTGAGGGAATCGGTGAATAATGCAATGAAACTGTGCACGAGTAATAGGAGCAATCATGTACAAAATGAATCATCATTTGGGATTCAAGAGAATAATTAGAATGAACCAACACTTGAGGATCAAAGACAAAACTGTCATGTCAAGTACTAACGAGAACTAGAGTTCATTGGAGTCATGTATGTTCGTCGTTTGCTCATTTTATGTAATTCATGCCAAAAAGAAAGAAGGGATAGCTTTACATACCTTGAAGCTTATCTATTCGCTCAACTTCTACTTCTCGAACTTGCAAATCTACAATCAAGGGAATTCATACTATTGTTAGACTCGTTATCACGTGCTTACCTTAAGCCTTTAAGTTAACTCTTTCTAGGATCTGCCGAAATTTCGGCAGCATCTCCTCTGTTTATATGCCTAACCCAAAATTGTAATTCAGCAACCAACAATAACAACATCAATACCAACACTAAAAACATCACTTTCAACACCAACATGTGCCATAAAACAGCCCACGCGCTGTTTTCCAACTTCCATAACTAACCAACTTACTATACCATCATTTAACGACTAGTCTCCGAGAATAAACCGGTATTAACGTAAATAGAAAGAGATTCATGCCTTATTCTTGTTAAAACATCAATATCTCCGATATCCACTTGAATCCATGCTAAATTCCACCACAAAACAATTCTAGAATCACAACCATGCATTATCCGGGCTTGATTAACGCTTCGCCACTTCAAAATCACTCAAACCCTCACTTTGTTTATGAAGAAATTGCCCTTTATGGTGCTGAGCTCCCAATATTATTTTTTGATGAAAAAAATGGGGTTTTTCCCCTTTTATAAGGTCCAAATTCGGGCGGGGTCACTGTAGCAGTACTTTAGTAGGTCGGTACTGTAGCTGTTTACTGTAGCACACGTTTCTACTCTGTCAGCCAAACTTGTAACGTCCATAATTCTTTACTCCAACATCCTATCGATGACTGATTTATTGTGTTGGAAACTAGACTCGACGAACTTCATTTTAGGCTTTTGTTTCACTTCAAAACACTTCATATGTTAAGAGATATTCGTCCCTCAAGTTGGACCAAAATTTTCACACAAAACATCACCCATCCTTTCTCCAAAGTCGTACTACTCCATTTCTTCCACTCATTTCCTTATAAAACCTTCCGGTATGCCTTATATACATCCTTCACTCATCAAATATACTTAATAATGCTTAATCCTTATATTCCAAAGTGGTTTTACTTAACCATAACTCAACGTACTTATGTTTCAAATTTGATAAGTGCTTCTTCGAAGATACGGGGTGTAACACACCCAAAGTCCCGACATCCACCCGAAACCTCCCGACCACAAACTGAACATGTAGACATAAGTAAAAACACTCTGTAAACTAAACTCAACTGTAGCATCAGAATTCCCAACGGAAGTCACCTTGACTTGGTCAACCACCAAGTTTCCAACCAATGATAGAAAATGCTCATGAATGCCACAGGAACCAAACAAAACATCCCACTAAGTCATAATTGACCCTCTGGACCTCATGGAATCGACTAAATTCCAAAAAAGGTTCGTTTATAACTATTGGTCAAACGTTTTTTTCACTTTAAGGTCCTAACTTCCACAAATCCTAGTAAATCTCGCCTGAAAGTGAATACTTACCGTTTACTTAAAGATTCGTATAACTAGTCCCCTGAATCTTCCAAATACTCAAGAAATCATACTTGACTGTACAATTCCTATGCATGCCACACGTACATATGGTCTAAAAAGGGACAATAGACATGCTCGTAATACTCGTTAGTAATGCCGTCCAATCCCAGCAAATTGTCCAATGCTAAGGGCTACCTTAACTCTTACTAGATCCTGAAATCCCACTCCTTTCTGTGGCTACGTCTGTTGAAGTCTATAGGTTGTAAGTTGGGATGAGTGCTATTAACTATGCTTCTATCACTGTCGAAAGCAGAACCATAATGCTTGTGTTGCTTCGTCTGAACTCCAACTACATTATAATCTCCTCTACTTACGTTCCTCGTTGTAATGACCCATTAGGTTATTTTGGCTATTTTTACTATTTTACCCTGGTTGACCCTTTTCCTAGTGTCATTAGAGTATATTTGACCTGTGCGGATGGGTTATGCGATTCCCGAGACATTCAGATGTGATTAATGAGAAAATGGAAATTTTGGAAATTCTTAGGTGTTTGGGTTACCAAAGTCAACATCGGGGGTAAATTTTTTGTTTTGGCAATTTCATCAATTCCAATAGGTTCGGAATGTCGATTATGAATTAGTTGAGTTGTTGGTTCGGCTCCCCAGGGACTAGGGTTATGTTGGAAATCTAGTTTTCAGGTGTTTGGGGTTGACCGAGTCAATATGACCTCTTTTGGACATTTCGAATGTGCGAGTGAGTTTGTAGCATGTTTTTAGAGTAGTTTTCATATATGGTTCATGTCCGGGAGGTCTTGGATGAGTTTCAAGCGTTGGATCGGAACTTAAAAGTCGCTTGAGTTTTCTAGTTTCTGGTTTGGCAGGCTTGCATGCGCAGGGCCGCTCCTGCACAAGGTGGGCTTCAGGTGCGAGAATGGGCTTGTTAGCCAAGGGCTGCATCTATGACGAATGGCTCGCAGATGCGGAGCCACTTTTGGGGGTAATGAGTCGCACCTGCAGCCTAGGGTGAGATTAAGTGGACCTCACACAAGTGAGTTTTGGGCCGCTGATGCGGGCATGCAGGTGCGGAAGAGGTTGCGCATTTCCCTGGAGAGAATTAGAAATAAAATCCCCATCTCGATTTAAGGAGTTCTTTTTAGGGTTTAGCAAGATTCATCCATTGGGTAAGCTTCTAAACTTTCTTTTTATGATTGTTTTCACCGATTATTAAGGGTTTCCATGCTAGAGATCTTGATTTAAGGTTGGGAAATTATGGGCTTATGAACCCTAGGCTTGAAATAAGTATTTCTTCAATTGAACATGAAATCGTGGATAGATTTGGTTCATTTTTTGGGATATAGACTCTATAGATCATGGGTAATCCAATTTTGGGTAAAATTTCCCATTTTGCCCTTCGAGGTCCGGAATCCTATTTTGGGTGACTTTTTGATTTCATATTTAAAGTATGCTAATATGGGTATCATTATATTCGTATGACTTCCTCTAATAATAGTTTGACCTTACTGAACCCGATTTTCCTATGAAATTACGATTTTGACCTTTGGTGTTTAGAACTGGGTTTTGGTTGACTTTCTAGGCCAGAATCTTTCTTAGGGTGATATGGGTATCGATTAACTTGTAATTCTTATGCATGATTCGTGCTTGAACAGATTGGGATCATTCAGAGACTCTGCGAAAGGTCAAGGTACCATTGAGATTTTTGGACTTCTATTTCAGGCATGTTGAGATTATGAACCTTAAGAATCATAGTTGGTAAAAATTGAACTAATAAGAGGGGATAACAGGGTAATGAAGGGGGGTTCTGTTAGTTGTGAGCTGACGAGCACTTGTTGTTACACCTCGGACATTTCATACCGTTGGGATGCGAATAGACTAATGCTAGTTTGAGGTGGACATAAAGTCCTTATGACTTTAAGAAGGGCATTTGGCAGCTTTAAGGTGTATTCGATAATATTTTGAAGTTATATGAATTGGTGAAACTAAGTTCGTCGAAGGATGTAAAGTATAAGTCATGTTGGGGGAGGCTTTTGCAATTATCGAGATAACAATTTTTTAGTAATGTCTTGGGAAGGAGTTATAGGGCTCCTTAGATTGTTAATGAAGTGTAAAACAAGTGCCAAGAAGGTTCCTCAAGGATTGGAGGTTGAACGAAACGGCTAGAGCAAGTTTTGAGAAATTCATAATTGTACCGACCGTATAATTTATACGGACCGCATAATGGTCCGTAGAATACTTCCAGAGGAGAGTGAACCCTGGTAGGATTATACGATCCAATTGTATGGACCGTATAACTTATACGGCCAGTATAACTTATACGGCCCGTATAATTGGCCGTATAACCGGGTCGGGTCACATTTTTCTCTTTCCATATATGCACGACCCTTGTTCCAAATTTTCATTTCCTCACCTTTCCAAAACTCTTGAAAGCCCTAGAACA
Organism: Lycium barbarum; assembly: GCF_019175385.1. Taxonomy (NCBI): domain Eukaryota; kingdom Viridiplantae; phylum Streptophyta; class Magnoliopsida; order Solanales; family Solanaceae; genus Lycium; species Lycium barbarum. Next base: position 45,599,476 of record NC_083340.1, read on the forward strand.
TTCCACATACCTTATTAACACAAACCCAAGGGAAATCAAGGATTATTTTCCAAGAATCAAGAGAATCAAGTGTGGAGAGGCTCTCTAGGGTTTGTAGTGATCAAGATTTCTTTGGGTACTGAAGTTGGAGTTCCATTCAAGTGAGAACTTTGATCCAAAGTTCATCCCTACACAATAAAAGGTGAGTTTTGCATCTATTTCATGTTAGTAAGAGTATTTGGTTGTGGACTAACTTGAATGAAGGAAGGAAGAAGAATGTCAAGCTCAAACATGGATTTAATGATATTCTTGAATAGTAACTTGACTTGTGTCATAGTTCTTGATATGCCATGAGTATACTCATGTTGTAAATGACACTAATGATGTTGAGGAAGTATTATATGAAAAGGGATATGATGTGTGTTGTAGTTATGATTATGGATGATTTTGAAAAGGAGTCTTGAGAATTAAATAAAGCTTAATTTGAAGAAATCTATTGATTATGATATTATGGGTGTTGTTGTCGATGTTTGGGAGTTGTTTAGTATATGGAGAAGGTTGACGAAACAAAGGGAATGTTGCCCAATTTTCGTTAGCTCTTAGTCACGTTAGTTTAGACTTAAGTATGTTTTAAATGATCTAATTTAGTACGAATTCTCTTGAACGTAGAGTTGCGAGCTTTGAAGGAGAACGTTTAGTCGTCAGGAAGACGTAAAGGTATGTTAAGGCAAGTCCTCTCTCTTTCAAAGGCATGACTCCTATATTATGATTTTCCCTCTTTATTTCCATGACCTTATTACATTCCAACGTTGAAAGTCTAAGATTATTAAGAGTCCCTCATGAGCTAGAGACAAAATATGTTCTATGATAATGATGATGATGATGATCCTTTTTTTTCAAATATTCCGAAGCTTATGAGATGATGCTATTATGAGTTAACAATCTTATTTCATGAATTCATTGATGTTATTTCTTGTTGTTGTCTCACCTTATAATATTAGCTCCTTCAAGGTGAGACATAGTGATTATGAATGTTCCATAATACAATCGGAGGTCACAGACCTTACGTCACTCCGATATGATTGTAGCTTTGATTGGGCTCACATGCATGCTTATTTTTATATATGATTATACCGGGACTAATTGGCCGAGCAAACACCACTACGCTGGGCCTAAGTGGGCGGCTTATGGATGATGATAGTTACATCGGGCCTAATTGGCCAGGCAGTCACCACTAGTGGGCAGCGTGAGATGACTACCCCCGACGCGGGCTAGTAATGATATATGGCTCAGACAGCTTATACACACACACACACACACACACACACACACACACACACATATATATATATATATATATATATATATATATATATATATAAGTATGTATGTCATGATGTGGTTTTAAAAGTAAAAGTTAGCATGCATGGTATCCGCCTTAAGAGGCAATCATATGTGCAGGTTATCTCTTTATCTCATATTCCTTATCTCTTTATTATGTCATTATTCATGCCTTACATACTCAGTACATTATTCGTACTGACGTCCTTTCTTTTTTGGACGTTGCGTTCATGCTCGCAGGTAGACAGGAAGATGGTCTAGATCCCTAGGAGCATTATCAGCAGATACACAGGAGCACTCCACGTCTCCGGTGTTGCCATTTATTGGTATATTCATTTGTGCACCTATTTGGGGCATGGCGGAGTACTGTCCCGTCCTGATGATTTTATCACTCCTGTTGTCATGACCAACCGGAGGGCCATGATCGGCACCCGGTGCAAACCCACCCGGACACCTCTTATCGTACTCTCTTATTCACATCTAGGTGAGCCACATGGCTTACTCATAATTTACATACATCAGTAGTACTAATCTCATAGGGCAACAACACATTTATATCATCACCATCAGCAATTCCCATATCAAAATACACAAGCCGACTAGGCTATCAAAATAATATACAAAATATGAGCCGACAAGGCTACAAGACATCTACCATACACAACTATCTACGAGCCTCTAAGAAGAGTATGTCACATCATATAGGTAGGACAGGGCCCCGCCATGCCCATATGTATGTACATAAAAGAATAATACCCAAAAGTTGTAGCACCGTATGAAATGGAGCTCCTCTATGCAGTCCCAGAACAAGAAATCAATGGATCAAGCCTGTCTCCCTGGCCACCTGTAGGCATGACGCAGCGTCCACAAACAAAAGGACGTCAGTATGAATAATGTACTAAGTATGTAAAGCGTAATCAACATCATAGTAGGAGCATAAGAAATAGCATAAGATAGAAGAATCAGGAGGTAATAAATCCCTTTGTACCTCTAGTGGCCATAATCATATTTACTTACTGGTCTTTCATAGGGACCTTCCATTTTCGATGCTTACTCATGCATATACATATATACATACATAACCATATTCGTATTCGTATTTATACCGTACCCGACTATAAAGGTTCGGTAATTCATATACCTAGCCATAACAAGGCTCGGTGATTATATGTCACACCCCAACCTTACTAGGGTGTGATCGGCTCTCGACCCCATATTCGGAGCCGAGCGAACCCGCTGACTCTTATTACATACTTAACCTCTTTAAACTCTTACATCAATAAGAAGTGGAAAACATAGTAAAGCTTTCAGAATTTTTTTCTTTTCTTTGTACTAAATTCAAACAAAATTTGTGGCCATGTGGGATCTGTAACATAAAATATAAAGACACATCGGCTAGTGAAGCCGCTTTCAGTACTGATAAATTACACCCACGACTCTGTCTGCAAAGTCACTAACTTCGAACAAGACATCATAGCATAGCGCTCTGACCCGGCAACACTCCAGAGCAAATGGAGCTTGCCAACTCCGCTGGAACATCTTCCATAATAGCTTCTACTCATCTGGGTGTACCTGCGCGGCATGAAACGCAGCCCCCGAAGAAAAGGGGTCAGTACGAACAATGTACTGAGTATGTAAGGCATGAATAGTAACATAGTAAGGGATGTAATTATAAACCATACAGAATGGGAACATAGAGCATATCATGAGATAAAAGAGTAACGTGTACGTCTGAGTGCCTCTTAGGGCGGATGCCATGCATGCTTACCTTTCCTTTGAAAACATTTCTTTTTCATATACATAGAAAATAGAACAAGTCATAGCGCCGAATACCGTCGGCTCCCCCATATAGCGCCGAACAACGTCGGCTCCCCCACATATATCCCGCGTCCGGGATGATAAATTACGCCAACTGACCAGGTGGCAATGCGTCTGTAGCGCCACATATGTCCCTTTTCCCCATATTCCCCATATACATTTACATATGTCCCTTTTCCCCATATTCCTCATATACATATACATATGTCATATATATATATATATATATATCATATAAGCAGCATGCATGAGAGCCTAAAGAAAGTCATGTATCCATCGGAGTGACGTAAGGTCGGTAACCTCCGATTACATTATGGAATAACCATGGTCGCTTTACCTCACCTTGAAGGAACGATAATTATAAGATGAGACTAGCAACGAATGACAGCGTACATAAACCGACACCTGAAGGCTCAGAAACAAGTTTCGGGTCAATCCGACTTAGTATAAGAAAGTTATGAGTGTTTGATGTACAGAACCTTCTACGAACGTTTCAGTAGCTATTTTTGGAAAATTAAAGCAATAATCATATCAAGTACCTTTCGAGCATGAAAGCATTCTTATCATAGTCATCATAGAAATATTCTCAACCTCGACATCATCAATGTCGTTGCAAAACATATCCATCGTTATTGTCATAAAAGCTTACAATACCATAAACCTTTGTTTTGGAAAAATACGGACATTTTGGAAAACATTAATCGTTGCCTTGGGACCATAGACTTCTAACTTTTGAAGACAAGGAAGATATGGAAACATTTATAAATTCATAACGTAGGAATCATGCCTTTGAAAGAAAGAGACGAGCCTTAACATACCTGTTCCACGTCCTATTAGCTACGCTTAATTGTCCAAGCTCGCTATCGCTAGTCTACATTCAAGAAGATTGACACAATCGTTAGATTCATCGTCATACACACTTGTCTTAGTCTTTCAAATAAATTCACTTATGACCTGCCGAAATTTCGGCAGCATCTCCCCTATAAATACACCATCCCCGAGAATCTAACTCGGCCCAAATCATCAATCAACAATCCGATAATTTAACTCAGCCAAACTATCAACAACAATACCAACAATCGTGCCAACAACGTCAACAATCAATTCAAGACGCATTCTAACATTAACAAACTTTGTCATACAATTCAACGACATTTCATTTATATTCAATTCAATTCACATAACATTCAAAACGACTCACTCAACATACTACTTCACCCGACACCTTCCAAATTCAACAAGAACAATAACAACCTATTTCCTTCTTTCAAATTCAACAACAACAACCCAACTTACAATCTTCCAACACATGTCTCACTTCCAAATTCATGAATTATGTCAACAACCCATACATTAACAAATTTATTCTTACAAATATAAGAAACCACACTAATGTCACACTAACTTCTTCAATAATGCACATACAATTTCAAATTCATTTCAAGCCACCAAACCTTCATTTTACATCATGGAATCCACAACACAACGATTGAACTACTAAATAAAATTAATTCATCACTTCTACACAACATGCTCTATATTCGGCCATGACCCTTATATCCATATTCCATGAATTTCATCCATTTCTACCTTCTACAATACTCACAAATCACCCATAAAACATGTAAGAGAAGTTTGAACACATACCTTTTTCCCTTATCTCTTCACTCGGCTAGGGGCATATATTGTACAAATGAAGGATTTAATTGCTCCAACAACTCCTCCATGTTAATAAGGACCTTCCAATTACTTGGAACACTAGGAGAAAATAATTTTTCTTGACCAAATTTTCCATGGCCAAATTCGGCCAACCCTTGGCCGAATACCTTGTGTTTCTCTCTTTCAAGTTTCTTGAATTTTTATGAAGAGTAAGCCTTGCTTAGTAAGCTCTCTCTCCCATATATATACATAGCTCCTTCCAATTCCATTTGAACACATGTCTCTTTCTTGAAGTTTCTTAATTATTAAAATAAGATGACTAACTATTTTATTTTTGTCATCACTTTTTTTTTCTATATATATATATATATATATATACACTGCCAAAGTGGCCTCCTTCAAGAATTTTATTGAACATTTTGTGAAATTCTCATTTTGCCCCTAGCCTTCCACAATATTACCATAAGCCACTTTGCGAATTTCTCCTTTTTGCCCTTAGCCTCTCTCAATATTTCCTTACTAATAATGTTCATAAATAATATTCATAAATAATATACAAAATACGGGATATAACATTATACATACCTGGCCCTACCAAGGCTCAGTGTTATCCGTACCGAAATGCAGAGGTGCGCGCGATAAGTGTCATACCCGGCCATATAAGCTCGGTGTTACATAATAATCATACATACTTAGACACGTATACCTAAACGTCCGTAAGTATCATCAACATCATAGCTATCATCGTTTTCCTTATATCTATCCTTACAGGATCAACTATCATATAAAAGAGGTACTAGTATCGTGAAAGTATCGAGAATCATGCGTTTTGGTAAGCTTAGAGATAGAGTCATTTGGAAGACGTTATGCAACTCATGAAAGGATATATAGCAAAGGAACCATGCCTTAATGAAAGAAGGGTTAGCCTTACATACCTTTTCGTCTTCTTAACTACTTAACATTCACCATCGAGCTTGAGCAATCTACATTTAGAAGGATTCATACCATGGTTAAGCTTTAATGACACTCTCAAATTCAAACTAGATTAATTCATGATCTAATGAAAATTAGGCAGCATTTCCCTATTTCGTCAACTTCCACCATATTACAAAAGAACTCCCAAACTTCCATAAGACACCCACAATATCATAATCAAGTAATCACATTCCATTAAGCCTTCAAAATTCAACATTATGTTCACTTATACCAACAACCTCACACCCATTTTAGCACATTTTCATATAATGCTTCCTTATCACTATTACTACCTTCCATAACAAGATTATATCTATATCATACTAAGAATAATGGCTCACGTTAGCTTACTGTCACGACCCAACCGGAGGGCCGCGACGGGCACCCGGTGCTAACCCACCCAAGCACCTCTTAACATACTTTCACATTTACCCCTAGGTGAGCCACATACCTAAATCATACTTTCGATCCATTATTCATGCTAATTCCGTTGGACAACAATACATTTATATCATCATTTGCAACTATGCCCATATCAATGTACATAAGCCGACAAGGCTAACAAAGTGAAATCCAAAATGTAGGCTGACAAGGCCAAACACATCTAACTATATACACATGTCTACGAGCCTCTAAAGAGAGTATGTCATATCATATAGGCTGGACAGGACCCCGCTATGCCCATAAATTTGTACACAAAAGAATCAATACCAAAAGCTATAGCTCCGAATAAAATTGAGCCCCGCTATGTAGTCCCTGAGTAACGTAGCTATG